>NC_090265.1:328365097-328672824 GCF_040414725.1 Anabrus simplex
GACGTGGCAATATGGGATGAAACGGAGGAGGCAGTGCAAAATAATCTGAATGCATGATGTAAGAAGTTGGATGATCATAGAATGAAATTGAACCCATCAAAAACAGTAGCACTGAAAATCAGCAGACATAATACAGAATGCAACATAAAACTACTGGACCACCAAGTTGAAGTAGTACACCAATTCAGTTATTTAGGAAGCATAATGGCTAGTAATGATAGAGCTGACATAGAAATAACAGAGTAACCAAAGGCTCTAACTTTTACAGTATCGTTAGATAACTACTATAGGATGAGAAGGTCCCACAAAGAACAAAAATGATCCTGTACAAGTCATATTTTATTCCCATCCTTACATATTCTCTGGAAACCTGCACACTAATATCAAAGGATTGTAGTAGGATTCAAGCCTATGAAATGAAATTTCTTAGAACTGCCCTCCAAAAGACACGACTTGATCATGTGAAAAATTATGAGATCCGATCTAAACTAGGTCTAAATGAATAGATGAAGGAAAGACTTAGGTCATCTAGACTTAAATGGTTTGGGCATGTTAAATGAATGAATAGCACAAGTTTACCATGTGGTTATTTGGAAAAGAGAATAACAGGTAGAAGACCAGCTGGAAGACCAAGAAGAAGATGGAAGGACCAACTGAAGGAAGACATGGGGAGAAGAGGATGGAATTGGGAATCTGTCATGGACAATAAAATCTTTTTTCAATAGGCAACTTTGGAAGACGCTTGTTTTCCAA
The DNA here is from genome assembly GCF_040414725.1 of Anabrus simplex. Classification (NCBI taxonomy): domain Eukaryota; kingdom Metazoa; phylum Arthropoda; class Insecta; order Orthoptera; family Tettigoniidae; genus Anabrus; species Anabrus simplex. Next base: position 328,365,851 of record NC_090265.1, read on the forward strand.
CACCCTATCTGGCTCGCTGGAAGGGCAAACCGATGATGATGATGATGATGAAGATGATGAATAATTCTAATGTTGTTTTTTTTTCCAATCAAGATTTTGAAGTCCCAGTCCAGTTATATTTTATTCACACCTCATATTTTTAAAGTCTGGTCGGGGATATAAAATACCAAGTTTCATTTAAAGCCTTTTTTTAAAAAAATCAAATAAGGGATAAGTTTGCAACGCTTTATGAATCATTTAAGAGAAGGCTAGGAAAACAACAGATAGGGAATCTACCACCTGGGCAACTGCACTAAATTCACATCAGTAGTGAATGATTAAAAAAGTGACTGACTGGGAACTTTTTAAATGTTTAATTTGTATATTATCGTCTAAAGATTTAGAACAAAATAATGTTTTTAACAAATTGTCAACCAGATTCATGTTAGTGGTCTAATACTGGTGCTCTCCTTGATAAACAAAACACTTAAGAACACAAAATAGAGTAATACAGCACATAAATAACGGAACAATGAACAACCTCAAACAAAGATTTCAAAACAACACGTATACATGAGTTTCAACCACTTAGTGGTGACACCAAACCTCACATTGAAAACAGTAGACATTTCATACATTAAGAAATGAAAATGTAAGTGTCTAATTTTATTAACTAAAAGTGCTGAAAACAGCAGCTTAAATACCACATTACAACAAAAAAATAAATTTCCATAATGAAATGAAACTGAGTAACTCAAATTTTAGGTGCCAAATACAGAAGCTACTTTTCAGTGAGTACACAAGGTAACAGTCTATCAAGATTTTTGGAGCATGTGGGGCAAGGGAAATGGGTTAGCAGTTTACGTGCATCTCTCCTTTTTGAAAGCTTTCTGTGCTTTTTATTTATTCGTGTCAGAAGCAGTTACAATAATTGAAGTTAATATGGTAATAATGCATAATATGTACATGATACATGAACAATATAACATTGAATTGACAGCTTGTTTACACTTTGGCCACCCAGAAGTTAGCAACATTGATTGAATTTTGTGTAGCACAAATCAGGTCTTCCAGAGTACATGATGCTGGACACTAACTACATTGGAGCAGCTGGGAGGACATCTGCATTTCGCCACATTCTCACAGCAGTGACTCCATACGGAAACCCCATTTCATTAAGTTATTCTTGCATTTAGTAACACCTGACCGTAATCTATTGAGCGGTCTCCATCTCTGTGTATCTAGGGGGAAGTTATTCAAAGGGTGTGAGCCATCCCTCAGGGCTGTTAAACCTTGCATGCCAGAGATCAGTTCAAGAATGCCATGGTGTCCTGATAAGAGCCTCTGTTGTTCTGAGGAAGTTGTTCCTTGATTTAGTCATGGGGTTTCTGGTTGATATCCATGTAAAGGATGTGCTTGAGAAGTTTGCACCTTGTACATCTCACATTTTGCTGCTACCTTTCTACAGATGCCAGGAGGTGCAATACCAGCAATGCAATAAAGCTTGACAAGCAAAGTGAGCTTTAAGCACCCGGTGATGAACCGACAATTATCGTTAAGAACAACATCTACTAATTTGGCATGTCTAGATCGAGACCACACTGGCCTTGCATATTCCCCAGCAGAGTAACAGAGTGCAAGGGAAGATGTTCTTACAGTGGTAGGGTTAGATCCCATGTTGTGCCTGTTAACTTCCTTATAATGTTGCTTCTGGCTGCCACTTTTTGTTTGGTATTCAGGTATGTCTCCTGTAAGTTAGAGCATGATCGAGGGTGATTCCTAGATATTTTGGAGTTGTGCAGTGTTCAAGTGTAATTCCTTCCCAGGTAATATTAAGGGTCCTTGCTGCCTGTCTGTTTTTAAGGTGGAAAGCGCAAGTCTGAGTTTTACTGAGATATGGTCTCAGGTGGTTCTCCCTATAATAGTCAGACAATTCTGTCAATGCCTTAGTAAGTGTCTGTTCAACATTTTCTAAATAATGAGCTTGGGCAAGTATGACACAATCATCTGCATAGATGAAACTCTGCGTTACTTCAGGTAATGGTTGATCATTAGTATAAACGTTGAACAGCGCTGGAGCAAGCACACTACCCTGGGGTAAACCGTTCCTCTGCGATCTCCACCTGCTTCTCTGTCCTTGAAATTCAACAAAGAATCTTCTATTTTCAAGGATATTCTTTATGAAGCAAGTTAGTTGAGAATCTTTGGTAGCATCATAAATTTCATAAGAAGTAGTCTGTGATTTATTGTATCATAAGCTGCTGTTAGATCTATAAATAAAGCTCGTGTAATCTCATTCCTTTTGAAACCATCTTCTATGTGCTGTGTTAGTTTCAACACCTGAGAAATGCAACTCTTCCCTGATCTGAATCCAGCCTGTTGTGGTATGTAGACTGCCTCTAGCTTTTCCGTTATTCTGTTTAGAATGAGCCTTTCAAGAATTTTATATAAATGACAGAGGAAAGAGATAGGACGGTAACTTCTAGGAGCATCCTTATTCTTTCCTGGTTTACGAATTGCTATAACTTCAGCTTTCCTCCAAAGTTCAGGAATCTTACAAGACTAGACACAGTTGTTCATCAGATCTAGCCACCAACACTTAGTTATCGGCCCAAAGTTCTTAATCTGCTCAACTCTTATATCATCAAGGCCTGCAGCCTTCCCATTTTGACATTTACTCAGGGTGAGATCTAACTCAGCCTGAGTAAAGGGTCGTAGCAAGGTAGTAGTTTCCTACCGGACTTGGTTTCCCATTTTCTAGGAGTTGACGGGCAAATTAATCAGCTCGAACATTCGCATACATATTTGCCTGTGAAGCATCATTATTCAGTCGTCTTTGAAGTCTTCAAGCCTTTTGGCTGCTCCTGCTCATATCACATTCCACCATCACTTCCACATGTAGCATATGGAATTTCTTCCGCTAAATGCATACCAGGTATACACGGTCGTCTCTGCTGAGTATCTCTATCGATTTCTTGGATGCAAAGGACATCACACTTCTGTAGACAGCATAATTCATGTAGCAGTTGTTGTTAAGACATTGAAATGCCTTCAGTATTCACCAAAATAACTGTCAAAATTGGTTCTGAGAAGAACCGTTTATTTAATTGCATCTTGAGCTCACAAATGCTTCTGAAGTGCTGATGTTCAGTTCAGTAAAGGAAATTTAACACCAACTACCTTAGCAGGGGCACCACGGGCAGAAATCAGCTTCACTCCCTTCCTATGCTTAGCACATATTGCAGTACAGTACATGATGATGCACAACACATCGGGAGATTGAAATACTTTAACAATTCCAATATAATTGGTCCATTGTTGGAAATGATAAATTTTTCAGCTAACTCATTCTTGATTGTCAGTGTTTCTCTCAAGTGTGCCAATTTAGGTTCTTGTAACTTAAAAGATTTTCAATCTGTTGAACATGCTCCTTAAAACATAATATATAACACATCATCATTATTTTCCTTTCATACATTGGGCTATGTGTCCAGTTAAGGTCTTGCATTATCATGCCACCTCTTCATCAGACATCATACAGATCTTTTTCCCCTTGGCTGATATCGAAGAATCTCTTTTGGCAATCTTCCAGCCACTGTGGCTCCAAGTAGCCTACGCAGTGGCCTCCACTATATGTACTAGCAATGCATCTTGATAGGTGTGCCAGTTACCAACTGATGAGCCCAAATAGACACATTGGGACGAAATGCTGACAACCAAGAATGAATTAGCTGGAAAATTTATAACTTCCTTTATATTGGAATTATTAAACATTTGCCCAGGAAGTAAAGGGAGATTTGAACTGTGGGAAATACAGTATGTATTGCCATTGATGCTTTCACGGCCTGTACTTATAGACATAATGCTGTATAGGCTTTTGGGCTTATGTTGTGTCAAGAAAATAAGGTGAAATTCTTTACGTTTCGCAGAGAACTGTGTTCTGCGTCATCAGAAGAATACGTAGAAATCCTAACAATTTCAACAGGGACACTATCAATTAAGTAATACCTGGTTGCCAGCCATTCAGCATTTACATAGGTAGTTCCCTTCCCTATACCTTCACTATTGTTATTTCATCTCGGTGTTTTCCAAATTCATACGTTCCTTATCGCCAGATGTTTCATTCCAGGCTTGTGTCAATGACATATGTTACGTACACATGTTATGATGTGACCCTCTTAGACTGATTCTGATGGTTCTGTCAGCTTCCACGTCAAACACTAGTGCTGTGCCATGTCCAGAGAGCCATCTGGTGACAAATGAATGTACCATTTCCACTTCTATTATAACGTCTAAATTTCAAAAAGTAATTGTTTAAGAATTTCTCGTGGACAATCAAGATTTTCTTCTGATGACGCAGAGCACAGTTCTCTGTGACACATAAAGAATTTCACCTTATTTTCTTGACACAGCATAAGCCCAAAAGCCTATACAGTATCATGTCTACAGTATGTATTATTTGAAATTACAAAAGAACTGTTGGAATGAAATGGTGAGCATAGGATTTGTGAGGAATAAAAAAAGGAGTAATACTGACAAAACCAGAAGAGATAATGAGCAGATGGAAAGAATATTTTAGTGAACTGCTGAACATAAGAATCCAGACAGGTGGAAAAGGTATCCAGGCAGCATGAAAGAAGAAGTAACAGAGAAGGAATCAGACATTACAATGAGAGAGGTGGAACGGGCAGTTAAAAAGATGAAGAAATGCTACGGGAATAAATGAAGTAGCCATAGAAATGGTCAAGGCTGCAGGACCAGTGGGACTCAGCAGACTTATAGAATAATGTTATGTATTACAGATCAAATACAAAAGTTTATTGAATAGTAAACAATAGTGATAATAATAATAATAATAATAATCGTATGGCCTCAGCTACCGTGTGCAGACATTTCGATTTGATGCCATCTGGCTGTCTGCTCGTCAATTTCGACGTTCCGTTTTACTCTAGGTCCGCTAGATGGCAGAAAGAGTAAACCGGATCTCTCTTGGGCGTCTATGGCTGAGATTTAATTAATTTTGTCGGGTAAATACCAAATGTATCACCAGAGATCTTTTACATGCCGACATCATATGACATGGAGTGTCGAATGGACTTTTTTCCGCCCTTCAAAAATCCGACTACCTCTGCCGGGTTTGAACCCGCTATCTTGGGATTCGGAGGCCGACACTCTACCACGGATCCACAGAGGCAGCTAACAATAGTGATACAATCACGTTATACTTCTTCCAACTTTTAAGAGTCTCTGTGCTGGAATTAACTAAAATCACTTCTTTCTTGCATACAGTCAGAACGAAAAGGAACAAAAGTGTATTCTTGTACAAGATAAGCACTATCATTCAGTTTTAGTTGAGAGATAACTGTCAATCTGAAAGGAAAACTATCCAAAAGTCAAGCAATCTAAGTGCAGAAATATATGACAAACCAAGTCCTATAAGTCCACCAATAGATTATACTCAAATCCTCTTCAGCTTTATAAGTAAAGCAGGTTGCATTATGTCCAGGAGTGAAACTCCCACGGCCACTCTGTCCACCTAGCTGGTACACATTTTTACTCGACCGTAAGTCATCGTGTCCGGCGTCAAGTGTAAGGGTGTCGTTGGACAGGCATACCCATGCACAGTGGGTCAAAATCGAAATCTAGGGGGACAAAATTATTTTTACATTTTAATCATGAATTTAGAGTGAAAGCAACGTACATAATTTGTTTACTTCATAATAAACATCAGTTAAGACCTTCTTTAAGCTACATCTATGTCTACACATGCAAGAAATTGTCTGTGACTCGGAGTTGAATAGAGCCTAAACTACAATAAACTACAATAGATTGTGCTCAGTTTACCTTTAATTTGGAAGACTGCAATTGTGGATAATTGCAGACAGCACTTTAGTCACTATCACTAATCACTCTATGACCCTGACCTTGATGACTCATCACATGTGTTATCTGAAGCATCATCATCATTCACTGCCTCATGCTGTTCATGATGAGCCGGTACATCTGGTTCTTTCAGGAGTAGTAATACTTCACTGGATAATGCTCTTCTCGTTTTATGTTGAATTTTGGTTTTATGAGATATTACTGGGTCCGAAGATAACAGCAGCATAGGTAATATGTCCTCATTTGTATGTTTTGGTGAGGATTTCCTAGAAGGTGCAAATGTGTATTTTCTCAAATCTTTGTACGTGTTTCTTGGGCTTCTGACAATTGCCCGATAGGCATAATACAAAATTCAATTATATCTGCACTTTATGCACAGTGACTGGCATATAACAACATGGATACAGATTTAGATACAATTTTGCTGTATCCTGGGTGTAGGTTTTGAAAGCGGGTGTATTTATAGGGAACTGACAAAAAAGAGCACACAAAATTGTAGAAAAACGTCTGATTAGCTCTTCATTTATACCCGTAATTTTGGATGACAAGACTGGATCTTAAAAAAAAAAATTTTTAAAATGCGAGCAGTGTTGCCATCATTCGAATTTCCGACGCCTCCAGACATGCGGACACATTTCTGATCGAAATTTATTTTGTATTTCTTTCTGTTTTATATTTTTGTCTTATCTTCATCCCCTCTTGCTTGCCATTTCTTAATTTCTATTTTGTAAGATATATGTAGCAGGCATTCAGAAAAACGAATCCAACAATGGAGGGTAAATAATCCAAATTTATAGCTCTCCTCAGGACAAAATGTTTTTGTGAGCGTGTTATTCATTTCTCTGGGACCAGCACCACACACATAACACCTCTGTGCTGATGAACTTGTAATAGAATTGCAGACTTTTCCATCCACCATGGTCAGCAATACAGTCATCATCATCTTCCTTCCAAGTATTGGGCCATGTGACCCGTTACGGTCTTGCATTTTACTTTTTGAAAGACTTGAAAGCAATCAAATGTCCTTCCGACGGGTTGCTAGCCTGAAGGAAGTAAGACCATTGGTGGTGCTGCCACCTCTCAGCTAATGGACTAGCTGAAATCACAGCATTTCCTCCATAATGGATGTAACGGTTATACCGCCGTGACTCTGTCGACAGGGCCTCATCTGTGGGAACAGGTTTCTTCATCTCGGGAAGGTGAGGTTGGTCTTTGGGCAGGAGAGGTTATGTCATCGTCATCATCATCATCATCATCATCATCCTTCCAAGTACTGGGCCATGTGGCCCGTTACGGTCTTGCATTTTCTTTCCATCGCTTCATTGGACGTCCTATAGATCTCTGTCCTCTTGGTTGATAGCGTAGGATCTCCTTTGGTAGTCTTCCAGATTCCATCCTTTGAACATGACGTTTCCAGTTTTCTTGGTAATCATAGATGTAATTGATTACTGATTTCACATTCAGTCCTTTAAGCACATCTTCATTTCTTATACGATCCCATTTCGTATAGCCTGCTGTTCTGCGCATGAACGTCATTTCACGTGCTGCAATTCTGGAAATGTCTTGAGTTCTTATTGTCCATGCCTCACTGCCGTAGCAAAGGGTTGGTCTGGCTAAAGTGTTATAAAGACGTAAGCGAGTGTGTTTTTGGACAAGAGATGGCTTCATGATATGATTTATGATTCCTGTTGTTCTGGTAAATTTGGTTATTTTTGCAGAGATATCAATTTCCCCTTGGTAAGATAAATTGTATCCCAGATAATTGAATTCGTTGACTCTTTCCAAAATTTTATTATCTAAACAGATTTTACTCGGGATAGGGTCCTTCCCCTTAAAGGCCATTATTTTGCTCTTTTGTGGTGAAATGATCATGTCGAATTTTGAAGAGACTTTCTGGAGATTAAATACTGACCACTGAAGATCATCTTCTGATGATGCTACCAATGCAACATCATCAGCAAAGAGTATGGCATCAAGATGTGTGAGATATCTGCTGACTGGGATTGATCCATGCCTTTCATGCCTCCATTCCTGTATTATGTTGTTCATATAGATTATGAACAACAAAGGAGAAAGTCCACAACCTTGTCTCACGCCTCTGCTGATCGGTTCCCATTCAGACTAATGATTACCTAACTTTATTGCAATAAGGTTGTCACTGTACATGTTGTATATGTTATCTATTAACTGTTGTGGGACATTATCTTCTGCTAAGATATTAAGAAGTCTGTTCCTGTTAACTAGATCAAAGGCTTTCTTAAAATCAACAAATGCTATGTGAGTTTCCAAGTTAAATTCCATGCGTTTTTTGACTAAGATTTTCAAGGTAAAGTAAGCATCAGCACATGAGCGCCCCTTTCAAAATCCATGTTGTTCATTTCCAATCACATTTTCATAATACCTGAATAATTTTTCTCTGACAATATTAGAGTAAATTTTGTAACCTGAGTTGAGTATACTTACCCCTCTGTAATTTCCACAATCTTTCACACTGCCCTTCTTATGAAGAGGAATAACTATAGCTTTTTGCCAATTCTCTGGTGGTCTGTTGCCATTCCAAATTAAATTGATGAATTTGAGAAATCTTTGCTTGAAGATGTCACTGGAATACTTGAATAATTCTGCATTTATTGAATCTTCTCCAGATGCTTTTCCATTTCTAAGTTTTCTGAGTATTAGCTCCAGTTCTTCAAGTGTAATGGTTTCTGAAGACTTGTTAAGAGATGTTGGCAGAAGAAATGGCTCAATATTTGAACCTCTCCAAAGGTTCCAAAAATAAATGAGCCACTCCGTTAGAGGTATTGGATTAATGCATATGTCTTCTTTTACATCATTATTTAGTTTCTTGAGTATTTTATAGGTCTGTGGTTGTGGTCTTGTTATATCAGTCTCCAGTTGTGAAACAAAGTTTTCCCAACTCTTTCTGTGCTTTTTCCGCACTTCCCTTTTTGCTATTGCTCTCTTGTGGTGATACTCTATTTTATCTTCTAATTTGCCAGTTGACAAAAAAATGTTATAAGCATTTCTTTTGTCTAAAATAACTTTTTCAATCTATTCATCCCAGATTCTTAAACCCTTTTTCCTCTGCCATTTTTTCTTAACTCCCAAACTCTCAGAAGCAGACTGCTTTAAAATTGAACACAAATTAGACCACTCCATTTCCACGTTGTCACTAACTGGTGTCATCTGTGTAAGTTTATTAAGTCTGTTCTGGTATAGCCATTTTATACTGGGGTCTCTTAATAGGTTAACCTTGTAAGAAGTTTTAATTTCTTGTGTTGTTTGTTTGTTTCTTTTATACCATCTAGGCCTCAGACGAATAGGTGCTACTAATAGATAGTGATCAGTTTCCAATTCAGGGCCTCGATAGACTCTTGTATCCAAGACTAAATCTGCCAATTTACCATTACAAATTATATAATCTATAATCGATTTCTGATTTCGTGCAGACCACGTATACTTGTGGGTGTCCTTGTGTGGGAACATTGTATTCATAATCTTTAACTGATTGAAGACAGTGAAATCTATTAATTTTGTTCCATTGTTGCTTTCTACATTTAAAGAATACATTTGTAATGGAACAACTGAAGCTACAAAAATATCAGTGTCACTGCCGTCATCATCTGTAAATTTCTGCTTATACTATGTCTGCCTGAACCATCACACCCCCATTTTAATATAATATGAACTGTATCACTGATAGAAATAGACTGTTTCAAAACATCATCTTTAACTACTGCAAGGTGCTCAATTGTATGTTCGACCAGTGATTGCAATGTTATTGTGGCTGATGTTTCTGTTATTGTTATTGATTCACTTGGTAGATAGCATTTCTGTTTTGTTTCTCTAATGATGTGGCAAGGTGGGAAAATATTACAGTTCCTATTTTTGCATTCAAGTCGCATATTCATATATTGGATTTTGCTGTAATTGTTATCTACAAGGAATGATAGAGCCTCTTCACCGGTAAGTGGTACAGGTTTTACAGCTGGTGATATATAGGATTTTTTCATTTTAGTAGCTCTATGTGGAGACTTAAGAGTTTCTTTAACCATTTTTGCAGCATCTCGTTTTCCAGACATGTACAATGATACTTGTGTGACATGAATAAGTTCTTGTTCTGAATGTGCAGAGAGTAGCGGTTGAATTTTTCGTCTCTTTGATTTTTCACTACTTTCATGAAAAAGCTTTCTAGGCCTTCAGTTTTTTGATGCGGATGGAGTAGGAGGATATAAATTTTCTGTTAATTTAGAATCATACACAATTTTCAAAAATGTTATCTTCTCTTTTAACCAATCAGAATATTTTGAAATGAATTTTGCTTTACTTCTATGAACCTGCTCCCACCGCCTGGTAAAATTATCAACAAAATCCTTTAAATCTCCTTGTAGGCATTCAGTTATCTCTTCAGAACAATTGTCTATCCCTAATTTACTTTTGACAAAGTCACAAAGTTCCACTTTTGACACAATCTTCGAACCCAGTGCTTCCAACAGTTGTAAACATGTGAGAACTGGTTGCGCGGCATCTTCTAAAACGTAAAATAACTAAGTAAGTTGCAAAAAGATGCAAAAATTCTTATAACAGGCGTAAACTACAAGACTTTATCTACATTTTAACATTAAGTAGACAGTGACGCAGAGTGACACAACATAATAAAACTCTAAGTGAAAATATAATTTTAAAAATAATAGTTAAATATTACATGATGAAAATATAGCTAAAATTACGTAACAATTACGCCCATTAATAACTGAAACCCATTACAAATGTAAAGATCATACCTTCACCTGCACATTCCATCTTAAAGCATCACACTAACCTCAAAGACAACCAAACCACAGCCACTTACATTCACTCTCCAATTCAGACTGCGAGATATGAACGCACAGCGCAGAGGATAAGATAAGATTCCAGCGCGAACAGTGGTGACAGATTTGCACTAAGATGCGTTTATATCCCAGAATAGTGTGCGGCAATTATATGAGAATGCTGTAGAAGTAAAAAAAAATGATTTTTTAATTATGAAAAAAAAAATTTTGTCCTCCTAGATTTCGATTTTGACCCACTGTGCCATGGTGAGACAATCTGCTGTCCCTGCCGCATGTCTCCTCCATATATATACAAACAGGATGACATGATGTGCCAGCCTACATCACTCCCAGCTGCTTGAACATCACCCAAAGCTTGCAGCCCGCGCTGCTCAAACAGGAACTACCACAAATACTCAAGTGTATATGGAAAGAGAAAAAAAAAAATGTGCCTGAGGATTGGGAAAAGGGGGGTTATAACATCAATATTCAAGGAAGGAGATAAGATGATGGCATTAACTACCAGGGAATCATCATCCTCTCCCATGTTGCCAAGATAATGGAAAGGATTTTGGAAAGAAGAATTAGAGAAAAGGTGGAAAGTTAGTTACAAGAGGAACAATTTGGATTCAGAAGTGTAAGGTCAATGGTATAAACCATTTTCATTCTGAAATAGATCATGAAAAAGGATGGGAAGGATACAGATCAAAAGTTAGGGAATGCCCGACACACAGGGGCATTGGCAAGGAACTAATAACAATGATAAAAGCAATGTATGATAACTGTTACAGCTGTATGAAGACAACAGTGGGTAGAAAAGAATGGTTTGGAATTGACAATGGGCTAAAACAAAGGATTGTGTTGTCACCTTTGCTGTCCATGATGGTGATGGATGACATTGTAAAGGGAGCAAGGGAAGATTGTAGAGGGGAAAGAATGAATGTAATGATGTTTGCGGATGATGCTGAGATCCAGGGAGAAGATGAGGAGGAGGTACAACATCTCAATGTACTCAATAGAAAGATTGAACAATGGGGACTGAAGATCAACATGGAGAAGAACAAGACAATGGTGATGAGTACAATAAGTAAAGAAGGAAAAGGAGCTATCAAAATTGGAGGCAAGGGACTGAAAATAGTAGAACACTTCAAATACTTGGGAAGTGAACTGACAGAAAATGGAAGGCTGGATATAGAAATTAGTAGAAGGATACAACTGGGGAGTGCCTTTCACCACCAGGTACGGAGATTAATATGGAATAAAGATGTACCAATGAAGGTTAAAGAAGTAATGTACTTACCTACATTGGACAATGACTCAGAGAGATGAGAGCAGAGTACAGGCAGCTGAATGAAATTCCTGAGCAGTATAGTGCAGAAGACAAGGAGGGATAGAGTGAGAAATGAAGACATATGAAAAGTGCTAAATGTGCAAAAAACTAAATGACAAACTGGAACAGAATAGATTGACATAATTTGGATATGTCATGCAGATGAAAAAGGAAAGACTACCAAGACAAACACTGGAAGCACAGGGAAGGAAGGATGAAGTAGACCAAGATTACGATGGATGGACTCTGTGAAGTACGGCATAGGAAAACAGAACCTGGACTGGAATACAGTGTTGGATGAGGAATGTTGGAGAGAGAGGATGCAGTGGAGATGAACCATATTTATCCCCACCCAGTGTCAGCTGGAAATGGAGAAATTGATCATGATGATGATGATGATGATGGCTATATGACAATGACATCACATCTTTGTAATTTATAAGTTTCATGTTCTGTATTGATGGTGTAAATAGATAAAGTAAGATTGGCAGATGTTCCTCCTAATCAATACAATTTATATTTGGTACACAATATTACATAATATACTAGTTTTGGTCATTCTCAGCCATATTATCATGAACATCTCAAAGACTAATTAGCCTAGCCATAAAAATGTTTTTCAACATGTGCACTTAAAATCTTGTCAGTCTGTTTTGGTAAAATGGGTCTGTGCTCGTGATGATGATTTTTAAAATGGTTTTGGACACACTTGAACTCTTGCAGTATAGGTCACTTATGGTCTGATGTTGACAATATATAATTTGCGTTATCTATATGCTAAGAAGATTTTAAAAAGGTTAAAAATACACATTGTGGTGCAAAATATATATGTGAGTATTGACAAATATTTAACATCATTATATGGTGTCACTTCAAAAACCAGTTGATGACAAGAAGATAAACATCATTCTCAGTACTATTTGGTTGAATGGAAACATGTAGTGTTGTTGAAATCTGAAGTGTAGGTTAATTGTGTCTAGCTTGAATGTACTAGATGTCTGCAAATATACAGAATTTAGATAAGAGGTGTGTTAAGTAATGTACTTACTCCCTCTGGTTCATGCAGATCTTCTTAACACTACATTAGAGTCATATTGCCTGGTATCATCTGTGTGAGAATTGCTGTGTGGTGAGAGGCCTTGAGTGAGGGGAGAAGGTGCGGTAGGTGAGCTTGGAGGTGGAGCTTGTATTCGTGGTGGGTGGGTTGTTGTATGTTATATGAGTTTTTAAGAAATGTTTTGGCAATTAATGGAATAACAAAATCAAATCAAATATTTACTTCTTCAGTTAGCTCATTTAGATTATAATATAGATTGGTGTACTAATCGATTTGAAACAAGAATTACTCAGAAATATTGAGCAGAAGGTCTTTCTGTAAAATTTTTAAGATGTGTAAATCCCGTTTCATTTTGCTGAATTTGTGTTTGAGGTCTGTCATGCTAGTCCTTAGCTGAAAATCTATTGTGTTTGATAGCATTGGTATGTTCAACGCAGCGTAAAACAAAGTTCCTTACTTTGCATTCTTTACATTCCAGTCTGTATATTCCAGTGTTGTGAAATTTATTAGTGGGATTAATGTATTAGAATTATGAAAAAGTTGGGTGTTATTATTGGTAGTTTTAAATGCTATTTTAACTTTATGTTTCTTAAGCACATTAGTTATGTTGTGGATATTGCTGTAGTTGAAGGTAAAAATTGAAAGTATATTTTTGTTATTTGATTCCTTAACTAATTTAGGTTTAGGGTTTTTTAAATTTTAGATATTAACTTTTTAACAAAGTCTTTGTTGAAGCCATTTTGGTTTGCTATATTTCTAATAGTGTTTATTTCTTTGCGTAGATTGTCTTTTGATAATGGTATGAAAAAAAACATTTTTTGAAGCGTGTTAAGTAATAATGTGAATGTCCGGCCCCGCGGTGTAGGGGGCAACGCATCCGCCTGTCACCCGGTGGCCCCGGGTTCGATTCCCGGCCGGGTCAGGGGTGTTTAGTTGTAATGATTAATATTGCTGGCCTGGGGACTAAGTGTTTGTGCTGTCTTTAATCTTCCTTTCCTCACACACAACATTCCACACCACCGCCATTCCAATTACATGCAGGTTCATACAATATGGTGCCAGTAGGGGCAAAAGATCCACATGGGTTGACGCCCTGAACAAATAGCATTTAAAAGAAAAAATGATGTGATTTATTTGTTAATACCTACATATGATTTGCACTACAATGTGTATTTTTAACTTTTTTAATATCTTTTTAACATATGGATAATACAAATTATATACTGTCAACATCAAACCATAAGTGACCTACACTGCAAGAGTTTAAGAGTGCCCAAAATCATTTTAAATATCATCATCACAAGCATAGACTAATTTTACCAAAACAAACTGACAAGATCTTAAGTGCTCATGCGGAGAAACATTTTTATGCCCAGGCTAATTAGTCTTTAAGATGTTCGTGGTAATATAGCTGAGGATGGCCCCATGCTGGGCTGAAACTAGTACCATTATATAATATTGTGTACCAAATATAAATTGTATTGATTAGGAAGAAGATCTACCAATCTTTCTTTATTTATTAATGACATCACAAACACACAACAGTGGGCTCACCATTATCAGGTATAATAGCAAGCAATTTCCTAAATAGCTTTGAAAACAATTTCTTAACTGACCAGCATTCTAAAGGAATACATAATATATATATATATATATATATATTTTTGCTATTTGTTCGGGGTGTCGACCTAAAGAGATCTTTTGCCCCTACTTGCAACATGTGATATGAACCTGCGCGTAATTGTAATGGAGGAAGCGTGAGGAAAGGAACGTTAAGGACGACACAAACATCCAGTCCCCAGGCCAGGGATATTAATCATTTACAATTAAAAACCTCTGACCCAGCCGGGAATTGAACCCGGGGCCGCTGGGTGACAGGCGAACACATTGCCCCCTACACTGCAGGGCCGGACTAAAGGAATATTACACCAGAACAGATATGTATATGACCAATGACGGGAAGAATAGAGAATAAAAGTCATCATCATCATCATCATCACCCTAATCCATCTCCAGTTTCCTGGGTGTGATATATGAGCCTCCTCCAACTCATCCTGTCCTTGTACCAATCATCCTACACCAACTTGTCCCAATCATGACCTCTCAGCAGTAAATCGTTCTTAACTAAATCTATCCATTCCCTTTGTGGCCTTCCCACAGGTCGTCTTCCTTCTACTTTTCTGTCAAATTCCTTCCTTGCAGTTCTGTTAACTGGCATCCTCTTCATGTGACCAAACCATTTCAGTCTTGATATCTGAATCTTATTGAGGAGAGAATCATCTATTCCTACTTCTTCTCTGATCTTCTCATTCCTAATCTTGTTTTCCCTGGTTTTATAGATCATAGTGCGTAGGAATTTCATTTCAGCTGCCTGGAGTTTGGAATTCTATTGGTCAGTGTTGTGGTTTCGAGACTGTATGTAAGAATTGGTGTATAATAGGACTTGTTTTCATAGGTATTTGCTCATCCCACAGTAGGTGTCTTACCTGGTAGTAAAACTGTACTTACTGGGCGAGTTGGCCATGCGCGTAGAGGCGCGCGGCTGTGAGCTTGCATCCGGGAGATAGTAGGTTCGAATCCCACTATCGGCAGCCCTGAAGATGGTTTTCCATGGTTTCCCATTTTCACACCAGGCAAATGCTGGGGCTGTACCTTAATTAAGGCCACGGCCGCTTCCTTCCAACTCCTAGGCCTTTCCCATCCCATCGTCGCCATAAGACCTATCTGTGTCAGTGCGACGTAAAGCCCCTAGCAAAAAAAAAAAATTGTGTTGCCTTATTGATTTGATTGTTCACCTCATGTTTTGCTAGGTTGTCATTTGATAGAACGCTACGCAAGTATTTGAAAAGTGGAACGCTGTCCAGTTGGGCTTCATTTAACATGACTATTGGTTCTGCTCCTTCCCCATACACTTTTATCACCACCGTTGGTCTTACTGCTGTTTAAACCATATTTCTTAAACTCCTCATTCCAGCTTTGCATTCTTTCTACCAATTCCTTTTCTGAGTCACTCCAGATAGCAACATCATCTGCAAATGTGAAGGCTTTGATATCTCCATGTTCTTTCCTTTTAATAGATTTCATTACTACATCCATCACAATCATAAATAGAAATGGTGACAATGAGCTGTCCCTGCTGCACTCCTCTCTTTGTTTCAAACCAGTCCGACAAACCACGTCCTACTTGAATACAACTTCTATTCCCACTATACAACATTTTCACTTTGTAATTGGGCTCAATTACAGTTATCTGAGAAAAAATGTACTCAAGTACAATTACTAATTACTTTCCAAAAAGTAATCAGTAAAATTGCAATTACAATTACTTCACAACACAATTTTTTTTTAGAATCATTGACATTTTAAGAGGGTAATCCCAAAAATAAGGTCTCCTATTTTTTTACAAATACAGAACTCTGTTCGTGTGGCTGTTGGTCACAATAGTGTGAAGAGTGTCTCCTGCGCTCGCATATAAACATGCACACACTGCACTGAGGCACTCAGTCTTGGCTTGACAACCGTTGAGAATGAAGCTCCTGTTGGATGTTACCACCAAGTGCGAAGCGCGCACAGTTATTTGCTTTTTGAACGCAAAAGGTACTGAAATCCATTGCCAACTGATGGAAGTGTATGGTGAGTCGTGCATGGATGTCAAAAATGTGGAGAGTTTGCAGCCGGTCGGACTGAAATTCACAACGAACAAAGGAGCGGGAGACCGTCAGTTTCGAGACAGTCGTGAAGGTTGAGCAAATCATGCATGAAGATCGGCGGATCACCCTGGATGATCTCTGCACTTTGGTTTCTGAGGTTTCCCGAAGCGACGCTCACAGAATTTTAACGGAAAAGTTGAAATACCTGAAGGTGTGCGCAAGATGGGTGCCACGCATACTGACTGAAGACCACATGCGGCATGGACTTGATTCTTCCCGCGCATTTCTTCAATGCTTTGCAGCCAAACAGGCCAACTTTATGGACTCAATTGTCACGGGTGATGAAACCTGGGCATTCCACTTTACACCTAAGACCAAGCAACAATCACGCCAGTGGCGGCATCCTTCTTCGCCAAAGCGGAAATTTGAGCAAACGCAGTCTGCCGGTACAGTCATGACAACCATGTTTTGGGATTGAAAAGGGGTATTGTTGGTCGACTTTATGCCCGCTGGGACCACAATTAATGCTGACAGGTACTGTGAGACCCTGGAAAAACTCAGATGGGCAGTTCAGAACCGGAGAAGATAAATGTTGAGCAAGGGCGTAAACATTCTCCAGGACAACGCTCGCCCGCACGTCGCCCAGCAAACCGTTGCTCTCCTGCAACAGTTTCAGTGAAACATCATCACCCACCCAACAGTCCCGACTTGGCGCCCAGTGACTATCACTCGTTCCCTAAGTTGACAGAACATTTGGCTGGAAAGCGATTCAGCACCGACGACGAGGTGAAAGATGAGGTTCACAACTTCTTGAACAGCATGGCGGCAAGGTGGTATGACATGGGCATACAAAAACTATCATAGCGTCTACAAAAATGCATCGACCGAAATGGTGATTATGTAGAAAAATAGCTAAATGTTCAAGCTGTAAAATGATGTAAACCATTGTAGAAATAAACAGGTCTATGTATTTATGAAAAAATAGAAGACCTTATTTTTGGGATTACCTTTTTCAAAATATTTCACCGTTACATGTTAATTCAGGCTCCATTCTTGACCACATAACCTTCGTGGGTGGGGGAGGTAGAATAACATCTACGGTATCCCTCGCCCGTCAATAGAGGCGACTAAAAGGCAGACCAAGGAATCTCTCAAATTGGGAGCATGGGTAGGTGACCACAGTTCCACTAGGTGAGTCTTGCATTGCTTCCACTTACTTGTGCTAGTATCATCGGTTAACTATCATTCTTTCCCGACCCTAATGATATTAGGTTTTTGAGGCCTAGGAAGTCTTCCATTTTCACACCCTTCATGGCCCTTCCCTTCTTTTGCTGATACCTTCACTTTGTGAAGTGTTGGACCTCCTCCATTTTTCTTCTGATTAGTGTTAGTGGAGGATGGTTGCCCAATTGTACTTCCTCTTTAAGCAATAATCACCACTACCACAATCTCGACCACTTAGTACACAATTATCTAAATCTCAACCAGTAACTGCAGCAAAATGCCAATAAAAAAGCGAATGCGGGACATCCTGGAATTATACCCCTGGTGATATGCCTTGCGAGTGCTGGGGCTCCACAAATGCTAATATCTCTATATGATGTATATCGATTACTGCAATGTAACAATCACTAAAATGTAACGATTATAATTACTGAAAAAGTAATCATTACAAGTATTTTAATTACTTTTGCTCAATTACTTCCTAACTCTGTCTATATGTCTATATGAAAATGATGTCATAAATGCACAACAGTAAATTAAACATACTTAATTCTTTACACAAGTAAGTAAATCAAGTTCACATTAGAACCACAAACTAACAAGAAAATCAGCTTTATAGACATCACAATCACTAAGAATAATGGCAACCTGTCATACAAAATATACAGAAAACTCACTCAGACATTGTACACAACTGACAATAAATCCAACCATCCACAAGCACAAATTAGCAGGACTGAATACAACGATACACAGAGCAATTTCCATACCAATTAGCACAATGGATTTCAATGAAGAAATACAAATAATAAAACAATTCACAAAAGAAAATAACCACCCTCCTGACACAGTAGATAAAACATTAAACAAAGGAAAAACACCAGCAAAAACCACACCTGAGAGAGAAAAATACATTGTCCACAACTATGTAAACAAGAATACATATAAAATAGCAAACATTTTTTTCAAAAACAAAATCTAAAATTAGCCTTTAGAATGAAATATGCACTGCAAAGACATACCAGGAAATGCAACCTAAACAAAAAAGACCTTTCCTCCAAGTTATGAGTTTATGAACTCAAATGTTAAGAACCAAACTGCAACAACACATATATACATGCCAAGCAAAACCTACAGTTATTCCTTATTATAATGTCATCATTTGTTTGCAGCATTTGTTGGCACAATGAAGAGAGTGGCCTCAAATTGAGATCACTATTTTAAAACAGTAAGTTGAATGACCTAAGCATCTATGTAGTGATACGCTGTATTGAGATTTTCTGGAATAATATTCCTCAACATTTAATTCTGAAATGTCTGTATTTTGCATTAGAACAATCCTATGACTATTGAGCATACTCCAAAACTTCCTCTGGTTATGGTTTGAAGTGTTCTGCTGGCTAACAAAAGGATGATGTTCTCTATAGGTACACACTTCTCACTTTTATATTCCACACACAAAATTGATTGTTTATTCATCTTAGAAACTTGTATGCACAGGACAGACAAGGCTAAAGTTTAAAGAAGGTCAAGATGTGCTACTGTCAAACTATGTATCCTAAAATTGCTTCGTCCATGCTTCCAAAGCTTTTTTTCTCAGAAATAGTCCATTATGGTAAGCCTTAAGGAAATTCCCATCCATGGCAAGTCGATTGAATCCCATAACAAGTAAATCCCTGGCACCATGCCACTTGAGATAATGAACTACAGGTAACGAGGATTGGTAGCACACTCAAATTGCTCATATTCCTAAACGATCAGATAAGAGCCATGTTTCCATTCAAAGAAAAGGTTCCCGGGCTCCTGCTGATATTACATATGATAATTTTAAACCAGCGGCTGGTGATATATCGAGCACATTCATAACACTGCTTGGCACTTTTGTGCCTGTGCCACCAATGGTGCATGGCGGTAGGTGGTGGTGGCGGCATTATATTGAGGTAGTTACTATATTATTTGCAGAAGGAATATCCGTTCGTTGTTTGTTGTGGGCAATAACTGAGGGTGGTGGAGTATTGGGTGTTGTTTTTTAAGGGGTTGACTGTAATTTTCACACCAAATACAAAGAACACAAAATTGCAGTAAGATACAATTGATATTCAGCCTTCAGAGAACACGCATACTCACACCATTTCACAGACATTGGCACAGATCTAAAAAATTTACTCACCGAAAATAGAAGCAAATTTTGAACATTATAGAGGCTATTAAAATTTACATTGCATAAAAAACTAATAAAACCAGCCTCAATGACCACACACATTTCAAAAATTCACCCCTCTTTGCCCTACCACACTCATGTTTTTACGAACACGAGTGTAAATTAATTTCCCGACTTAATTTTCTTTTTTGCTTTAGTGGTTAATGAATCCCACAGGAGGACACTCTGACTTAAATGTTTGGAATGTGGGTTAATATAATCTTATCTGTTGCAAATGCCCTAAATTGATGCACTGTCTTCGCCAATCAAGACGTTTTAGTAGGTTATTAGTTATCACTAAAAATAAGGTCTTACAAGTTACATTTTAATTCAATTCCATACTTTATTTTATCAAAATCATCAACATACATTTACTCCCTAATACACAAAAATACATCATAAGATGAAGAAGCAGCACTCTCCCCCTCCACTGTACAGTGCACTGTACACAACAACGAGGAGGAGGCAGCTAAAGGAACAGCAAACCATGGAAAATGTTGTAGACACTGCCCTCTGAATGGGCAGAAAAGAGGTTCCGAGGTCAAGATACCAAGCACAACAAAACAACAAACAAGGAAACATGGTCAAGAAACTACTTGAAATCAAACACAAGTTAACTTAATCTAAATTAAATAATAAAATTAGAAGATCTTACAAATAAATAAATATTAAGTAAATGAAAATATGTGACCTAAATAAATTCCAATAAATTCTAACAAGCTGAAACCATTACCTTAAAATATAATAAAATAATTAAAAATAATCACACTTATAATCTAAGTAATATAAATGAAAATAATTACATAAAGTGTCAATTAAGTTTTTAATGAAATAATTAAGGTCATTGATATTTAGAAATTTCATCATGATCCATATTGAAGTGCAATTACAATAAATTGAAATTATTAAGGGTCCACCTATTCAATACATTGACATTTATTAGTATGAACCAATCACATATCATTTACATAAGGTACTAGTTTTGGCACTTATATCGTGCCATCATCAGCCATAGAATCAAATGAGGCATTCACAAACAATCTTAAAACAATTTAAAACACACTATAACACCTGCATAGATGAATATTAAATAAAATTATGGTACAAGACGATGTTGCACTATAATATAAAAATGATGATGTCTCCGTTGTTCTATACACACAGTGTATAGTCAAACTTGTATATGTCTTTAGTCTTTAGCTGCAAAATTCTGAAACAGGAGGGAAAACTGAAGCTACAAGAAATCTAGATGAAGAAATTAACAAGTGCTTGCTTAGTTGAGCTAAATGTAAATGATAAAATTCAGGATATGAAAAACAGGAATAGTAAGTATGACACCAAGAATGTGTGCATTGTTAGAGTGAGTCTGTTGATTTCAAAGTAAATACCATTGCATCATAAATTTTATGATGATTTGTGACTACATATGCTAAACTTGGCAAGGTAAGCTCTGTAACAAAGTTAAATTACAGTACTATTCTGAATGAAATAAGTATTTAAAACCACAGAACTTATCATACATGTACTGGTAAGTAAATGCATGTTGTTATTGTTATTGCAGATGAGTATTCTACAAGGAGATGACCCGAATTTTGGGGAAAAAGTCATGTCATTGATTTTTGGAAAAGAAGAGTGTAGTTCGTGCAATGATTCTAGTTCTGATGAAGAGGTTGATAATGTACAGACTAATGACATAATGCTGATGGATAGAGATGAAGAAGATATACCAATACGGAATACTGAAATAATCCCAAGCAATCATGATGACTCCCCTGTCATTGTGTAACAAGGCCAAAAGCACAGAAGACTTGAATCTGAGAAGTCCATGAGTTTGACATCTGAAAGTGAAGACAACCGAGACGTTTAGTCCCCACCAAAAAATGTAAATATCATGATTGCCCCTAGGAAGATTCTAAGAGGAAGGCATAATCACCGCTGGTCTACAAAACCTGCCAGTCAGTCAGAAAGTCACACGCCAAGCAGAAACATAATACATTTTGTTCAGGCCCCTATTGGAAATGCTAAGGAAGCAACGATTCCTCAGGACTCATTTTCTTTGTTCTTCACAGAATGTATCATAAACACTATAGTGGTCAAATCAAATGAAGAAATAAATAGAAAGAAGTTGAGATACAAGTCACCAACACACACCAAAACCATACTTGTATGAAAGAAGTAAAGGCACTCTTTGGAATCTTTGTTCTAACTATAGCTTTGTAAAACAATCACCTGTCAGTCAGAGAAATGTTCAATACAGATTCATGTGGTACTAGGTACAAAGCCACTATGAGTTCAGAGAGGTTTGAATTGCTAGTATCGTGCTTGTGATTTGACGACAAGGCAACTTGTCAGGTAAGGAGAGAAAATTATTACTTTGCACCACTACGTGAAATTTGGGAACAGTTCGTTCACAATTGCAGAACATGCAATAAAGCAGGCCTATTTGTAACAGTGGATGAGCAACTGTTGGGTTTTCATGGAAGACGCCCTTTCCGCATCTACATCCCAAGCAAGCTGAACAAATAGTAATAGTAAAATAATAATGGCCTGTGACATGAAGACCGAGTACGAGATAGATGCTGTGCCTTACCTAGGCAAATGTACAAAGACAGATGGAATGCCTCTCAAGGGATTCTGTGTCAAGAAACAGACCAAAACTCTACGAGGATCAAATAGAAATGTCACAGTAGACAACTGGTTTACCTCAGTAAAGCTTGGAGATGATCTTTTAAAAGACAAACTGAAGTTAATTGATACTATTTGCACCAATAAAGGTGATATACCGCCAGCTGTCATGTTGTCTTGATTGTATACCGCTACCTACCTCCAGATGAAGTGAACGACCTACGTCAAACACTGCAAAACATTACATCTGTTCTCAACACACGGGACACTCCCATTGGGTGTGGTGATTTTAACTTAAGCCAATTAGCTTGGAAAACTGATGAGTCATCAAAAGTCCAACACATTATGAAACAGAGACGCAAGGAGGTATTCGTATTTCTAGAAATTATTAATGAATTCAATCTCGGTCAGATTTGTGATTTCCCTACTAGGAATGTAATTTTCTAGACTTAATTTTAGTCCCAAATGAATTACTTAGGAGTGAAGAGTGCATCAAAACTGAAAATGTAATTCACTCTGATCAAAAAGCCATTGAAATCTTCCTGCCTATGCCAAGAACATTCTGCTTCAAACTGCAAAACAGTCATATTTGCATTGAAGAAGGCTAAATTTTCTTTAATGAGGGACCTTCTATCCCTGTGCCCATGGGATATGATTAAAGGATCCCACTCTGATGATGAAGCTAAGAGCACTTTTTATGATTTACTATATGCGGTCATAAAAGACAGCGTACCGGTTCGAAAAATTAACGTCAGAAAATATCCATCTGGTATGACACAGAACTAATCCAGAAACTGAAGGAAAAAGAAAGAGCAAGAAGGAAATACAAAAGATCAGGCCAAGAGTGCAACTATATGCAGTTTTCCACATTACAAGGTGAATGTAAAAAAAACTGCAGCATGCTAAGTACAGGGACTCTGTTAGGTCAGTAGAAGATGATGTCATCACACGCCTTAGGCGCTTTTGGAATTTTATTAATAATAAAAGAAAATCTTCCTGTCTACCTCCCTCTATGCTAATAAATGGAACAGGAATCCATGAAAAAGATAAAATTCTAAACACATTTGCGTAAACTTTTGCGAAGTACCATTCTCCTTACAAGTCCTGCAGTGCAACTTTCTCTCCCCCATTTTCAATAGATCCAGTGTTTATTCAAAGTTCTGTGACAGAAGTGACAGGGATCCCATCATCGGTAGATATCAACAAATGATGTGGGCCTGACGAGACACCTGGCATCACCCTCCGTGAATGTGCTTCCCAACCGGCAATTCCACTATGTGAAATTACAAATAAATCATTTAGGTGTAGGTGTTTTCCAGCCGAGTGGAAAAAGTGTTACATAATCCCTATCTTCAAAAAAAAAGATAATAAGGTGTTATTCGATAATTATAGACCAGTAGTGATGCTTTCACTTTTATCAAAGATGGCTGTATGACTCTTTTAGTCAGTACATCACAGCATGGATTCGTTAAAGGCAGATCAACTGTTACCAATTTGGCTGTTTATTTATCTTCAATTTCAGATGCAGTGGACAAAGGCAGTAGGATAGCCAGGATTTCAGTTTGGGGAGGGGGCATTACGGTAGGTCTCAATCCAGAATTTTATTTTGGTGGGTGTCCAAACTTCTGGAGAGTTTAGGTAGTATGGAATACCTTATAAGTAGGGCTGATTGGATTTTCGTGCAAATCAGGTGATTATCGTCACAATTAAGTGATTTTTATTTGTCATATAAATGCATATTTTGGCTATTTTTTGTCATCTTGGTCATATATTGAGCTATTTTCGTAGGAACGTCATATTTCGGCGGTTTGGCGAGAGCTGTAGCTGTGCAAAAGCATCGTCAACTTTCCGAATGAGAAGTAGTATTCACAAAACTGCTTTTCCGTATCACATCTGTAGTTAATGCAAGTGGAATACTCTTCCTCTTCTATCAAGATTGAGCAGGAATGTTTTTCGAAGAGTTTGTCAGAAAGTCTGGCATATAAAGTCGAACTTTTGAATTATATCGAGTGCAATTGCTCGTTTAGAAGCTGGTAGCTTAGAAATCATGCAAGTGTTGAAATTGTGAGAAGTGTTAAACTTTCAGCACAATGATCACATGGAATAGTTGGCGTCAGTGTAAAACGGAAACTTCAAAACTTGATTAATCGAAGTGACGGTTTTCACTGTGTGTGCAAGATAAATGATGTTCTTAGAGGAGAAGGTACCAGTACATTTCAAGATGAGTGCATACTCGACAGCAGTGATGTAACATTATTTAAATATGAAACAATAACATCTTGTGATGGAGAAAAGAGCTTCTCTTCTTACAAGAATGTGTTAAGTGATAATCGGAGGTCTTTCGTGCCTGATGCTTTGAAGATGAATATCGTCATACACTTCAATAACCCCCGCGGAGAAGAATGAAAATATTATGTGAGTTCGCACTATTTGCCCTGCCGCCATACCATAATGTATCGAAAGACATGTAGGCTACTTAATTTGTCTCGTGGTACTCAATTTAAACTTTAACGCATTTGAGTAATATTAATGTAATCTGGGTTTAAATGTTCCAAAATATATTTTTTTTTAATTGATTTCTACTTTTCTCGTATTTCAAACCTCTAACGAAGCGTGCAAATAGGTTTTGCCTTTTAAAACGTTGTGTGATCAGATAATATTAGCGAACTTAGTACTTTACAGGTATGTATTCACAAATGTTTAATAAGTGAATTGAGAACAATAGACTGTGACTAACTGCTAAACATGTATATTCTGAAAATTGATATGAAATTAAGAATAAAGAATTTAGTTAACAAATATATCAAAGGAATTGCCGTTTCGATTCATAACTTACTTTAAAATGGCCATATTTAGATTAATGGTTTTTGAGTTATATTTTGTAATTTTGTAATTTTTACGTCATATTTAGTCACTTTTAGATCAAGTAAACACCAGATTTGTGAAGGATGAAGGTGGCATAATTTTAACAAAGCCAGAAGAAATAAGAAATAGATGGAGAGAATATTTTCAGAAGCTGCTGAACATAAGAACGGATGACAGTCATTCAATGGACGACCAGGAAAGGCAATTAGTTGACGAAGAAATGGATAAAGAAATTACAATGAATGAAATTGAAATGGCAGTAAGAAAGATGAAGAATGGAAAAACTGCTGGAATAGATGAAATTTCAGTGGAGATGATAAAGGCAGCTGGAGCTGTAGGCCTGCAGTGGACATATTGGGTTCTCAGGAATGTCTGGGAGAATAAGGAGGTCCCTGAGGATTGGCAAAGAGGAATAATCATCCCAATTTTCAAGAAAGGTGATAAGAAAGTTTTGAAGAACTACAGGGGAATTACTCTAATATCCCATGTTGCTAAGATAATGGAAAGGATACTGGAAAGTAGAATAAGGTTGAGGGTTGAGAAGCAGATACAGGAAAATCAGTTTGGTTTCAGAAGTGGAAGGTCAACAATAGAACCAATTTTCATTATGAGACAACTAATGGAAAAGCATTGGGAGTACGGGAATGATATGGTAATGACATTCATTGATATTGAAAAGGCATATGACAGTGTCCCGAGGACGAAAGTTTGGGACAGTCTGGTGCAAAAAGGAATTGAACAGGGATTAATAAAAATGATCATGGCATTGTATAAGGAATGTTGTAGTTGCGTGCAAACACAAGTTGGCAGGACAAGTTGGTTCAAAACAACTAGTGAGCTGAGACAGGGAAGTGTTCTATCACCAATCCTGTTTACAATAGTCATGGATGACATCATGAGAACAGCAAAAGCAGCATATGGAGGAAAAGAAATGAACATGATGTTATTTGCAGATGATATTGTGATTTGGGGAGAAGACGACAGGAAGGTTCAAGAACAGTTAAATGTGGTGAATGGGAAGATTGAAGAATGTGGATTGAAAATAAGTGTAGAAAAGAGTAAAACTCTTGTTATGACTAGAGGGGAGAAAGAAGGGAAAGGTCAGATTAGACTTGCAGACAAGCACCTGGAAGTAGTGGAAACGTTTAAATACCTGGGGAGTGAATTAATGGAGAATGCTCGACTGGATGCTGAGATTAGTAAAAGGATTCAAGCTGGAAGTTGTTTCTATCATAGTGTAAGAAATATGTTATGGGACAAAGATGTGCCAATGGAAGCAAAGGATACTATGTACAAGATGTATTACGTACCCATAACAACTTACGGAGCAGAAACTTGGACAATGACAAAGAAGGATGAGAGTCGAATACAGGCGGCCGAAATGAAATTCTTGAGGAGTATGATACAGAAGAGTAGAAGAGACAAAATAAGGAATGAGAAAATCCGGGAAGAAATTGGAGTGGAAAAAATTAATGATAGAATAGAGAAGAGCCGACTAAGATGGTTTGGGCACATAAAGCGAATGAGCGACGAAAGAATGCCAAAAAAGGTGATGGAAATGCAAATCCAAGGAAGGAGAGGCCGTGGACGACCACGATTGAGATGGAAAGATACCATCCAACGCAGCATTATAGAAAGAAACCTGGACTGGGACACAGTGTTGGAGGAGGAGTGTTGGAAAGACCGAAGAAAGTGGAGAGGAACCATATTTGCCCCTACCCGGCTACACCTGGATAAAGGGAAATGATGATGATGATGATTTAGTCACTTTTGAGGTCATATTTGCTTGCTTAATTGGGCTATTTTTAGGTCTTAAACATCCGAGCCCTACTTATAAGGAAATGAGTGTCTTTGGTTCCTAGTAAGATCGGTGGGTTCGTGCGGATTGCGGAAATTAATAATAATAATATACATTCTTAGTAAAAGTACATTTGTTAAAACTCCTGGACTCCATGAACACTCCCCCTCCTCATCTCTGGATATGCCCTTGTCTTCATCTATTATTCCCTTTCCAATATAACTGCAGCGTTTCATATACTCTGAATACAAGTGAAATGAATGCAAGAATAAATTGTCTGAGTAAAGATGCAATCTTCTGGTCTAGAATAAATACAATCATTTTATTGTAATAATGGTCATGTGATAAGCTAAGAAGAAGTAACATTTTTTACAAAGAATGTGGTGAAGAAACGCACCCACACACTATATATATAGAATGTAAGGGGTATGGGTATAGATATTTTGTTAGGTGGTAAAGAAAAATATATGTCACAACGTATGCTAGGTAGGGTTTACCTCATACTATTACTTTCCCTCGCAAGCCTGGGATACAGAAGATTGTAGTGACGCTAATACACATATGTCCAATTTTTTATGTTTTGTCCTCTATTAATTACTTAGGCATGATCAATGGCTAACAGTGTCAAAATTACAGCTTCCGAGTACTCAGTTATCAGTGATACAATTTCAAGTTTATGATTATCTGCCCTGCGCCCGCCTGATGACTTTCTCACTTGGGCACTGTGTCTATCCATCTTTTTGTCTTGAAATTACGTGTTACACAACAGAAGGGGAGTGCAGGTAGTGAGGGGGCACTGACCCTGCTTACTGTCACAGTCAAGCTATAGCCTACTCCCGAAACTGCATTCCTTTGCTCCCAAAAATAAGTTTCGCAGGTTACAAAAATATGATTGTATATAGGTGTGTAACATCGTTAATGACAGCTACAAGAAATATTTATACTCATACACTTACATCCTGTATATCAGTACAATGTTTAAGAACAACAAGCAGTTTGCCACTAAGAAAGAGGTAATCTTCGAGCACTATATCCATAATGTTTCACAACCTCGCCAATATCCACATTGATATCTCTATGTACTGCCATGAGTGTAAGAGCCGTCAGTCTTTCCTCACCGATTTTACTCCTCAAATATGTCTTAGCCTCTTCAGGGTGCAAGAAAGGTCTTGTCAATTTCTTTTAGAACTTCAATCACAGTCTTCGATTGATTTTCTGATGAGATTCTCCATTTCAGCTTCCACAAACATCACTCCACCCCCTGAATGTCTTTGTTTGCATTTTCAAGATCGCTTTCGTAAAATTCAATCATCTTCACAATGTCACCAAAATCTTTCTTAACTACATATTTTGGCAATAGACATTTCAAACCAAGTAAAGTTTCAACATGTAGAGCGACTACTTGGTAGACTGATTCTCTGTGGGTGTGTAACCCTCAAGATTAGTCTCGTTCTATGGTTTGTAACCCTGGAGCCAGTGTTAATATATGGTAGTCTGTGCCAGTGGTATATTTATGGGGGATAGTACTTTTATTTGTGTGAAGTTCATCCCAAATACCAGTTCTTAACAGACACTGTAGTGTCAGAAGTTTATCCCGCAGGAGAATTGTTAACTCAAACCCAGAAGGACAGCGACTCAACCAACTGAGCCACATGAAAAGCAGGCATTTGTAATTATTGTTATAAATATGTACAGTTATTATTTTTACAAAGCTTTTATGAGGAGTATTTTTTAAGATGTTCATTTTTCAACTGTCCTAAATGCACAAGACCAGATGGAAGAATTAGCTGGAAGCTAAGGAGCCTTGTAGGGATGTAACTTAAGGCATCCTGCATTCGATTCCCGGCACTGACAGAGTTAAGAAAGGAATGGGATGGGGAAGATACAGCCCTGTTTGTGGGTGCAATAGAGTTGGCCTTGAGTCTCCCATAATCAAAATATCTATGACACACTTCACCTTCACGGGGCGTAGACCAAAGTGATTCCTTTATAAAAAGACAAATTAATTAAATGAAGATTCTACTTCCTCACAAAAGAAGAATGATATTATTAATTTTATGATCAGTATCAATAATTCAGCCACTTTATGTTAACAGTACAGAAGCTACTGCTACTGCTACAGCTACTGCTGGATATAATTACATCGTAATAATCAAAACCACCAATATTTATTGAAGATCCGTCACCGCACTCAGCAGGACGAGCTTTCTTTTCATATTCCCCTCTCGAGGTAAAGTCGTATCCACACTATTGGCCTGGATTTATACCCCACCCACTGAGTATGCCACTGAATCCACTCACAATTTAAGGTACAACGTAAGCCCGAAGAATGGTTGGATACTCAAAATTCACCGCCATAAATGATGTTGTAATGACTCAAAAGTACTGAAAAAAAAAAGTAAGCAAGTTAAGGGCTAATGGGATTTTAAATCTTATATAATCATTAGCGACGGGATCTACGGTTTTAAGTATACACCAGATCAACAAAACGTGACTTCCCATTTCAAAAATTTTGCATGCATCAACTGCGATTCAAACCTCAGTGGTCTTGATGAGAACATAGAACCATTGGAATTGAGCTATCATGCCCGCCAATTACGAAATAGTTACCCCCACTTTTGATGGTGCTATTTGAAGTTCTAATCAGTCCGTGGGCATCTGAAAAATCAGATAGGCCTACCTATAGAACTTACGCACACATCCGCAATCATGTCTTACTACTACATAGTAGTGCTGCTGTTAGAATACAATACTTTTTCAAAACTTACCGAGGATTTACACAGTTTTGACTTCTTTATGATCAAACGGTCCATCTTCAAAAATGTCACTAATATAGCACAAAATGAACTAACATGCAGCTCACAATCCTGTCATAGTCATCCCAACACTGCCAGTTAAATACAGCACATCTCTCAAGCACAGTACAATCTGACATTCGCGACCACATGACGTTGTTTCCAGGAACTGAGTTTATACAAAAGCTGACATGATGTTGTAAACTTGCAACTGTTTCTGGCCGTGGCCCCCATTATCTTGGTGGTCACTTTCCGGCCCCCTACAGAGTAAGTCCTTGCTAATTGCCCTTCTCATCTTTTGACATTTGTCAGCACGCGGTTATATTCCCAATACTGAGACATCTAGAGGGGAATATCCCCGTGCATCACAATGCTAAGTGCTTTCCTTCCATTCAAGCTCCTTCAGGCAGTACAGATATGGATACACCGGCCTACTAGAGTAGAGGATGCCCACCCCCTAAACGTGGATGTGCCAGGCAGGAGTTACTCAAGTGGAGAATAGGAAAGGTGGCCCTATCTCCCTTGAGTCGGGTTAATGGTTGTGTATGGTACCACAACCAAAGGCGTATGTTTAAGTTATATATGTATATTTGTATATATTATTTAATTTATTTAATTTTCTATCACATCATCTGTATTGGGACATCCTGTAGGTGATAAATAAATACCTATATTCTAATCTATTATATTCTAAACTTACTGTCAACCACTGATCACAACCTCCCTTCCAAAATGCCATTTAGTACCTTGCCTGATATACTGATCAATGAAATACCTCGATAGTTGTTGTAATCCTTCCTGTTCTATTGCTTACAGATAGGCGCAATTACTGCTTTCGTCCAATCAGAAGATACTTTGCTAACATTCCATCCAAATCTTATTACTATATGAAGCCATTTCATCACTGCCTTTCCACTTTGTTTCACCATTTCAGGCCTAATTTCATCTACTCATGCTGTTTTATGACAATGGAGTTTATTTACCATTCTTTCCACATCCTCAAGCATAATTTCACCAACATCATTGTCCTCCTCCTTGTGAACTCGGTTGTTTGTGATGTCACCATGTCTCTGAAGTAATACGCAACACCGACTGCCTGATGTCAATAAAGATCAACCTGGGGAACAATCTAATTCAAGTTGTTACATGCTATGCCTTGATGAAGAGAACGACAAATTTTGGAATGACCATGAATCACACAACCAAACCGTTGATGATAGTGAAATTCTTTTCATTGGTGGAGATCTTAATGGACATATTGATCAAGCAAGGGATGGATTTGAACAAAACCATGGAGGCCATGGATTTGGTTGCTGAAATAACGATGGCATTCAGATCCTAGAATTTCCTGAAGTGTGGGATCTATATTTAACACTCTTTTTTAGAAAGCGGAATTCATACCTTATACTACTGTGGAAGCCAAATGTCCCGAATTAACTACTGGATGATGAGACAAAGAGACCGTGCAATGGTCAAAGACACGAGTGATCCCATATGACAGAGTTGCTCCTCAACACCGACTACTTGTACTAAATGCCAGAGTCTGTATAGATTATGCATCTGTGAGGCACACCACAAATATTAAATGGTGGAGACTAGTAGAATCATGAACTACCTGCAAAGCAGCAATGAAATCATCAATCTCAAATTCTATAATGTCATCAGTAGAAGACAGCTGGAATGGCCTGTCTGAATCCACCAAGATGTGTGCCACGTCCACCCTATGTGTCACCAAACCAAATCAACGCTTTATTGACAAGCCGACCTGGTGGTGGAGTGATGTGCAGTGGGCAACCAGGACAAAGAAGGCTGCTTATAAGACATAGCACCAGACAGTCAGCACAGAGGATTTAGAATGGTACCGGGCTCTTAAGTCCACTGCAAAATGAGCCATACCAACTCCAAAAGCAACATTTTACAAAGTCATCTATGGCCATCTGGATAAGCCTGGTAACATGTAAATAATCTACAAACTTGTCCCACTTGCCACACAAGATATAGGTCATGTTATCAACATCAAAGGTGAAAATGGGCTCCTGCTGCAAAAAGGAAATGACATATTACATTTCTGGAAGGAGTATTTTGAGGATACATACAATAAGGAGTTCTCTCATCCACATCTACCTTCAATCAATCCCATTCATAGCCCATTGCTCACTATCACTAAGGAAGAAGTGTTCACTTCTATGAACAAAATGAAGCCTAAAAAATCCTCTGGTGAAGATGATATCCCGAACAAAGTATGGAATCTTCTTGAAGAACAAGGTGAAGTATGGCTTACCGACTTCTTCAACAAGATTATTAAAGACACAGTACCAGAGACCTGGCATACCAGTATCACAACTCCAATTTTGGAAAGGAAAAAGAAATACACATGATTGTTCAAATTATAAGCCAATCCATCTCTTATGCCATAATATGAAAAAAAAAAAAGGGGGCAGTCAAATGAAAACCAAACACCTGCTACAACGTGACCATGGTATGGATTTATTCAAAAGTAATACCAAAAGCGTTAATACATTTATCCCACTGGGAAATGAGACAATCAATTCCAGTTTTGTAGAAAGAGGTAGGTCACTGACGGATCCACAACCACCCCCACTCTTGCACTTTCTCATCCGAATGAAACCGACGTCCATGAATGTCTTTCTACATACATACATACATACATACATACATACATACATACATACATACATACATACATACATACATACATACATACATACATACATACATACATACATACATACATACTGTACCCGTCTAAATGGTACCTCAGTTAATTTGAGAAAGCTGGGAATATTTATTACGGAGCATTGCTTACGAGTGCGCGTGTACCAGCTGTGACACAGTTGTGCGAGAGCGAGCCGGCCGAAACTAGGTCAACAGCTGATCGAGGGCGACCAGAGCGCAGTTACGTCATGACACCGGCAGACGACAAAGGGGAGGAGAAATGTTCTCATAAAATCCACTCGTAGCGGTCAAGGACGAGCTATGGCGCAGGTCGATTACCAGCCAATAGAAATTGAGGAAAGTGCTGGAAATATTAGGATTGTTCTGGAACTAAGTCGAAGGAAGTTCTTGGGTAAGAACGTCAGAACAGTTCAAGAGAAATTTTACGAGACGACGGCCAGAACAGTTTTTCAAGAGCACGTCGGACAGTTGTTTCTTACGAGAAGTCGAACCGTGTATTCTCTACGGGAAAGAAGAATATGTTCAGACGACGTGAATACTAGTGTAATCCTTGTAGGGCACGATCATTACATTACTTGAATGCCAGTGTAATTCATTGTTAGCTCAACGCAGTATCCAGCGAGCTTATTACAGTTGTACATTCTCCCGGGTGGAAAATGTTAAACCGCAGACAGTCAGCGTGCTCATTAAAGCCGATTCTTGCCATAGAAGCTTTAGGAATGTTCCATTGGACATTATGAAAGGAAATCACGATCTCAAGTGGATAGGCGAGAGGAAATCTAACCTTTATTTAATCATCATAATAGTCAGCCCTATTATTTGTCAGCCTAAGGCGTATCGTAACTTAATGAATGTGTTCAGAAGACGAAGCTTATAGTAATAATGGACCTAAAGTACATCGTTGCGCCAAGTTAAGTGTTGTACATAACTTAGTGAGTTATAGCTAGTGTGGATCCCTGTGCTAATAGAATATTTTAGTTTCAGCTATCTCCGAGGAAACCAAGTTGTCGACATGCGGCGATCAAGAGGGAAATCGAGAGATTTTCTGGGACTTTGCTGGAGTAAAAAGAAGACGCTGAATATAGCTACAGTCATGAGGAACTAAATTCCAGAGTGCACGCCAACGCGATGACTTTGTACATCCGTAAACCACCATAGATGAGGCAAGAGACGTTGTCGCCTGCAGCAGCATCCCGACGCCAAGGATTTTCACCGGAAATATGAGTACCCTTGTAAAATTTCTTCTCTTTTAGTAGATGACTAGATTGTATTCTTGCGTAGAGTAAAGTAGTTTCCTTAGTAATTTTGTATGTAATGGTGATGGGAGAGCATTCCTTACTTCGTTGATTTGTAATTTCAATATTGTTCTATCTTTGCATTTTCTTGGAATAATGATAATTTTATTTTTGGACGTGATGATGAATAATCCCAGTTGTTCTCGAGTTGACAAGAGTGAATGATTATGATCTTCGAAAGTGATTTAAGGGAGTAAGGTCTACTAACAATCATAATAATAATAATAATAATAATAAGAGTAAATTAAACTCATAAAAATAGTAAATGAAGATATGATTAAATGTAGGAGTAAACTATAATTAAATCGTAGTTTTAAAACCCTGTTAGTCATGTGTAGTGATTGATGGTAGAAGGGAAAGTGAACGACGAATGTTAGAAATATTCTTCGAGAGAACGATCTAGGAGCCATTATAGGATAATAGTAATAATAATAATGATCAAAATAGTAAAGGTCGGATAATGTAAGAGTTGTTGAGATTCAACTTGTATGGTCATTGTGATAATGGAGTTCGCCATTAATGGACGACATGGGACTACTAGGGTGCATGTCGGGCCTAAACGGTATTATGAGTCACAGTGATTGTAATGAATGATTATGGCGATAATGATTTATGAGGATGTACGGATTTAGGGACTATAATAGGTCTATTTCTGACTCAACCACTGATATAAATAATACACGACTTAATCGTTATTAGATGTTTTCGAGGCTCTTGAGCTCTTATCACTGATGATGGTGATGGTTATTCTTCGAGAGAGAAATTTGGCTTTCTGTATCATCATAACTATAGTCATGAGCGAGTTTTATTCTGGTCAGATGATTATAAGGATCTTCAATAAAACCCAAGAGGAAGACGAGATAAATGACTGGATAATAATAATAATAATAAATATTACAGATTCATTGTGTGATAAAAATGTACTTATAACCAGTTGGTAGAATTGGGTTATTTGGTGTCATTTACTTTTATCATTCCAAGGAAACTTATCTTGTATATTTTTTTTGTGACTGTGATGCATTGTTGTTGTTGTTGTTGATTCCGTGTAGGATCACATGATGCTCTATCCATCCATGAAATGCTAGGTAATTTAGAAAGGTTAAATAGAGTAAGGAAAGAATACAGTCAAGCGTAGTCTACGAGAGAGAGGGAGTTATGCCAAAGAAATTGTAAAAATATTTCCAAACGCTAAAGTGAAGAATTTGTAAAAATATTTCCAAACGCTAAAATGAAATTGTAAAGGAATTTTATGATGACAAAATGAGTTAGAGGATTTTTCACAGGTAGAGTGAAATGAATGTTCAAGGAATTTTCTTGAACAAGTAAATGCTGAGTTAATAGTAATTGTTCTTCAAAATGTATGAAATTATTTTACCTGTAAATGACTAAACATGAGTTATAACGGGAAATGACAGCTTTGCTAATTTAGTGATTCATTCGATGTTACAGAGTAAAATCTTAGGTGGAGTTTCATTGGAGAAGCAATGGAACCTAACTCCAGAAGCATGCGAGGACTTACAGTCGTATTCATTTATTCACAAGCCATTAAAGATTGAGATATTCCTTTTATTGCAAAAATCACATTGTATTTAAAAATTTTTTTTTTCTTTCATGCATTTGTCCAGACTGAGTTTCCATTATGTTTTTAATAAACGTTGTTGTTATTTTGCCCTGATTTTCATTTATATTGTGTCACCTATCCAGTCACCAAGGGTCCTGAAAATATAAATTCTATGAAGTTGTCCCTTAATAGCATAATCGGCCCTGCGAACGGTCCACCCTTTTGGGACTCTCGCTCCGCCGACTGAGCGACCCCGGAGAAGGGGACATATTTCTGTGGCGCCCAACTTTCAGGGCCAACCCAAACCCTCATTGCTTAGGCATTGATCGTTTTGGTGAGTTATTTCCAGGGCATATTTTTGTTGTTGTTATATTTACGATCTTGTTGTTTCGGCGAACACTATTGTGGCGCAAAAGCAAGGAGATGGTAATTTTTATTCAGTTAAATGGTGACAATTAAATGGGTAGAGATACCAAGGTTGGTAATGACATAATACAGCTGGACATTGCTTTGGTATAGGTCTATTTGTTACAGTACGGAGAGCATGCTTGTGGAGTTCATACTTTGTATTTTACAAATTCTTTGGCAATTTCCGGTGAAATTTAGGCAAATGGGGCAAAGATGTACAGGTTCATCGTTGTTGGCGAGCACAATGCTTATGAATTGTAATGGATTTGGATACTTTAGCTCGGATGATAGCGGAGATGAGAGCCAGCGCTGAGAAATTGGGAGCTGAGAATAAGGCTAGTATTGAAAGACTTGAACTTGCGCAATCTCAAATGTCGGCCGAGTGTAGGGCTAGTGCTGATTCTATGAAAGCCGAAACTAAAGCTAGTATTGAAAGACTTGAACGTAATCAATCAGAAATGAGAGCGGAAACTAAGGCTAGTGTTGATTCTATTAGGACTGAGTTTAAGGAGAGTCAAGCACAGATGTCACGTGAGTTCAAAGACAACCAGACTAGGTTAACCCAAGAAATTAAAGTGATGTCGCGTGATTTTAAAGATAGTCAGGCGAAGTTGAAACAAGAGATTGAACGAACAGTTACAAACTCGATAGCTAGCGTAGCGCAGGAGTTTACTGAGAGGCTAGGCACGCTCAAGAAATCAATTATGGATAATATGATCACACATAAGACTGAGGTGGAAAGGAAAATTTCTGAACTTAGCAACCAAATACAATCGCATAAAGAAAATACGACCGATGCGCAATTGAGGTGGACTAAACGATTTAAGGAAGTATGTGATAGTATAATTCAGGTCGACAAGGGGGTCAGACAGGAAGTTCGGATGAGCAAAGAACTCATTACTGATGAAGTAGAAGGTCTGAAAACAGCTGTAAATGACAATAAGAAAGCTATCGGAGAAGTTGTATCCAAGGTGGAACACGAACTTCTTGCGTCCCGTGGGTTAGTAGGACAAATGGAGGATAAAATAAAGGGGATGTCAGACGAAATATCAAATATGACAACGGAACTACAAACGTTGCGATTGCATAGTGACAGCACACGAGTTGTGACTGCGTCCGTAATTGAAAGGCAATCACAAATGGAGCAACAGTTTAAAGCAGGATTCATTTGTTCGACTCCTAATGCAGCACAGGAGATAAAAACTTCCGGTCGAGCTAAGAATAATACCGCATCTTTAAATCAAATGGACGATAAAGGGAACAGGCCGCAGATTGTGAATATTATACGTCTACAGGACAATCAACCCCGAAAGTTCAACAATCAAAACGGACCTACACCTAAAACCTTTATTAAGGACCTACAAGAATATTTTAAAGATAATGACATTCCTCCTGAACGACAATTACGAGTGACGGAAAAATACCTAGATTCGTCAGCTCACACGTGGTTTATGGCATTCCGGTACAGTTTCGATGATTTCGAAGGATTTAAAGTCGCATTTTTCGACAAATTTTGGAACACAGATATTCAGCACAATTTAAGGACGGAATGGTATGCTCGTCGATATGCTTCGACGCTGCCTACGAAATTTTCCGAGTTCGCCGCAAATCAGATCCGGAAAATTCGAGAATTGGACGACCCACTTCCAGAGGAAGAATTATGCCGAGTCATCATTCGACAGTTACCGCCGGACGTACAAAGAATATTAATAGCATCGAACATCCGAACAGCTATGGAGCTGGAAAGAGTATTAAGACAGCTAGATATGACGTCTAGGGATCATACCCGTAATACTCGAGCCTTGAGTCAGGAAATCAATTCGACTTATGTTGAGAAAGAAAGGACGGTGGTTCCACAGAAAAATAAAGAGGTACAAACTAAAGAGAGGTCCGAACGGAGTGAAACAAGGGATGAGCAGAGATTACAGAGGGGCTTCCATGGATTTCGACCGTATTCGATGGGATCAAGAGGAAGAGATCGATATTTTGGCCGAACTTCTCGAGGAGTAAAATATGCCGCCGAGAAAAGAAGAAATTATCATCGGTTTTATCAACCAAGGGGGACAGTTGATGAAAACAAAGAACATGTCCGGGAACTCAAGGAGAAAACAGACGGAGGTGAAATATGGAGAAGAGCTATTTTGAATCAAAATACAGATCCCGACGTAACAGGCGCAGAATCCCTCGCATTTCAGGAAGAGAAAAAAAGACGGAAAGGAGAGGAGGAGACCGTCTGCCAACCCGGAAGGAGTCAAGGGGTGAAAAAAAAAACGTCAATTTTTGAATGAAGAAATACCCGAAATATTGGCGAATGGTCAAGGGGACTGCTTTGAGATAATTCAGGTGGATTCATGGCTCACACGACCGCATGATTTATTGGAAAAAAATAATTTATGGGTTCCCCATACTGATCCGAACAGATCACCATGCCTTGACGTTTATGACGCGCGCCACAATGAGTAGCGAAAGGGTAATGAGATGGACACTCTTTGTCCAGCAGTTTGATATCCAAGTCGAGCATTGCCCGGGAAAACAAAATGTGTTAGCAGACTATTTAAGCCGTAATCCGGAGGAAGATGTCGAGGTTTATCGGATCGAGCTAATTCCGGATGACCTGGAGCTCCTACGAAAATTACGATATTTTCCACAGATGCAGAAAAGAGATGCTACTTTAAGGCCTTTGATTGATTATTTGTCTGGAAAGATCGAACCAGGTGATCCCAGGTACAAAATGCTGAGGAGAAAGGCTAAACGATATCTCAACCAAGGGGGCATGTTATGTCAATTCGTGGACCCCATGAGGGTCAATTTAAAGGCCGTGGTGCCCATGAAAATTCGAGAAGACTTAGTATGGCATGTGCACAGAATTACGGGTCATGCAGGACTCGATAAAACTGTAGCAACTATCAAAGAAACCTTCACTTGGGATAAACTCCGCCAGAATGTACGTGAAATTATACGCACCTGTGATACGTGTCAGAGAACGAAAGCCAGCTCACACTTTGCTAAGCAAAAACCTATTCCTATTATTCCAGAGAGACCACTAAGCTTATTCGCAATGGACATATTTGGCCCGATTCCAGCCAGTAGATTTAAGCATAAATTCGTAATTGTGACCATAGATGTGTTTTCGAAATTTCTAACCCTTTTTCCAATTCAGAAGGCGAACACAAAATCGATCCTATGGAGATTAAAGAAAAGCATAATTCCTATGATGGGGAAACCCAAGGTCTTGCTGACTGACCACGGATCGCAATTCACGGCTGAAGAGTTCAGACGAGGCTTATCTGAAATGGGGATCAAGCACACCATGAGTTCGATCCGGAATCCAGCCAGTAATCCCGCTGAGCGGGTGATGCAAGAGATTTCAAAATTTTGCAGAATTTATTGTAAAAACAGACACGAAAGGTGGATCGCAGTGTTACCAATAATGATGGACGTGGTAAATAACACAGTGCATGAGGCGACGAAATTAATTCCCTCAGTCATTCATTTCAATCAATATCCCGTCCGAACTTGGGACAACGTAATTCCACACCTGGATCAAAGACGTCCTACTCATGCGGAAGTAATTCTCCAAGCGAGAGAAAACCTTGTAGATCACGCCAACAGAAGACGGAGGAGAATACGTAAGAAACGATTTCATCGTCCCTTAAATGTTGGAGAGTACGTATTACTCCGTAAACCCGCTATTTCAAGTCCTGTTGAAAAATTCTACGCGAAGTTCGCACCCTTATATGTTGGACCTTACAGAGTAATTAAAGATTTGGGGAACAATGCATACCAGGTAGAGAGCTTTGATGGACACTTTAGAGCTATTTATAATGCTGGGAATTTACGCGTCTATCACCAGTTCCGGAGAAATCCTAGAAATTAATCTTGAAAAGGAGCTGTAATGGTGCACATTTTCCGTGTACATTTAGAAAGTAAACTGAGCTGTTATGATTTAATCTGCTAATTAAATCCTAAATCAACCAAGGGGGATTATGTACCCGTCTAAATGGTACCTCAGTTAATTTGAGAAAGCTGGGAATATTTATTACGGAGCATTGCTTACGAGTGCGCGTGTACCAGCTGTGACACAGTTGTGCGAGAGCGAGCCGGCCGAAACTAGGTCAACAGCTGATCGAGGGCGACCAGAGCGCAGTTACGTCATGACACCGGCAGACGACAAAGGGGAGGAGAAATGTTCTCATAAAATCCACTCGTAGCGGTCAAGGACGAGCTATGGCGCAGGTCGATTACCAGCCAATAGAAATTGAGGAAAGTGCTGGAAATATTAGGATTGTTCTGGAACTAAGTCGAAGGAAGTTCTTGGGTAAGAACGTCAGAACAGTTCAAGAGAAATTTTACGAGACGACGGCCAGAACAGTTTTTCAAGAGCACGTCGGACAGTTGTTTCTTACGAGAAGTCGAACCGTGTATTCTCTACGGGAAAGAAGAATATGTTCAGACGACGTGAATACTAGTGTAATCCTTGTAGGGCACGATCATTACATTACTTGAATGCCAGTGTAATTCATTGTTAGCTCAACGCAGTATCCAGCGAGCTTATTACAGTTGTACATTCTCCCGGGTGGAAAATGTTAAACCGCAGACAGTCAGCGTGCTCATTAAAGCCGATTCTTGCCATAGAAGCTTTAGGAATGTTCCATTGGACATTATGAAAGGAAATCACGATCTCAAGTGGATAGGCGAGAGGAAATCTAACCTTTATTTAATCATCATAATAGTCAGCCCTATTATTTGTCAGCCTAAGGCGTATCGTAACTTAATGAATGTGTTCAGAAGACGAAGCTTATAGTAATAATGGACCTAAAGTACATCGTTGCGCCAAGTTAAGTGTTGTACATAACTTAGTGAGTTATAGCTAGTGTGGATCCCTGTGCTAATAGAATATTTTAGTTTCAGCTATCTCCGAGGAAACCAAGTTGTCGACATGCGGCGATCAAGAGGGAAATCGAGAGATTTTCTGGGACTTTGCTGGAGCAAAAAGAAGACGCTGAATATAGCTACAGTCATGAGGAACTAAATTCCAGAGTGCACGCCAACGCGATGACTTTGTACATCCGTAAACCACCATAGATGAGGCAAGAGACGTTGTCGCCTGCAGCAGCATCCCGACGCCAAGGATTTTCACCGGAAATATGAGTACCCTTGTAAAATTTCTTCTCTTTTAGTAGATGACTAGATTGTATTCTTGCGTAGAGTAAAGTAGTTTCCTTAGTAATTTTGTATGTAATGGTGATGGGAGAGCATTCCTTACTTCGTTGATTTGTAATTTCAATATTGTTCTATCTTTGCATTTTCTTGGAATAATGATAATTTTATTTTTGGACGTGATGATGAATAATCCCAGTTGTTCTCGAGTTGACAAGAGTGAATGATTATGATCTTCGAAAGTGATTTAAGGGAGTAAGGTCTACTAACAATCATAATAATAATAATAATAATAATAATAATAAGAGTAAATTAAACTCATAAAAATAGTAAATGAAGATATGATTAAATGTAGGAGTAAACTATAATTAAATCGTAGTTTTAAAACCCTGTTAGTCATGTGTAGTGATTGATGGTAGAAGGGAAAGTGAACGACGAATGTTAGAAATATTCTTCGAGAGAACGATCTAGGAGCCATTATAGGATAATAGTAATAATAATAATGATCAAAATAGTAAAGGTCGGATAATGTAAGAGTTGTTGAGATTCAACTTGTATGGTCATTGTGATAATGGAGTTCGCCATTAATGGACGACATGGGACTACTAGGGTGCATGTCGGGCCTAAACGGTATTATGAATCACAGTGATTGTAATGAATGATTATGGCGATAATGATTTATGAGGATGTACGGATTTAGGGACTATAATAGGTCTATTTCTGACTCAACCACTGATATAAATAATACACGACTTAATCGTTATTAGATGTTTTCGAGGCTCTTGAGCTCTTATCACTGATGATGGTGATGGTTATTCTTCGAGAGAGAAATTTGGCTTTCTGTATCATCATAACTATAGTCATGAGCGAGTTTTATTCTGGTCAGATGATTATAAGGATCTTCAATAAAACCCAAGAGGAAGACGAGATAAATGACTGGATAATAATAATAATAATAAATATTACAGATTCATTGTGTGATAAAAATGTACTTATAACCAGTTGGTAGAATTGGGTTATTTGGTGTCATTTACTTTTATCATTCCAAGGAAACTTATCTTGTATATTTTTTTTGTGACTGTGATGCATTGTTGTTGTTGTTGTTGATTCCGTGTAGGATCACATGATGCTCTATCCATCCATGAAATGCTAGGTAATTTAGAAAGGTTAAATAGAGT
Source organism: Anabrus simplex (assembly GCF_040414725.1). Taxonomy (NCBI): domain Eukaryota; kingdom Metazoa; phylum Arthropoda; class Insecta; order Orthoptera; family Tettigoniidae; genus Anabrus; species Anabrus simplex. The sequence goes on from NC_090265.1 coordinate 328,408,367, forward strand.
AAGGAAAGAATACAGTCAAGCGTAGTCTACGAGAGAGAGGGAGTTATGCCAAAGAAATTGTAAAAATATTTCCAAACGCTAAAGTGAAGAATTTGTAAAAATATTTCCAAACGCTAAAATGAAATTGTAAAGGAATTTTATGATGACAAAATGAGTTAGAGGATTTTTCACAGGTAGAGTGAAATGAATGTTCAAGGAATTTTCTTGAACAAGTAAATGCTGAGTTAATAGTAATTGTTCTTCAAAATGTATGAAATTATTTTACCTGTAAATGACTAAACATGAGTTATAACGGGAAATGACAGCTTTGCTAATTTAGTGATTCATTCGATGTTACAGAGTAAAATCTTAGGTGGAGTTTCATTGGAGAAGCAATGGAACCTAACTCCAGAAGCATGCGAGGACTTACAGTCGTATTCATTTATTCACAAGCCATTAAAGATTGAGATATTCCTTTTATTGCAAAAATCACATTGTATTTAAAAATTTTTTTTTTTTCTTTCATGCATTTGTCCAGACTGAGTTTCCATTATGTTTTTAATAAACGTTGTTGTTATTTTGCCCTGATTTTCATTTATATTGTGTCACCTATCCAGTCACCAAGGGTCCTGAAAATATAAATTCTATGAAGTTGTCCCTTAATAGCATAATCGGCCCTGCGAACGGTCCACCCTTTTGGGACTCTCGCTCCGCCGACTGAGCGACCCCGGAGAAGGGGACAATACATACATACATACATACATACATACATACATACATACATACATACATACATACATACATACATACATACATACATACATACATACATACATACATACATACATACATACATACATACATACATACATACATACATACATACATACATACATACATACATACATACATACATACATACATACATACATACATACATACATACATACATACATACATACATACATACATACATACATACATACATACATACATACATACATACATACATACATACATACATACATACATACATACATACATACATACATACATACATACATACATACATACATACATACATACATACATACATACATACATACATACATACATACATACATACATACATACATACATACATACATACATACATACATACATACATACATACATACATACATACATACATACATACATACATACATACATACATACATACATACATACATACATACATACATACATACATACATACATACATACATACATACATACATACATACATACATACATACATACATACATACATACATACATACATACATACATACATACATACATACATACATACATACATACATACATACATACATACATACATACATACATACATACATACATACATACATACATACATACATACATACATACATACATACATACATACATACATACATACATACATACATACATACATACATACATACATACATACATACATACATACATACATACATACATACATACATACATACATACATACATACATACATACATACATACATACATACATACATACATACATACATACATACATACATACATACATACATACATACATACATACATACATACATACATACATACATACATACATACATACATACATACATACATACATACATACATACATACATACATACATACATACATACATACATACATACATACATACATACATACATACATACATACATACATACATACATACATACATACATACATACATACATACATACATACATACATACATACATACATACATACATACATACATACATACATACATACATACATACATACATACATACATACATACATACATACATACATACATACATACATACATACATACATACATACATACATACATACATACATACATACATACATACATACATACATACATACATACATACATACATACATACATACATACATACATACATACATACATACATACATACATACATACATACATACATACATACATACATACATACATACATACATACATACATACATACATACATACATACATACATACATACATACATACATACATACATACATACATACATACATACATACATACATACATACATACATACATACATACATACATACATACATACATACATACATACATACATACATACATACATACATACATACATACATACATACATACATACATACATACATACATACATACATACATACATACATACATACATACATACATACATACATACATACATACATACATACATACATACATACATACATACATACATACTAGTAATGGGAAGAAGCAGTTCACCTCTGGGAACTAGTTCATTCACTCTCGCTCCCACGAAAGAACTACTTCAAAATGTGTAACTTTCCTGCCAAAGCACTCTGCAACTGCTGAGGTAGTTCATCCGCGAACAAGTTGCTTCTCATTCCCTTCACACAAGGCTTCATCGCTTTGCGAGCTCCCCAGAACGAGGAAGTACACAAAGTGGACAACAGGTAGCACGCAGGTGCACTTCCCTATAACATTCGTAGATGCTACAGAAATGAACGTTCCTATTACTGGTAATGTCAGTTCACACTCTCTCCCCGTGGTCCCAACCCCTCAGGAATGTAAGTGTAGGAAAAATCTATTTCTTTTCAACGATAATAAAAATTTCTGTTAAATATTGTCGACTTGAAAATGAGATGTTTTAAACGCTGATCCATTATTGCAAGAAAACCCTTTTCTTGGTGGTGATTTCATCCCCTAACTGAAACATAAATTTATAACATCTGAGCGATGGTCAACTTCTCCTCGCCGGTGCTGCTAAATGTCAAGGCGGATTAAAGTAAAACTACTTTAAATAGTTCTGTAATAGATTCAGACTAGTCAATACGAATCAAACAACCATATTAACCTATCATGGTTAAGTTTATCAACAGACTCCAACACTCTCGCTCCCAAGAAAGAACTACTTTACGAACTACTTCAAAATGTGTAATTTTCCTGCCAGACCACTCTGCAACCACTGAAGTACTTCATCCACAAACAAGTTCCTTCCCATTCCTTTCACACTCGTGAAGTTCTACAGTTCACGAAGCAGTTCTCGACAGACGAGTAAACACTTCACAGTTCGTGGGAGTGAAGTAGTTCCTGAGAACTACTTTGTTTATGAACTACCCATCACTAATTCATACATACATGCATACATACGTACATCATTATAGACCGTTATGCCTTTCAGTGTTCAGTCTGCAAGCCTCTGAGAATTAAATGAACGTCGCCACAATCTTCTATTTGCAACTAGTACTGTGGCCTCATAGTTCTATACCTCATATTTAAATCGTCAGAAACCAAGTCTAACCATTGTCATCTTGGTCTCCTTCTACTTCCCTTACCCTACATAACAGAGATCGCTTTGCGAGCTCCCCAGAACGAGGAAGTACACAAAGTGGACAACAGATAGCACGCAGGTGCACTTCCCTATAACATTCGTAGATGCTACAGAGATGAACGTTCCTATTACTGGTAATGTCAGTTCACACTCTCTCCCTCTGGCCCCAACCCCTCAGGAATGTAAGTGTAGAAAAAATCTATTTCTTTTCAAGGATAATAAAAATTCTCTTAGGTAACCTATCCTCTTCCATTCGCCTCACATGACCCCAACACGGAAGCTGGTTTATGCGTACAGCTTTATCCATCGAGTTCATTCCCAATTTAGCGTTTATCTCCTAATTCTGAGTATCCTCTTGTCATTGTTCCCACCTGTTTGTACCAGCAATTTCTCACTACTTTCATGTCTGTTACTTCTAATTTATGAATAAGATATCCCGAGTCCACCCAGCTTTCGCTTCGGTAAAGCAAAGTTGGTTTGAAAACAGACCGATGTAAAGATAGTTTCATCCAGGAGCTCACTTCCTTCTTACAGAATACTTTGATCGCAACTACGAGCTCACGGCATTAGCTTTACTGCATCTTGATTCAACCTCACTTATCATAATACCATCCTGGGAGAACACACATCCTAAATACTTGAAATTATCGACCTGTTCTAGCTTTGTATCACCAATCTGACATTCAATTCTGTTGAATTTCTTACCTACTGACATCAATTTAGTCTTCGAGAGGATAATTTTCATACCATACTCCTTGCACCTATTTTCAAGTTCCAAGGTATTAGACTGCAGGCTTTCGGCACAATCTGCCATTAAGGTCAAGTCGTCAGCATAGGCCAGACTGCTAACTACATTTCCACCTAACTGAATCACTCCCTGCCTCTTTATACCTTTCAGCAGATCCATGTAAACTACGAACAATAAAGGTGAAAGATTACAACCTTGTCTAACCCCTGTAAGTACTCTGAACCAAGAACTCATTCTACCATCAATTCTCACTGCATCCCAATTATCAACATAAATGCTTTTGATTGACTTTAATAATCTACCCTTAATCCCATAGTCCCTCAGTATGGCAGACATCTTTTCCCTTGGTTCCCTGTCATATGCTTTCTCTAGATCTACGAAAAATAAATAGAACTGTCTATTCCTGTCATAGCATTTTTCAAATACCTGGCGCATACTGAAAATCTGACCGTGACAGCTCCTCTGTGGACTGAAACCACACTCGTATTCATCCAACGTCCTCTCAACCACTGATCGCACCCTCCCTTCCAATATACCAATGAATACTTTGCCTGGTATACTAATCAACGAGATACCTCGATAGTTGTTGTAATCTTTCCTGTACCCTTGCTTATAGATAGGTGCAATTACTGCTTTTGTCCAATCTGAAGTTACCTTACCAACACTCCATGTTAATCTTACTACTCTAGAAGCCATTTTCATCCCTGCCTTCCCACTATACTTCACCATTCCTGCTGCTTTATGACAATGGAGTGTATTTACCATCCTTTCCACTTCCTCAAGTGTAAACCGACATCATTTTCCTCCCCATGAGCTCGGTTGTTCACGAACCACCATGAAGATTTCCTTTTACGTTGAGAAGAATTTCAAAATATTCCCTCCACCTGCCCAGTGATTCCCTGGGATCTGTTATGAGTTCACCTGAATTACCCAAACCACTGTTCATTTCCTTTTTCCCTCTGTTCCTAAGATTCTTTATTGCTGTCCAGAAAGATTTCCCTGCTGCTTGACCTAACCTTTCTAGGTTATTACCAAAATCTTCCCACGACTTCTTTTTGGATTCAACAACTATTTGTTTCACTCAGTTTCCTTCATCTACGTACAAATCCCTGTCTGCCTCAGTCCTTGTTTGGAGCCATTTCTGATAAGCCTTATTTTTACGTTAACAAACTGCTCTCACTTCATTCCACCGGAATGTTTGCTTTTTCCATCCTTACACACGGTTGTTCCTAGGCATTCCCTTACTGTTTCTCCTACAGCATCCCTGTATGTCACCCATTCTCTTCCTATATCCTGTACCTGCTTACTGTCCACTGTTTGGAACTTCTCACTAATCATATCCATGTAGTTCTGTCTAATTTCTTTGCCTTGGAGATTTTCTACCCTTATCATTTGCAGACAGGTTTCACTTTCTCTATCCTAGGCCTAGAGATATTTAGTTTACTACAGATCAGGTAGTGGTCTGTTTCACCAAAAAATCCCCAAAAAATCCGTACATTCCTAACAGATTTCCTGAATTTGAAGTCGGTTAAGATATAATCTATTATGGATCTGGTATCCCTACTCTCCCATGTCTAGTGGTGAATAGCCTTATGCTTGAAAAATGTATACGTAACTGCTAAACCCATACTAGCACAGAAGTCTAGCAAACGCTTCCCATTCCTATTAGCTTCCATATCTTCCCCACATCTACCAATCACCCTTTCATATCCTTCAGTTCTATTTCCAACTATCACATTGAAATCGCCCATTAGCACTATCCTATCCTTGCTGTTGACCCAGACTACGTTGTCACTCAATGCTTCATAAAACTTGCCAATCATCCTCATCTGCACCCTCACATAGTCAATACACTGAGACAATTCTCTTTCTAATTCCTCCAAATGCCAAATCTACTCACATCATTCACTAATTTACGTGCCTAACAGAAACTATGTTGCATGAAATACTATTCCTAATGAACAGCGCTACCCGACACTCTGCCCTTCCGTTTTAACACCCGTCAAGTACATTTTATAATCTCCAATCTCTTCCTCGTTATTTCTCCTTACCTGAATATCGCTTACTCCTATCACATCCAGATTCATCCTCTTTGTTGACTCAGCCAGTTCTACTTTCTTTCTTCCATAAGCCCAATTAATATTGATAGCTCCCCATCGAATTTCATTTTGTTCGCCAAGTTGTTTTCAAGGAGTCTCTCGCCTGTCAAATGGGAGTGAGACTCTGTTACTCCCATAGGTCCGAGGCTTGCTGTTCTGAGCTCGGTAAATTCATGAAGCAGGATGCTACCCTACTTACACATAGTCCAAGTGAGGATTTCTCCTCTAACAGGTTAGGGTCCACTGGGGGATTGTATAGTCCTAACCGCCTGAGCACAAGGAGGGCCATGACTCAGAATATGTTCAAGATGCCCAATCCCATTCTGTAGCAACTGGTATCCCAACTTGCAGACCCCTTACTAGGCCACTCAACCAATGCTCATGGGTCATGAGCTAGGATATGACTACAGTAACCCACACCATGAACCGCTATCTTTCTTCAGGTCATCAAAAATGTGAAAATCATGAGGTGAAAGATCTGGGCTGTAGGGAGGATGTTGAAATGTTTCCCAACCAAATCGCTGAAATGTAGGAGTAACGGCTCGATAGGCCTGTCCTAGGCGAGCATCGTCTTATAGTGTGTACCCTTCTCGGAATCTCCTATGCCACTCGTGCACACTCGTCATGGATACGCAGTGTTCACCATAACAGTAGACATGCAACGATGAGTTTCGAGCACTCCAGCACCCTCAGCCACCAGAAAACAAACCACTCTTCTCTGTTCTTCTTTGCTTGCCTCCATTTCTACAGCTGGACAAACACACTAGACCAATCCATGCACCAACAAAGACATAACCCAACAAATGCATACACCTGGGAGTTGTCACTATGCAGTTCTTCTATTACAGCAATGGCAGTATAGATACATAACAACAGTGTTGCCACCTTTCACATGGAATGTGTGTTATGGCGGGTGTTTGGTTTTCATTTGCCTGCCCCTTATATTTTAACGTGTTCTCATTGTGAGATCACGAAACATCATCACTGCTCATCTCACCAATGTGGTTTTGTTTAAAACAACAGAATAACAGATGCCATCTATGCACTTCATCTATTGATGGTCCGGCTCCATGGCTAAGTGGTTAGTGTGCTGGCCTTTGGTCACAGGGGTCCTAGGTTCGATTCCTGGCAGGGTCGGGAATTTTAACCATCATTGGTTAATTTTGCTGACAAGAGGGCTGGCTATATATGTTGTCTTCATCATGACGCGCAGGTCGCCGACGGGAGTAAAATCAAAAGACCTGCACCTGGCGAGCCGAACTTGTCCTCGGACACTCCCGGCACTAAAAGCCATACACCATTTCATTTCATTTCATCTATTGATGGAAAGATACCACGAGAAAAGGAAGGCAGTTCATTTGGCCGTTTTTTTATTTGGAAAATGCAATGAGATTACACAGTGTATCTGAAGCCTATATCAACTGGGTGAAAGTTCTGTACGGTGTCCGGCAGAATGCCCAGTACCTTCCAAATCAGCATTCGTGTCTATCAAGGATCAGTCTTGTCTCCATTGCTCTACATACTCTGAATGAATGCCGCCACATCCATGGACGTTCTTATACGTCGATTATGTCACACTAGCTAATGAGACACATAATTGCCTCGAATGTCAAGTACAAGAGTGGATTACATGTTTAAAAGAATTTGGAATGAAATTTTATCTAAAGAAGACGGAGTTACTGGAATGTGGTGACCAAACTGATGGTGGTGGTGGTGGTGGTGGTGGTGGTGGTGGTGGTGGTGGTGGTGGTGGTGGTGGTGGTGGTGGTGGTGATTATTGTTTTAAGAGGAAGTACAACTAGGTCCTCTATGACAAAATTGATGGCACAAACACTGCATTTGGACTTCAGTTTAATAAAGTGATCCAATTCAAATACCTAGGAATATGCATCACATTGGACTGCAGTACGATTCGCGATGTCGAGATGGGAATCAGTGCCGCATAGATGAAATGACACCAAAATACTGGAGTCCTGTTTCAAATCCCACCTACCAAGCGACCACTGCTCACCCCGAAGCCTGCAGATTACGAGGTGTCGTGTGGTCAGACTGGAGTCCTGTACAATAAGAAAATTCCATTGTATCTAAAATCTAAAGTCTACCGCACATTGGTCAGTCCGGTGTCCCCTTGTGGAGCTGAATGCTGGCCTACAACATGAACAGATACTTCATGCAATGGGAAAGGTGATGCTGTGATGCTTCACTCCACTAGACTATATCAGCAACGATGATGTGCGGAAGAAACTCAAGATTGCCCCAGTCGCGGAGAAAATCCATGTATCACGCCTGCGAAGCTATGTACTCATAGCAGTGAAACCTCAGTTGCAAAGACTGCCCTTCAAATGAACGCGGAGGGTCACCAATATTGAGGGCAACCTCAAACAAGCTGGCTGGACCAGGTAAGAGATGATATGTGGCTTACAAAACTCAGCCCCCAAGATGCTATGAATCAACTGAATTGAAGGAAACATTGAAAAAGAGCAGACTCCACATAAATGCCTGACTCTTACCCAAAGGCCCTGGATTCAATTCCCGGCCAAGTCAAGGAATTTTACATGGATCTGAGGGCTTCTTCGAGGTCCATTCAGCCTACATGATTCCAACTAAGGAGCTATCTGACTGTGAGATAGCGACCCTGGTCTAGAAGGCCAAGAATAATGACTCAGTCATGCCAACCACATTTAAATTGAAATAATAAATAACGTAGTTCAACCTATTCAGTACAAATAAATAAGAAATGCAGTGTTACATTCCTATTTAATTATAAGCGGAAGCGGTACCGGTTTCGGCCCCAATCCAGGTCATCATCAGCCGAATAAAACGCAAAAACAATGCATAGGTAAGAAAGAAATTAAAGAACGAGTCCCCCACAAAAACAGTTGAAGAGGCAATATAGGACAACGGGGATAGGCACTGTAAAATCCAAAAGAAGTAGAAGGTAAGTCACTTATAAGATGCGAGGCACAATCTTCTGAACAGCAGCATAGCACACGCAAAGTTCGGCACTGTCTCAAAATGTTTACGAGAAGCGGAGGACAGTTAAGTGAGCCAGCCTGCATACACTATCAGGCGCGAAGTCACAACACAATCCAACAAATATGAAGATCCAAAATCGTGTAGAAGCCGAAGACAAGTGGCTCCATTGAAGTAAATCGCCAGCTCCCGAAGATCAGCGCAACATATTCAACGTCCGGCACTGTGCCTTCAAACACCAACGGAACTCGGTGAATAGCTTAATGATCCAGTCTATAATCGCTTCGGTTGTCTTATATTGCCTCTTCAACTGTTTTTGTGGCGGAATCGTTCTTTAATTTCTTTCTTACTTATGCATTGTTTTTGCATTTTATTTGGCTGATGATGACCCGGATTGGGGTCGAAACCAGTACTGCTTCCGTTTATAATTAAATAGGAATGTAACACTACATTTCTTATTTATTTGTATTGAATAGGTTGAACTACGTTATTTATTATTTCAATTTAATTGTGATACAGTTCAATATGGAACATCATGAAATTTTTATCTTTAAATGCCGACCACATGACACATCATAATCTGCAGACTTTCCGGCTGAGGAGCGGTCGCTTGGTACGCCAAGGCTCTATGAGGCTGTTGCACCATGGGATTTGGTCTTTTTCGGTTAGACCCCATATAAATGGAAAAATGCAAAGATGATGATGACAATGATTATGAACATCATATGGTTGATAAGAGAGGTGAGGGGGAGGAGTTAAAATGTAATTATGATCAGTGGAAAATCGTAAATAAAAATGTAAATGGCTTATGGGATGGGTTTAAAGTAATTGTTGAGCAGTGTGAAAACTGCTGAGGGATTTCACTCCTGGACATTACTTATAAAATTTTCTCTAGAATTATTCTCAATAGAATTAAATTACAACTTGGCAATGAACTAGGAGAATATCAAGCAGGTTTCAGGCCTTGGAGGAGTTGCCCTGACCAAATTATGAGCCTCCAACTGATAATGGATGACAACAGAAAAAGAAATAAAGATATGGTGATAACATTTATTGACTGCAAGAAGGCGTATGATTGTATTCACAGGAAATCTTTATTAAAAATTTTACAACACATGGGATTACATCCTAAATTAGTAAACATGATAAAATTAACTCTTACCAAATCAAAAGTAAAGTTCAGAAGCGAATTATCAGACCCATTCGAAGTAACTAATGGGTTACAGCAGGGTGATGGCTTACCACCAATACTATTCAATTGTGCACTAGAAATGGTAATGCAAGAATGGTTTAGGAAATGCCCTCCAAATATTAAAATAGGTACGAAAATACAAACAAATTGCCTTGGTTTTGCAGATGACATGGCGTTACTAGCCAAAGTTTTAATTGAAGCAAAAACTCAAATATCAGGGATTCACACCATTGCAAAATAAAATTGGCCTTAAAATGTCATTTGAGAAAACAGAAATTATGCTCCAAAAACCAACACCATTAAAAGAAATAAATATTAATAGTACCAAAATTTAAATTGTAAGACAATTCAACAAATAATTTAAATGTAAAACCTTCAATTCAGATATGGGCAAACAAGTTATCTAAGGCACAAAAATTAACACGGGAAACTTACAAAAAGAAATGATTATCCATTAATGCAAAAATCAAATACCATATTACAATACAGTCATAAAGCCAGTAGCCACATATGCCGCAGAAACATTATTCCATCTAAACAAACAATCCAAATCTGACAGATTACAGAAGATCAAAAGACGAATTGGAAGAACTTGTATCAATAAAAGCTATCAAAAAGATGGGCAATGGTGAATAGTACATAAAAACATTGTATATCATAAATTATAACCCATTACTGGTACCATGCGTAAGAAAAGTCTAGTGTATTATGGCCATATCCAGAGAATGCCAGATTTGCAACTTCTGAAACAGCTAGTACAGTACAATCTTGCTTCAAAAAATACTACAACTGGATGCAGATGAATAAAATAAATTAGTCAAGATTTGAAAGAAATTGGCCTTACACTGTATGACACTACGAATAAGAAAACAGTAAACACAAGACTTAAAAATATGACTTTCCACTTTACACTCACAAAGAAGAAAATCCCAATTAGAATATTCTCTACACAAGAAAGGGCAAAAATATCAACACATATGAGTAAGTACTGGGAGGACCGCAAAGCTCGGACAGTTCCTACCAAGAAATCGACAAACCAAAGGGTTACATAAAATAAATTTCATTGTAAAGTCTGTATTGTCGTACGTATACTTTAAGGTTAAGTCAATATTCCACTTTTACAATACCAAAAGTTTATTGTCTAATTATTTAAACAACATTATTTAAAATATGCTTTTTCTTGAATATTTTACAGCTGATGATGTCTACAAGTTAGACAAAACATGTCCTGTCATATTTTAAATAATATTGTTTAAATAATTAGACAATAAACTTTTGGTATTGTAAAGGTGGAATATTGACTTAACCTTAAAGTAAACCAAAGGGTTGATTAAAGTGATCCAATGTGGTCTCAAAAGAAGAAGAAGAGGGGTAGCATGACTGCCTCTTACCCAGACGCCCCGGGTTCGACTTCCGGCCAGGTTAGAGATTTTTACCTGATTTGAAGTCTACTCAGCATATGTGATTAGAATTGAGGAGCTATCTGATGGTGAGATGGAAGCCCTGATCTAGAAAGCCAAGAATAACAGCCAAGAGGATTTGTCATGCCGACCACATGACACCTCGTAATTTGCAGGCTTTCAGGCTGAGCAGCAGTCGCTTGGTAGGCCAAGGCCCTTCAGAGCTGTAATGCAATGGGGAAGGAAAGAAAACTAAAATATATAAAAGTTGAAAACTAGAAAAGCAGCTGGGATTGACAAGCATTCTTGGAATATAGGTAATAAAGACAATGAGTTGGGATATGGTGCTGTATCTGAAATATTTTCTGATTACTGTTTGGTAGGCCAAGGCCCTTTGGAGCTGTAATGCAATGGGGAAAGAAAGAAAAGTAAAATATACAAAAGTTGAGAGCTAGAAAAGAGCTGGGATTGACAAGCATTCTGAGAATATAGGTAATAAAGGCAATTAGTTGGGATATGGTGCTGTATCTGAAATATTTCCTGATTATTGTTTGCATGAAGGAGCTATACGAAATGAATGGAGAGTTGCTATAGAAGTTCCAGTGCACAAAGGAAAGGGGGGATAAATATAAAGTGGATACTTACAGACCAATCTGCAGTTTTGTTTGAGAAAGATTATTCCAACGAGGCTTAACTTGTAGGATTCCAGCAAGATATAAGAGATATTTTATATTCCGGTGGTCAAATGGACTGCATGACTACTGACCTATCCAAGGCTTTTGATAGGGTAGTTCATGAAAGACTGCTGTTGAATATTAGGTCTGTCGGACTAGATAAAAGAGTGGTTGAATGAGTGGCTAAATTTCTAGAAAACAGAGTGGTGGTAATCATATTGTTTTAAGAGGAAGTACAACTGGGAAACCCTCTATCAACACTAATCAGAGAGAAAATGGAACAGGTCCAACATTTAAAAGATAAAGGTATCATCAAAAGAAGAGAAGGGCCATGAAGGGTGTGAAAATGGAAGACTTCCTAGGTCTCACAAACCTAATACCGTTGGGGTCGGAAAAGGATACGAGATGACCAAGGGAAATCAGATAGGAAAGATGAAAGTGAGGAACCTGACATAAGTAAATAGAGGCAGTATGCATATAAATGATATGAGTAAAGTACTGGAATCAGACATAAGATATTTTGCAGATTATGTTATATTGTACAGAGTAGTAAGTAAGTTACAAGATTGAGACAGACTACAGAAAGACCTCGACAATATTGAGAGATGGACAGCAGACAATGGTATGATGGTAAACGGGATGACAATTCAGGTTGTAAGTTTCATTATGACGAAAAGACCTCTCAGTTTTAATTACTGTGTTGATGGGGTGATTGTACCTCATGGAAACCATTCGAAGTACCTGGGTGTTAATATAAGGAAAGTTCTTCCTTATGGTAATCACATTAATGAGGTTGCAAATAAAGGTTACAAATTTCTTCATGAGGTTATGAGGGTATTTAGGGGTAAGTCTCCAGCAAGACCCCAATTAGAGTATGGTTCCAGTGTATGGGACCCACACCAGGATTACTTGATACCAGAACTGGAAAAAATCCAAAGGAAAGCAGCATGTTTTGTTCTAGGAGATTTCTGATGAAAGAGTACTGTTACAAAAATGCTGCAAACTTTGGGCTGGGAAGACTTGGGAGTGAGGAGATGAGCTGTTTTACTAAGCAATACATTCTGAGCTGTTGGTGGAGAAATAGCATGGAATGACGTTAGTAGATGAACAACATCATAATATGAAGATAAAGTTGGAATTCAAAAGGACAAAATGGGGGCAAATGTTCATTTACGGGAAGAGAAATAAGAGATTGGAATAATTTACCAAGAGAAATGTTCAATGAATTTCCTAATTTTTTGAAAGTCTAGGAAAAAATTAGGTAAATAACTGATAGGGTATCTGCCACCTGGGCATCAACCCTAAATGCAGATCAATTGATTATTTACAACCATTGACTAAGATAGACTGATAGGCGTATGGCATTGTCCTTTCTTCTGTCATTTTTCTTTCTGTCTAAACTACATAGACTGACTCTTAATTCTCTTCTCTGTCTGGCTCCTTGGCTGAATGATCAGCGTAGTCACCTTCAGTTTAGAGAATCCCATGTTTGATTCCTGGCTGGGTCAGATATTTTAATCTTAAATGGTTATTTCCCCTGGCTCAGGGACTGGGGGTGGGGGGTGTTTGTACTGTCCCCAACATTCCTGAAACTCACACACAACACTATCCTCCACTACCAAACATGCAGTTCCCATACACAGTGGATGTCACCCACCCTCATTGAAGGATCAACCTTACAAGGGCTGCACCAGGCAAGGAAGAGCCACACAGAATTTTTTTTCTTTTCTCTATCCAATTCTATAAAGTTGGCAAGCCTGAGCGATTCTTTTCTTCTTTTTATAATTTAAGAAACTGTTTAACTCCATCTAGCAAAGAATTGCATTGGCATTCTCACTGTTTAAAAACTAATGTGATTTCCCACATTTTTCTTTTTTTTAAATTCATACGAACAGTATCAGCACTATCATCTCAAAAATGTTTAAATGGTGTAGGTCTCAATAATATCAGAAAAAAAAAAATCCAAACCACAGTAAGGGAAATGTAGTTACGGCAAGCTTGTAAAAGCACTTCAGAACCTAGTACTTTTAAACCTTATTAACCCTCTCACTTACCCAAACATATTAGGAATTGGTGGTGGAAGTAGCCCATGATTGTTAAGGCATCTGGCACTGTGGTTAGATAGTTCAGGTCTGATTGGTCAAAAAAAAGTCCACCATTAGAATGTTGGCAGGCAGGGTTGGAGAGGTGGTGGTATACAATTTCTAATTATTAGGTAGCATGCCAAAAACCTGGATTCAATTCCAAACCTCTCTGAAGTGTTCATACAGAGTGAGGTCATATGAGGCTGTTGATGGCGATTTGTCCGTCGGATGGGGATGTAATGCTCTGGGCAGACCCCTTGTCTTATTTGACAGGAGTAGGGTACGTGCCGATATCGAGTTTCACCCTCTCCCTACCTCATAATCATCATTCCACACCCAGATGCATAGGTCACCTATGGCTCAGGGACTGGGGGTGGGGGGTGTTTGTACTGTCCCCAACATTCCTGAAACTCACACACAACACTATCCTCCACTACCAAACATGCAGTTCCCATACACAGTGGATGTCACCCACCCTCATTGAAGGATCAACCTTACAAGGGCTGCACCAGGCTAGGAAGAGCCACACAGAATTATTTTTCTTTTCTCTATCCAATTCTATAAAGTTGGCAAGCCTAAGCGATTCTTTTCTTCTTTTTATAATTTAAGAAACTGTTTAACTCCATCTAGCAAAGAATTGCATTGGCATTCTCACTGTTTAAAAACTAATGTGATTTCCCACATTTTTCTTTTTTTTAAATTCACACGAACAGTATCAGCACTATCATCTCAAAAATGTTTAAATGGTGCAGGTCTCAATAATATCAGAAAGAAAAAAAAATCCAAACCACAGTAAGGGAAATGTAGTTACGGCGAGCTTGTAAAAGTACTTCAGAACCTAGTACTTTTATACCTTATTAACCCTCTCACTTACCCAAACATATTAGGAATTGGTGGTGGAAGTAGCCCATGATTGTTAAGGCATCTGGCACTGTGGTTAGATAGTTCAGGTCTGATTGGTCAAAAAAAAGTCCACCATTAGAATGTTGGCAGGCAGGGTTGGAGAGGTGGTGGTATACAATTTCTAATTATTAGGTAGCATGCCAAAAACCTGGATTCAATTCCAAACCTCTCTGAAGTGTTCATACAGAGTGAGGTCATATGAGGCTGTTGATGGCGATTTGTCCGTCGGATGGGGATGTAATGCTCTGGGCAGACCCCTTGTCTTATTTGACAGGAGTAGGGTACGTGCCGATATCGAGTTTCACCCTCTCCCTACCTCATAATCATCATTCCACGCCCAGATGCATAGGTCACCTATGGGCGTCAAATATAGAAAGACGTATATCAGGCGAGCCGCACATGTCCTCGGATACTCCCGGCGCTAAAAGTCGTACAGTAATTACGTAAGGTGGTGGAAGTGCAAGTTTATGTTAGAAAAACTAAATAAATGTGCGTTTGCATTTTAGATGATCAGCGTTTTCAGTCGATAAAAAAATTCTTGCTGAGAAGATATCATTTGGATGATTACCTGGACTTGAAAAAATAATAACCATCATTATCATCAAAGTTTGGTGAATTATCATTATTTTAAACAGCAAACTGCCACGTTATTCAATAAGCCATTTCGGAAAAGTTGTATTTCTCTTTCCCACCACGTCTTGGCTCCGTAGCTGAGAGATCGCTGCGTGTGATTGGTTTCTCGATCACGTGAAGTGCGCATGTTAGGTGCTGCACTATTGGTAAAATGCTGGATGCGTCAATACTACCGCCGGAGCTCACTCGACGAAAAGCATTAGTCGTGTTCGTTGTGTTCTAGTGTAAGGCGGAACTTGTTCACAGTCTGAACGAGGTGAACCGTTGAAAATAAAAATTGACTTCACTTCATACATATTGACTTTCTGCATTGAACACAAGTAACTTATTAGTTCAAGTGTTCATTGTCATAATTCATTTCAAGCAAGTCCTCGATACAATTCCGTGCAAAGTTTCCGATTCTGTTTGTCACCGTATTCTCTTAAGGTAGTGTATAAGAAGTCCTATAAACAGTCTTTTTTCCGTCTGCGCCTCAGGCGCGTCTCTGGTGTTTTCATTTTTTTAAAGTAACCTTACCATACCGTACTGTTATAGTGCAACGTGCAACGAGCTCCATTTATAACCTAACTCTTCGGGTAATAAACAATCTTCTAGTTGAATCTATAGAAGTACTCTCTTTTTGTTCCTGGTAATCGAAGATTTTTGGAAGGTCAAGGAAGGTAAGCCCATATGCATATATGATATTCTTTAATTACAAACGCACTGTTATTTAAAATTAATTATTGCGACGAAGTCTCTTTCCTTTCGATTGTTCATCAATAGCTTGTATTGGCTTTTGTTCTGTACTTTTGTGTATCCGTATGCCTTGTATTTTTCTGCCGGTGTTGAGAGGTGGAAGAATTTTGCATCTTTTCTCCGTCTGATCTTATGTCTCGATAACCATCTTCCATTCGTGACAAATATTACAGTGATATTTCGTGGATCAACATCATTCATATAACCCCTTCCTTTATATTCTGCAGACAGGCCCTGTTAGTCTTTTTAACGAAGTCGAATGGAATTAAGTTTGGGATTGAAGCTGTGTTTCGTTTTGCTGTCTCGAACCCTGAAGCGTAGGATACTCCTTATGCAGGTTAATTATACTTATTTGCACCTCTTTGTTACTATTGTCAGTTGCTCCCGCAGCTACTTTAGGTCTTAACCCTAGACTATAATTCATGAATAAGAAAAATGTTTTTAAAAATGTATTATTCTCCTTCAGCCGGCATATGTAGCCTATTCATTCCCAAGGCAATAATGCCAGACTGCGGGGTCTCTTGTGTTTTGTACCATGGAAATACCGTAATGTGCTGACTGATTCTCCAGCCGGTGGGAAAATGCACGCCGTTACCAGGTTGAGCAGAATCTTTAGGGACCCTCCCTTCTTCCAGGAACCTATTTATGCAAATATCTTAATATTTGCTTTGTGATCTCTCTTGTTTTCCATGCACTATTTACATTTGAAAGGCTAATTACCTTTCATATTCGCATATTGTAGCCTGTTTAATGTCCTCACCTTTTCTGTCGTTTTTTGTACCCTCTTAGCAAATTCACAACCACACCCTCCCCCACGTGGAGGGTAAATAAAGTATCACCCCCCCCCCCCCCAAGTGTCTCTTCGTGAAGAGCGTTGCCTGGCATTTACCAACGTTAATTAGAATGATCCTCTTCTCCGGCTCCTTGCCTGAATGGTCAGCTTAATGGCCTGTTCATAGGGCCCCGGGTTCGATTCCCGGCCAGGCGTCTGGCTAATACCTTTAGCTCGGGGGCTGAGTGTTAGTGATTATCTAAATATGCACCTTCATTCACATACACATCACACTACAAACCACTATAGATACATGCAATAATGAACGCATCCTCCGCATAGTTAGGCGTCAGGAAAGGCATCCGACCGTAAAACTAGGCTAAATCCACACAAAGTGCCAACGCCGCATTATTGGATAAGGTTAAGGAGATTGAATTAAATTGCCCTTCGAGGACTGTCATCAGAATTCAATTTGGCCAGTGGTTTTCTTCTCAGTTTCTCACTCTCGTCTTAACATACCGATACCGTACTCTACGACCAATATCACGAAATACCACGGTATATTGGCAAGGGGGATTTATAACATGGGTTCATTAGGCACGTGCGTAGGGACGGCGGCAGATTTGGGCTAGTAGTAAGTTTTTAAAACATACAGTAACATTTGTTTACTTTAACTAATTACGTGCAATTGGGAATTATTGCGTTAATTATTCGCTTTGTTCTTAGAGTAACACACCTGAGAGGTCTTACATTTCTAACAGCTAAGAATCATTAAATATCCATTATTTTCAATCCCTTTCAGTCTGACCGTTTTATTTCTGGAGATATTTCTGTTGGCTAAAGGTATGCCTGTGCTCGTATCATATACTAGCAAATGGAAAAACAAGAATTATGAATTTGATTGACGAATTATTGTCGATCGACAAGTGAAACTAACATTTCTATGATGAATTTATTTTCATCTTTATAATTTTCAGATTATGAATACTCTTGGTTTCGTTTTTGCACGGTAGTGTCGTTATTTCAAGTACCTACTGACTATTGTTCCATTTTGGAGGGTGCATACAGTTGTGCCTATCGGTGCAACGATGTTAAATTCGCCACTAAATGTCGAATGACTTTATTACGAATAGACAGAGTAAGCTTGCTGGATGCAGTATAGGTTGTTTATCCGCAAACTTGCGTTCGGAATATTGTGATTCGATCTCCAATGTAGGCAGCCCTGAAGTCTTTTCCGTTGTTTCCCATTTTTTACACCTGGGAAACACTGAAGTTGACTTTAAGGCCACAGTCGTATCCTTCATCGTGGCCCTCTTCGTTCAGTCTCTCGAAAACCTTCACAAGTTAGGGACATTGATCAAGTAACAAAAGTAATAATTTCGTGTGGCTATGCCGAGTGCAGCCCTTGTAAGGCAGACCCTCCGATGAGGGTGGTCGGCATCTGTCATGTGTAGGTAACTGCGTGTTATTGTGGTGGAGGTTAGTGTTGTGTGTGAGTTGCAGGGATGTTGGGTACAACACAAACACCCAGCCCCCGGGCCAATGGAATTAACCAATGAAGTTTAAAATCCCCGACCCGGCCGGGAATCGAACTCGGGCCAGTACGTTGACCATTCAGCCAACGAGTCGGACAGTAACAAAAATAATCTAAATATAGTTTTAAGTTCAATGGGATGGCGTGATGTCTTAAGAACGCAAGATGCTGCCCATAAAACTCTTAGCCGAGTGTATCTTTGCTACCATTACTAGCATCTGGGTAGATCTTGGTTTGTATCACAAGTGCCACTATCGTGCATAGCCGTAGATACACCGCGATTTGAGACTGATCTGACCGTAACACGAAGGTCATTAACCTAGCTAATATTTAGCCTAGAGGCGCGGATTTAAAGGGGAAGGTTGTGGCCTTTCCCTCCAGGATAAGTACAGTACGCGAAACTTTTAGTGATACTTTGGCTCTCTAGTGGTGAATCGGTAGACCTCGGTTATCGAGATTCGTATTGGCAACCTTTGACATACAAACTAGACAAACTATGAATCGCCGTGAGACATCTGGTATACACTTTACGTACTAGTACTGTTGTTGCACGGCCGACTTGATGCGTCGCTCTAGCTAGCTCCTTACCGGCCTTGACAATCGGGTCCACGCACTGTAATCGGAGTAGTTGCACAGCTCGACACGTGGCGCTGGCGGCCGACCTATTTGCGGTAGAAACGCATACTTCTTTATGGAAAATATATTGACTTTGGTTGCCGATTTATCGTAATTTAGAGCTATGGAGAATGTTACATGGGTTAATACTGTTAAAATGATTAATCCTAAAGGTTATTTTCGTTGATATTTGCCAAAATGATGTCCTGAAATGAAACTGCGGGGAGATGACTTAGTCCAGCTGACGTTCTGATATTGACTCTGATTGCCGATGTATCTTAATTAGGGAATAAAATAGTATGCTACATTGACTACTATTGTTAAAATTATTAATCCTAAAGGCTACTTTCATTTATATGTGCCAAAACAACGTCGTGAAATGAAACTGCGGAGGATGGAGTAGTCCAACTGACGTTCCTTAATTGTGAGGAATAATAGTAATCGTTTTTATTATCATGGCATTTAGATACATAGCAGAACTTACCACAATACTTTTGTCTTCTGATGTTAATACTGAGATTAAGAGTCACTGTTCAATTAGAGTTTTAAAATTCTTCAAGCGCTGCTCTCAGGAAGGGGGCTGGACAAAACATAAGAGTCTTACTTTTTCCGTATTCGTTGTATACAGAACATAAATATTTTGATTCAAACATGTTTAAATGATAATTTCAATATATATAGTTTCAGATTACATTTCATTCATATTAAATACCGGGCAAGCTAGCCATGCTAAATTCAGAAAATAAATTTTACTTGACATGCAGTAGGGTGGAACAAGTTGGCCGCGCGGCGTGCAGCTGTGAGTTTGCATCCGGGAGATAGTGGGTTCGAACCCCACTGTCGGCAGCTCTGGAGATGGTTTTCCGTGGTTTCCCATTTTCACATCAGGCTGTACCTCAATTAAGGCCACGGCCGATTCCTTCCCCCTGCTAGCCCTTTCCTATTCCACCGGCGCCATAAGACCTATCTGTGTCGGTGCGACGTAAAACAAATAGCGAAAGAAGATTTTTAAATAAAAATTCAGTGAGAGAAAAGTATTTTGAGTAAATAAATTGTAAACTGTTCTCTGCTCGATGATGATGCTTGTTGTCTAAAGGGGTCTAACATCTAGGTCATCGGCCCCATTGCTCAGGTAACAACACTTCATATGTTGGCCTTACCATCATAGCAGTAGTGATTCTTACTTGTCAATGTTTAAATGTTAAAGTTCAGATTATCTTGAACAAAAATGTGTTGTTGCTGTCATGTGGCAAATGCGACACTGCCTAAAGGATTATTCTATGAAAGAAAATTCATGGGTAAAAATACCTGATTAGCGTTCACTCACGGAGGCCCGGGTTCGATTCCTGGCCCTGCCACGAAATTTCAAAAGTGGTACGAAGGCTGGAACGGGGTCCACTCAGCCTTGGGAGGTCAACTGTGTAGAGGGGGGTATCGATTTCCACCTCAGACATCCTCGAAGTGGTTTTCCATAGCTTCCCATTTCTCCTCCAAGCAAATGCCTGGATGGTAACTAACTTAAGGCCAAGGCTGCTTCCTTCCCTCTTCCTTGGCTATGCCTTCCAATCTTCCCATCCCCAACACAAGGCCCCTGTTCAGCATAGAAGTTGCGGCCGCCTGGGCGTGGTACTGGTTATCCTTCCCAGTTGTATCCCCCGACCCGCAGTCTCACGCTCCAGGATACTACCCTTGAGGTGGTAGAGGTGGGATCCCTCACTGAGTCCGAGAGAAAAGCCAACGCTGGAGGGGTAAGCAGAGTAAGAAAAAAGAAAGTACGAAGGTAAATACCCGACATAGAAACGGAAAACTAAGACGAGAGTGTTACCTGCTTTTAGCCACTCCGTAGTTTTGTCGTGTTCTACAGAGAATTCGTGAAATGATAGTGTCCTGTTCGGAATACAAAAAAAGGCACACAGCAATATGTATTCGAATATTTCTTAACACAGTTAAAGAAAAGCAAATCAACACACCATTAAAAAACGAATTAGCACATAAATTAAAATCCTTGTTCAGGACGAAGTTACAGCGAGAAATCACTTTGTTCTTGTTTCCATAAAATTTGTGCTCGAAGTACGAAAAGGTGCACAAGAATGTCTTAAATTCCAAGATTAGTAAACACAATTTAAAAAATATAATCACCACACTACACAATAAAAAATCAACTCACTAGCGCATAACTATCAGATCTCATTATCAAGCCAACAAGTACCTCATTGCGAACACATTGCCAACATTTACGACAGAAAACCAAAAAATAAAACTGGAAATGCGACAATTTGCTATATACAGCTTCCTGTCAGTGGGTAGTAGGCCAGCGCTCCAGCGGCATTATGGTGAAACTTTCCAATTACAGCTTTATGCTGGGCTTCACAAGCGATTGTAAAGGCCGGTATAAGGAGCGCAGCGAGGTATCTAGTCGGCCGTGGTTGTTGTTTACACAACAAAGCCAAAATATAGAATTAGCTGCATGCATTTGTGCCATTCCATTTAAAAATATGGAGTTAGTATCAATATCTCGGTTATTAATCATCCCACGAGACTAAGTAGCATGTTATTTTACAAGACCTGGGTACCATTTACGAATATGAAAACAGATGCCGATATCTTTAACGGTTTAGAAGTTATTTCCGTGTAACATGTTAGGTGAATAACCCTGCATAAAATAACATGTCCTGACTGACTGACTGACTGATTCATCATCGCCGAGCCAAAACTACTGGACATGAAGAAATGAAATTTTGGGGATATATTTAGATTAGGGTGTAGGTGCTCATTAAGGGAGTATTTTCGGATAATCCGGCGCTAAGGGGGTGAAAAGGGGGGTGAATTTTTAAAATGAGGATATCTGTATCACAAAAACTTCAGACGTAAATGTTGGTATTTGGAATCTCCTTTGAAAATATTTTTTTTCCCCCGAAAAATATCATTGGGGGGGGGGGGTTGAAAATGGGGGAAAAGGGGTTGAACACCTTTTATGAGGAGACTTGTATCTCAAAAACTGAAGATGTTAGACATGAAAATTGGTATTTGGAATCTCCTTTAAAAATAAACACGTATTTTTGTGTTTTTGGATAATCCGATGAATAGGAGGCGAACAGGAGTGACAAACGGGGCGAATTTTTGAAGACTATATCTGCAAATCATCTTAGACAGGCAATATGTTGCAGATTTGAACACCGGTATTTGAAATTTCCTGTAAAAGTAAAGAAACTTTTTTTTCGGAAAATCCACTTACGAGGAACTGAAAATGGGGGTGAATTTTTAAAATTAGCACATCTACAGTATATCTCAAAAACTTAACATGTTGCAGACGTGAAAATTGGTGTTTGGAATCTCCTTTAAAAATAAGGAAACGTGCATTCTTTTGTTTTCGGAAAACCCTTAACGTTGGTGGGGGGTGAAAGAATTGAAAAATTAGTTGAATTATTTGTATTAAAATATATATACCAAAAAATCTAAGATGTTACAAACGTGAAAACTGGTATTTGGAATCTCCTTTAAAAATAAAGAAACACGCATTTTTTTTGGGGGGGGGGGGATCGACTTGGTAGGGGGGATGGAAACTGAGGTGAATTCCTTTTACGAGGATACATATATCTCAAACTGAAGATGTTACAGTCGTGATATTCGTACTTGGAAGCTGTTTTAAAGAAACGGGTACTGTTTATTTGAAAATTCACTGAAGTGGGGAGTGTGAAAGGAAGTGAAAAAAATTGAATTCTTTTTCTGGAGAAATATCTCAAAACTAAAGGTTACAGAAGTGGAAATTGGTATTTGGAATCTCTTTGAAAAATAAACGCACATTTTTTTGGGTGGGGTGAAACCAACCTATGGGCGGGGGCGGAGTGAAAAAGGAGTTGAATTTTTTGTATGAGGATACTTATATCTCAAAAACTAAAGATTTTTATTTTGCTATTTGCTTTACGTCGCACCGACACAGATAGGTCTTATGGCGACGATGGGATAGGAAAGGCTTAGGAATGGGAAGCAAGCGGCTGTGGCCTTAAGGTACAGCCCTAGCATTTGCCTGGTGTGAAAATGGGAAACCATGGAAAACCATCTTCAGGGCTGCCAACAGTGGGGTTCGAACCCACTATCTCCCGGATGCAAGCTCACAGCTGTGCGCCCCTAACCGCACGGCCAGCTCGCCCGGAACCAAAGATGTTACACACGTGAAAATTTGTATTTGTAATCTCCTTTTAAAATAAAGCTTGTTGCTTGCATGGGCCGATGACCTCTATGTTAGGCCTCTTTAAATAACAAGCATCATCAAGCCTTTTAAAATAAAGAAACACGCATTTTTGGAGGGGGGGATGAACTTAACGGGCTGGGGTGAAAAATGATTTGAATTCTTTTTGTGAAGATACTTATATCTCAAACTGAAGATGGGGCATGAACATTTGTATTTGGAATCTTCTTTCAAAGTAAAGAAACGCGAATTTTTTTCCTTTCGGAAAATCGACGTAAGGGGTGTGGGGTTGAAAATAAGTAAATAAGGAGTTGAAATATGATAGAGGATACTTTATCTTAAAAACTGAAGCTGTTAGACGTGAAAGTTGGTATTTTACCCTAAATTTTCTTTCGTAATAAACACGTATTTTTTTGTTTTTGGAATGTCCACTTAAGGCAGGAGAGGGGTGGAATGAAGTGAAGAAGAAAAGTTGAATTATTTTTATGAATATACATTTATCTCAACTGAAGGTGTTACAGACATGAAACTGGTATTTGGAATCTCCTTTTAAAAATAATGAAACACGTATTTTATTGTTTTCGCAAAATCCAGTTAAGGGGCTGGAAGGTATTGGAAAAGCGGGTGAATGTTTAAAATGAGTACCGGTATATCTACATTATATGTCAAAACTTAACAAACTTGGTATTTGGCAAGTCCTTTAAAAATACAGAAACATGTACCTTTTTGTTTTCGGAGAAGGCACTTAACGGGGGTGAAAAGAAGTGGAAAAATAGTTGAATTATTTTCAATGAGGTTACTTGTATCTTAAACACTGAAGATGTTACAGGCGTGAAAATTGGTATTTGTAATCTCCTTTAAAAATAAAGAAACGCATATTTTTGTTTTCAGAAAATAAATTTAAATTGGGGTGGGGGTGGAGGAAGGACTGATCAAGGGCCTGAATTCTTTTTATGGGGATACTTATGTATATCTCAAAAACTAAAGATGGTACATGTGTGGGGGGAATGGGTATTTGGGGAATCTCCTTTACAAATAAAGAAACGTGTATTTATTTTTTTCGACTTAAGAGAAGACTTGTTTCCCACATGTACAGTTCTATGTCGCATGGTCGTCTTAGCCCCAAAAGGCAATACCACAAACATGGTTTACAAAGAATTTCTGGGGTAAATGAAACTCAATTTTTGGGTGAGTCTTTTATACTTGAGGAATTTTCAGATAATGTGTTGGTATAATGCCGAGGAACGGATTACTTTGATCAAATTACGAAATCCACGCGAGTGAAGCCCTAAATTTTCAACACTTTTCGGTAAGTTCTCTTTTAGAATATTCAGGTACTTGTGCTTGTCAATTTTACCTTCATTGAATACTAATTCGCCCACCCCATATGAAGACTTAGCGCCCCAAATCAACATCTCCACCTCCATGTTTAACTGTGGGTTGCAGATTCTTTGATTGAAGCTCTTCATTTGGTTCAAACCATAGTTCTTCTGTTTGAAGAGAACATCTACACTTGACTTGACAAAAATTACTTCGTCCCACCAACCGACAGGTTTATTTATGTGCTGATTCGCGAAGTCTAATATTTTCTGTTTCTCTCACCATGGGTTTCTTCCTGCTCACTCTGCCATTCCCTTCTCTTCTGATAATTCTCCGCACAGATTCAGGGTGAACTTTCTTACCATGTTCGTGCAGCACTACGGCAGAAATTTTCGTTGCCGGTAACTTTGGATTTCTCTTAACTTTCTTTTATTACACCATGTTTCCTCTCTTCGGAGCTTCCTTGGTCGCCGTTTTAGGTTTGTCTTCAATTCTATTTTCTCAGTTGAATCTTCTTATTTCACCTACAGTACTCTTGCTTATTTGTAACAATGCGGCAATATCTTTTCAGAACGCCCTTTAGCATGATGGAAAATGAAAAGTTGTCTCTTTTCAAATGATGTATTTTTCCTTTTCGCCCCATCGTGCTGTAAAACGTCCGTGTCTACGGAACAGGAACGAAGCACTGGCACATATTGAGCTTGTTCTGCCTGCTACTACCCCCCCCCCCAACACACACTTCAACCTGTTCCTGCCTGCGCCACAAGTGCCTGACTATTTCCATGGCTGCATATTGGGGTGCCTTATAACCATATACTGTAGTTAATTACATTTTAGATACTCGTGCGTGCATCATTGTACGTAAATATTCTCATTACTAAATGGACTGGCAGTTGCTTCTTTTGGGCTTCAAATGTTGGAAGAGAACTTAAAAAACATAATAGGGTGGTCGAATACTTTTGTGATTCAGTGTAGATGCTGGTGATGAGGTTCTGAAAGAACAACCGGAAAATGCTCCCAGAAATGCAACCCTAATTAGTAGGGCCCGGATTGTTATGTAATTAGTAATGACATATTCCATTCCTTTACTTGTAGAAAACTGAAAATGAAAAATGTCTGTAAATTGTAGTTCTGCGTTTCTCAGCTCGTTTAATTTTTAGACTCTAATAAAATAATTGGCTAATTTTATCTATCCTATGTATAAAATGAGTTTTAACATTGCTTAGAATTTAAAAAGAATGTTTCTGTATCGGACGAGTTCACAGTATCAAGGAAATGCACTTTTTAAAATTTGTCTGCGTATCTGTACGCGCATCACGAGAAAATGGCGGAAGGGAATTTAATAAAAATCGGTATGTAAAGTCGGGGAATGAGCCACTGCAATCTAGGCTATAAATCATTTTATTCGCGCTGAGTAAAATGGTAGTTTAGGAGAAGGCCTAAAGTGTAATGTTTTAATATTTATTAACTGCCCTATTGATAAATACTACATAACTAAAGTTATAGATAATTAAATTTCCGATCATTTATCTTTTTTACCGTACCAGCTATAACAGATATTCATGAATTTGTATTTTTGTTGCTTAAGTCCATATAAACGCAGAGCCACGAGAAAATGGATAAACAGAATGTATGTAGAGTCGGGGAATAAGAAACTATAGTCTAGTCTATAAATAATTTTATTCACCCTGGATGAAATGATAGTTTAGGGGAAAGCCCCTAAAATTTAATGTTTATATACCTGTTATTGGTCCTATCAAAAAGTACCACACAAGAAGTTACAGAGAATACAATTTCCGATCATTTATTTTATTCAGTTTAACCGTACCGACTAGGAGTGGTATATTAGTCGGAAGAAAATTATATGTGAAGGCCTACAATAATGAAAGCTCATAAAATTGATCAACAATAACATTACATTGACCATTGTTTGTTCTGATATTCTTTGTCTCTGCTGCCATTCATTTCCGATAGATGGGACTACTGTTGCGTACAGAGTATAACAGCCTGTCTGAATATTGGCAGACAATAGCTGGGGAATTAGATAACTTTCTTCTTTAGCATGCCATTCCTCTGATCCATACATTTTCGGATACTGCTGGTACGTAACACACTGGTCCATCATAGTAATCCAGCTATTCCATCCCAACTTTGAGGCGCTGATTGGAACGAGCAGCATGCACATTGAACGGAATAATGGCAGAGCAGTGTTCACGGCTGTCTGCGGCCTGCTCATTCCAGCTCTGGAACTTTGGACTGTTAGATCGTTACTGTAATACTGGTTCTGTTAATTAAGTGATAAAATGTGTAGTTTTTCATTTAATAGAGTATTCCTTATGATAGCATTGCTTTTAATCGCGACGTTGCTACTGACGACATTGTAATGACCTATGTTGATTTCAGTTGGGAAAACCACTAAGACAGTCTTTCTGAGGATGTAAAAAAGCAAGTGGAGAGTGAATGTCTGCCATTATAATGAAAACTCCCAATCTTGATTGACTGTCGGTAGACAAGACCTACCATTACAGTGAAAATTCCCTAACCTAGTCTTCATATGAGAAAATACGTTTGGTGACTTACCCATCGCGTTTGTCGGGTAACGTCAAGAGCTATGCAATTTCACACATCTTACAACGTGTGCACTACTTAACCTAGAATTCTGTATACAATGTAGAATTCCGTAGGGAAGCACGGGTACATCAGCTAGTACTAAATAAAACAACAATGTCAAAACTTTCATCACCGGGCAGAAAAATACTGCAGTCTCAGAACACACTACAAAACGACCGCATTTTCTGACATCCGTACTCAAACTGAAGGTTTAGATCAGTTGCAGGAACTGTCAGTGTGGCCGCATGTAATTGGACATTTTCATATAAACCTAAGTGTTGCAAACTACCCTTGTTGCAACGAGCCCCTGCCTCCCCTACGGCTTCCTATAGTTGTTATACCGGAAGGGCGAGTTAAGACAGTCGCACTTAATTTGGAATATTTTAATAAATATTATTTCGTTAACGAATGAATAAACAATAATGGTTATAACAAAATACTTTGTAATGAAAATGAAAACCTACAACCTGTTTTCCAGTCTTTGACCGGGTAAGGGATATAATGAATGATTCATATAGGCTATTAGTACAATGGGATCGCGACTCCCAAAGCGGTTTATTAATGACTGATAGATGCTATGAAATGATAATGGAGAGTGTTGCTGGAATGAAAGCTGACAGGGAAAACCGGAGTACCCGGAGAAAAACTTGACCCACCTCCGCTTTGTGCAGAATAAATCTCGCATAGAGTGGCCGGGATTTGAACCACGGTATCCAGCGGTGAGAGGCCGACACGCTGCCGTCTGGGCCACGGAGGCTGCACACATTAATACGAAATCAAATGTCATCGTCATCACCATTAAATTCAAATTGGATGGGCTAAGTGGCTCAGACGGTTGAGGCGCTGGCCTTCTGACGCCAACTTGGCAGGTTCGATCCTGGCTCAGTCCGGTGATATTTTAAGGTGCTCAAATAAGTCAGCCTCGTGGTTTACTGGCACGCAAAAGAACTCCTGCGGGACGGAATTCCGGCATCTGAGTATCCGAACACCGTGAAGGTAGCTAGTGGAACGTAAAGCTGGTCAAGAACAGACCTTATTCTAACAGTCTGACATTAGTTTGTTCATGTGTAGAGAAAATAGAGCATAGCATGTGCATAAGAAAAACACGGAAAAATCTTGTGCGCAACTTATTTGAATCTTCGAACGTAACGAGTTATTCATAGATAATCTTCGAAAATGGTTTCTGCCAGTTTAAATGTTGTACAATCGGCCACCTTATTTTCAATATCAATGCCTTAATGCTTATACGCACCCGTTGTTGCTCCTGAAATTCTCGCTAGAGCTGACTGTAATGGTGAACTTGGTCACTTTTTAAATTATCTCCCTTTTTTTGTGCATACAGCTTTTTTTTTTTTTTTTACTGTTCAGTTCACAGGTGGCGTTGTATTAAATATAACTGATATCGCCAGCCACTACATCTATTGACCGAACTTACATTAAATTACGTCACTTCTCGCACCATCATTTATCGCAACATAATAACTTCGCAGTTTGTCCAGGTTGGCTATAATTAAGTGTATTTAACATTGTTTTGGAAATACTAAGTACAACCTATGTATTTTTCTTTCGGCTACACATTAACCATTTATTAATATGGTTACAGTAAAGCATGATGAACGAATTTCTCTTCATCTGTTCGAGAAACCGTGTCAACAAAGCTGCAGTTTCTATAGGCACGGTGAAGTAGTTTGCTTGTCAAACAAACACTGGCTCATTCTGAGATAATTCTGCTGTGTGATGAGAACAATGACAGAGGCTGTCAGTTTGTTTTCCCTTGTTGGAATGAGGGGCGGGAGTGAGAATAGGTCCCGATGCCGGTGCGCTCCTCTGGGTTCTGTTAGCAGTTTTGCCAACTTAGCGGATTTTCCGCAAAATTTGGCGGATTTAGAAGACTGTCGGCAGAGAAATATATAATTTAGCGGGTAGCGGATTTTTTGGCGGAATTCTAATTTATTATAGCGGAATTTAGTGTTTTATCCATTTTACGTTTCTTTTAAACAATACTCCAGTCTTTGTCCGAGCTATTCTGTATTTCTTGTCAGGAGCTAGCAGTCACATCAGGAAAACATGTTATTTGGATTTGATATGAGATCATGGTGTCATAAATTTATAACGCGTATGAAAGGGTCCGTATCTCTTAGTTGACGAATGGCGACAGAGAATGAAGAAGCCACAATTCTCATAGGTCCCGGGGGACCAGTGAGGGTTTATAATAGCCCGTCGACCTATTTAGCCTTGAGTGCTATTTCTTGGTAAATGATATCTGGGACTGAATTGATATAAGTTTGTGGACTATGAGAGAGCAAGACCGTTTAATGAACTAGCCTGTTAACTGTGTGGCTCCTGAGGTAGGGGATTCACCTAATTTTCACCCGGCACTAAAACGCCTACAAGTTTTAGCTCGCGGGCAGGGGGTTAATCACAGTGAAACTCACAGATCAGGTGAGTGCAGACATTTACTTTATTTTATTATTATTATTATTATTATTATTATTATTATTATTATTATTATTATTATTATTGCTCATTATTTGAGATCAGATTTCTTAGCGGAATTTTAGGGGATTTTTAGTACTATTTAGCGGATCTTGAAAATATAAGTTGGCAACACTGTCTGTTAGTGAAAGTATGAGGACTGAAGTTAAGGTTAATGAGGTCATAAAATAATAATGAACATATTTGTGAAGTGGTCGTTAAGTTGAAATGTATTTGTTTCTGGTATAACTGTTTTGGGGGGTTTTAAGTTTGTTTGGTAGTAGTTACGGTTGACGAACCATGTTGCTTACGCACATGTTACTGATATGCTTGTTTTTTAAGGTCAGCGGTGTTGTAGACCTGAGGTCACCCTTCTAGGTATTGACCACGCCGGACGATGCTGAGACGAGCAACGAGACTTAAACGCCGGTTATATGCAACTTTTTGATTTAGGGCCTGTACTTCGACAACCAGATAAAAGTGCGGCTTAAATTTATATCGCAGTTTGCACATTTATCTGAAATACTTACTATTCAGTTGTTATGAAGTCAAAGAAATATAACCTCCTTGATGTACTCCATATGTGCGCTGCGGAGAGATCTGGAATAGAATCCAAGCTTTTGGAACGCACTCTAAGGGTCGTATTCATGAACGAGACTTTGACTTTGACTTACGTAAGTTCACTTAGTTGAGTTTCGTGGAAGTCTGTTTCATAGACGCAACTTTTACAAAGTAGACTCTGGCGTAAGTAGACTTTGGTAAGTTACGATGTGAAGAATTAGATATGAAGTTGGCAATGAAAACAATGGAAGAGCAGTGCAGCGTCTTCCGTCACTCAAGGTTGTTTTCGTAATAAAGCAGTAGAAGAAGAAAGTCAGCTGTTTCCTGCGTTATAGATTGCATTGGACTCTAAAATCAATACAGTTAAATTTCTATTTCGCGGCGATGGATGGAAAGAAAAAATTGCCAGCCTTCAACAACTATGAAAGGGAAGTGTTATTAGAATTAGTGAAAGAGAAGAAAGATACAGTCGAAAACAAAAAGACAGACAGTGTTAATATGAGGGAAAAATTAAAAGCGTGGGAGGATATTAGCGTAAAATTTTGTAGTGTAGCTAACACGAGCAAGAGAAGTGGAGAGCAGTTAAAAAAGTGTTGGAACAATATAAAATTTAGATCTAGGCAACGCAAAATGGAGCAAAGAAAGGAGAGTATTGCAACTGGTGGAGGCCCTAGTGCAAAAGGTGACAAGGATGACAGTTTTCTGGCAATGGTGGAAAGTGTAGTACCTCACCTTAATCTGAGGATTCCGAGTGAGTTTGACAGTGATGGATTCATGGGTGAAGAGGAGACGGAAGAGGAGGTGTTGTATGATGAAGTCACTGAAGTACTGGAAACATCCGGAGCTGAGAGTGGGCCTACATTACTGGCAGAATCATCAGCCGAAAAGGAAGCCACAGAAAGAAGAGAGTACAGGTATGTCCAAATGTGTGAATAGACCACGAACTGAGGCAGTGTCATATCTGCAAGCCAGGAGGGAACTTGATGTAGAGCAGATGAAAGAGCTTCACAAACTAAAGATTCAGCAGGAGAAGGAGTTCCATGCAGCGAGGATGAAGTACCAAAAGGAGGTGCATAAGTTGACTATTATGCAGATGAATGAACTCCATCAATTAAAAAAAACTAAATACAACTAATAATGTATATATATATTAACCTAACCTGAAATGACTAACATTAATGAACACACTATTATTATTATATAAATGGGCACAATTATTATAAAATAGATTTTAGAGCATTAATAAAGCAATTTTATGAAGCAAATGATGTTACATAATTGTGGTAATGCATTTATGAAAGGGTAATGTTGTTATTTTAGATAGTTATTTTAGATGCCACAGAACACTTTTAGTTAAAATATCGTTCTATGATGCGTCTTCTGGCTACAGCTCCCAACATTTGGGGTGTAGGTCGGTCATGATGTTCACCACCGTCATTCCCTTCATCAGGTTCTTCCAGGAGACCACGATCTGCAGCAATGTTATGAAGTACAACGGTAGCCACAATGACCGGAGGTATGTTGTTTAATTTCAATGTAAACTTTCTTGATAAACACTGAAATTTTTTCTTCCAGCTTCCGAATGTTCTCTCTACTACGTTTCTAGCAAGAATGTGAGAAGCATTGTATGCTTCTTCAGCTGGTGTTTGAGGATTAATAAGGGGTGTCATCAAGAATGGCCTGCAAGCGTAACCGCTATCTCCAACGAGTAATCCACGTCGCTGTCCCCTTTCAAATTGTAAACAAATCCTGCTGTTGTTGAAAATTCTATTATCATGTGTAGAACCCGGCCAACCCGTCACGAAATCAATAAACTTCATCTCGTGGTTGACTATGCCCTGACAATTGAAACTAAAAATTCCTTTCCTATTACGGAAAACCTCAGCATGGTCGCCACCTGGACTTATTATTGGTACATGGCTGCAATCAATAGCTCCAACCACTCCAGGGAATCGGGATCTTTCATACACACGACGCGCATTATTTCGACATTCAGCTTCATTTGGGAACGAAACAAACTGTGGTCTCTTTCGGGCAATCAGGATCGATATTCTTCTGATTATTCTACATACTGAGGGCTGGCTTACTCCTCGTAAATCTGCGGAGTCAATTTGGAAGTTACCTGAAAACCATGGAAGTGCGAAAGGCTATTGTAATTACCATTAGAATGCATTAATCTGTACTGATCATCCCTTAACCTAACTAGATAACACAATGAGTAGAGAGTGCAAAAACTTTGCACTGCAGTAACAACAATTTTACTCTTACCTGTAGCATAATATCTTAACGAAATTAGCAACTGTATTATTGGAGGTATGGGTGATCCTCGATTATTATATTTCTGTAATTCGTCTTCAAACATCGTTAGTACATCTAATACTGTACGTTTGTCGAATCTATATCGTTTTCTGAACTCATTTTCTGTATAAAATTCAACTGGGTTCTGTGCATCTCTCATAATACGCCGAGGATTAGGCACAACGTACTGAATAATTTCCTGGATCTCTTCAACTTCGTCTACAAAATTAACTACATCAGCAATATCTGCCATTTTATTATTTTTCTTATCTCAGAGTCTACTTAAGTACGGAACATCGGCGACTTGGAAGTAAGTCGCCATCTAAGTTTACTTACCTCCAAGTAGCGATTATGAAATGGAAATGGCGACTTACCGCCTCCTAAGTCTGAGTCTAAGTCAAAGTCTCGTTCATGAATACGACCCTTAGTGATTAGCAAATGTGTACTATCAGAATATTTTCTAGTTTAGCTGTGCCGACGTTGGAGAGGCAGTTAGATTACGGACACACGGAGCTACTTTTGAGGCGTCAGCAGTGTTGTGCCACTTCTTTGTATAGCGACTTGACTTGCGACTTCTAATAGCGACACGGTATTTCGCAGTCGAGGATATGGAAGTGGAAGAAGTAGCTGCGTAGTGTACAGAGGGGCCGATAACAATGTAGACACTCTTTGGTAGTTAATATTTTTGGAACAAAATTACATATCGTTGCAATTCTTGCACGGTTTTCTCGACAGATGATAGTCACGTGAATGGCGTGACAATCTTGGCGTGTGTTTTCCAGCAGATGACAGTACAGCAATTAATAAAGTATGATTGTTGTTTGAGCAACGCAAGGCCGTATTGAAGTGGTACTGGACGTACGAAAACAGGGAGGTACAACGGCAATGGCGTAATGTGTACGGAACTCAGCCACAAACACGTACAGCAATTATCGTATTCGGGATGAATATGAAGCCGACGGTACTGTTCAGGATGTGCATAAGAAAAGGTCTGGCCGACCAAAAAGATAGTCCATTTTCCAGTGCTGCTGTATTGCAACATTTTACTAAGTCACCTCAAAAATGTGAATCAGGGTGCGCGTGAAAGCGGGGTAAGTCGATCAACCGTACGACGAACTCTGAAGGCTGCAAAGTGGTAAGTGTACATTTCACGCTATGGAAGAGGACGACCCGGATCGAAGGATAGAGTACTGAGTGGTTTGAAGGCATGCTTCGCGAGGATGAGCGGTTTGCAGGGATGGTTATCTGGTCTGATGAGGCGCAGTTCAAACTGAATGGTGCTGTAAACCGCCACACCTGCGTGTACTGACTCCTGAAAAACCTCACGTTCACGTGGACAAACATGTTAGTCTATTCGGTGTTAACGTGTGGTGTGGTCTGTAATCGCGCGGTTTGATTGGCCCATTTTTCTTTGAAGGTACCGTAACTGGTGAGGTGTATCTTCATATGCTGCAAACATCGATTTTACCTGCCATCCGAGAGGTGTTTGGTAATGAAAGATTTTACCTATAACAAGATGTCAGCCTGCATCAGGGCCTCTCAAACGCCCAAAATTTCACGCGTGCAAACTGAGGCGCAGAGGTCCTGTGCACACTGCATCGATTCCACTCGGCTCAGTTTGGACCAGCGCGTCGTCTCGGGGCGACTCAGCTAAGCTCGGCTCAACTCGGCTCGGATTTGGAGCGCTACAGAGCAAGTGAGGAAGAGGGAGACAGGCGGAGCGAGCGAGGCAGGCGTGGGGAAAGATAGACAGCGCTATTGCCTCAAATCGGAGTGGGGGTCTGCACTCTGGTCAACCAAGCGAAGTCGTCTTTTTTCACCGTGCACCACGCAGTGCACTGGTGCATGCACCCTGAGAGCCCCTGCCCTACATGGATGAAAATCTACCTGGATAGGTCGAAGAGAAGCTGCTGAGTACCCACCATGGTCTCCAGACCTTACACCTATTGACTTCTACCTATGGGGGACCTTGAAGAATGAAGTTTATCGACAGATGCCAGCTACACTGTACGAGCTACGAGAAACCATCAAGGCGTCCTGTGCGGCTGTCATACCGGCAACACTAACAGCCGTAGTTCGGGCAGGTGTTCAGCGGCATCGACGTTGTGTGGCTGCTAATGGGGGTCACTTTGAACACACAAAAATACCCCCCCCCCCGTGCAAGATTTGTAACTGTCATTTTGTTCCATTAATATTGACTATAAACGAGTGTCTACACTTTTCTGAATCACTCTGTGTTTGTCCCTATTGCGGAAAAAGTAGGTGGTTCTGGATGCAACCTATTATACAAGACCGAACATCAAGGATTATATTTTATACATTGTACCCTCGTCTCAGAGCAGATGCAGTGGAATTATTTAATTATTGTAGGATGTCTGTCACATCATTTGAACTGTATGCAATTCTGAAAGGAAAGTTGACGCGTCAAAACGTCATGAGAACAGCTAATACTCCCGGAGCTTTTCTATTTTAGTAATAAAATTTTCCATGTCAGTTTCAGTCCGATTCATGGGTAGGTAGATACAATCCACGTATGACTGGACAGTAAGGATATTGTTGACTGGCTGTTGCAGCGCGACATGTAGAAAAGCTCATGATTCGCGCATGGTCGACGGTAGCACGCGACTTGGCGAGTAGCACTACCTCGTGTGTATGTCGTCACCGTCGACTGTTGAATGAAGGTGCAGCGCAACATGACTGTGTCGCGCGTCACAAGTAGCGTTCCAAAAGCTTGGCTTGTATTCAGAATCTCTCCGCGGTGCTCATATGGAGTAAGGGTATACGACGTTGTTCATGATGTTTCGTTCGTGGAATGAGGACGTTAAGGTTATATTTGACTTCATAACAACTTTCTCAGTATAACAACTTACTGTTAAGTATTTACACTAAAGTGAGATAAATGCTTGCCAGTTACTGTTCTAATATCTTGGAAAAAGTAAATTATCAACAATGAATTGAATAATTAAAGATAAATTTTATCTTCCGCCGCATCCTCGTAATGAGTATTACACAAAAGCAAAATTATGTGGTAGGAATGATTTTATTAAGATTAGTAAGATAAATAACCTGAATCTTACCTTTTGCCTCCAGATGCCATTATCAGTATTTTTATTTTCTACAATAATTTGAGTTTCGTTACATCATTAATTTAAAATGTCTTCGTATGTATATATTTCAATCCTAATTCTTTTCTGGACCTGAACATCCACGTTATTGCCTATTACGTGTCTAGTATTGGACCAGGGGCGATTTCTCCATAAGGGCTGCAGGGCTGCATATCCGAAACGTTGACTTCCTTTGAAGTATTTCAACTAGTGCAAGTCATTCTAAATCTGTCAGGACTAGAGAGGGTGAGTGCAGGAGCACTCCAAAGAGTATGTGACACACTGCCACTACCATAATAAATTTAAGCCTCCCCCGCAGGGGGCGAGGGGTGTTGAATTAATTACTGGTACCGGTGCAATTGAATGATCCTCACCCAGCCAATTTATAAAAAAAAGTAAATTAGTGGTAGAATGTATAGAAAGTTAAATAAAAGATAGTATTGTGTTTATGAAGAAAGAAGAGATTTTAAATAAGAGAGAGATAGAAATGGGAAGCAATTTTAATTGGCAAGTAATTTTAAGTTTTTGGTGGTATTAGGGATGGTTATAGCAAGCAGCACAGCTGGATTCCCACTGTTCGGGCTGTGCCCTACCTGCGTCCTAACATGGCTTTTAGTGCCGGGAGTGTCCGAGGGCAAGTTCGGCTCGCCAGGTGCAGGTCTTTCTATTTGACCCCCAGTCAAGTGATTGCGGTATTTTCGAAGAGCAAGTAGTGTGTCGTGTTTGTTCCCGCTTCCAATATTCAGTATTTATAAAGTGTTAATTATTTAAACTGTACAGTGTGCTTTTACCAGTTTCAGTGCCTCAAGGAGACTGTTACTTCTAGTTACAATTTTATGAATAGACATGGAAAAAGAATAGTATTCGGTATTTACAAGGCATTTAATTTTCACAATTAACGCTCGCTGAGAAGAATGCCGGGCGTCCTACACCTGATTTGTGTCAACCATCGTCAAGCAGACAACAAACTTTGATGAGAGTTTAATTCTTCAGTGTATAATAAGTGGAAGTGGTTAAGTGGTTGCGACGGGAGAAGTGCTCTCTTTTGCTTTCCGCGTTTGCTGTTTGGAGGGGATATAACTTGGACAAAAAACCGGAGTGGCGCAAAGCCCATTATTGAAGTCCACCGTCTGTAGGGGAACATCCAAGGTTATCCAGAATGAGCATTTAGAATGTATTCTTGATGTGTGTAAAGAAGAAATACGAAGTGCAGTTAAACGAACAAAATTTTTTAGCTGTATTGTCGAATGATACGACGGATGTTTCTGAACTTACTCAAGTCATTGTTTTCTGGTATGAAGTAGATGGTGCTGTGTACGAAAGATTCTGGGGATTCTTTAATCCTGAAACTCAGAATGCAAGGCTTGCACAGTGTGTTTTAAGAGCAGTTAGAGATAGTTTAGAATGGCGAAACTGATAAACTTATTGCGCAAACATACGACAGGACGGCGGTAATGAGTGGTGGTAAAGGTGGTATACAGACAATAATTAGTCCTACCAACATGCACATTTTTTGCATTGCCATGCGCACCAGTTAAGTTTAATTATGGAGAAAACCGCATCTCAGAATAGACAAGCCCGAATGTTCTTCGGTAGTGTAGCCGCGGTACCAGCATTTTTCAAATCGCTTTCACGGTTACCGTTGTCGGACGGCATAACTAAAAGAATCCCGCGAAGATGTAATACCAGGTGGAATTTTAATCGCAGACTCGTTAAGTCTGCGAAAATAGTCTCTTCAAGATTGTTTCCAGGAACTTCAAAATAACAGGAATCAAGCAACTGTACAAGCTGCCACAGGGCTTTTGCGCATGATAAATGATCATGACTTCAGTTTCTGGCGTTCATGTAGACATATTGTACAGCCAGCTACAACATCGTTTTGCTAACTCATTCATTATTCATAAGGCAGTGAATGAATTTCTCCACGCTATCAATATGGAAACAAGTACTAGTCGGTCAACCTGAAGAAAACCCTCCTCCAGCGAGGAATAAGAAAGGAAACAGTCAGGATATAGTTGTAAAAGAGGCGTGTGACATTATTTCCCGTCAGGCAAGAGACATGTGTTTTGCTTTAACTAAGCATTTGTCCGCTGCGAAGTTGTTCAGTCAATCTCTTTTTGAAGGGTCTACTGACCCCGCAACTTTCCATCCAGTTAGCTCGATGTCACTATTGAAGTCTACTCGTTCTTGTGCAAAAAGCGACTAAAGTCTCTCCGGACTTATGAAGATGTACGAGACAATGTTGAGTACTGGAGTTAGTGAACGCTGCACAGAAGTAATCACTCTGCTCCGAATAATACTGGCCACACCCATGACAACGGCTGAACCTGAAAGGTGCTTCTCTACTTAAAAACGACTGAAAACTTTTTTAAGGAGTACATTGTCAGAAGAAGGACTTCCAGCATTGGCTATGATTAGTGTAGAAAAGAATCTGGTGGACAGTATTATCAATTTCACCAACATAGTGATTGACAAATTCGCTTGTCGTAAAGAAAGAATGGATTTTGTAAGTAAATGTGAAAGTGAAAAAAAGAAA
This sequence comes from Anabrus simplex, assembly GCF_040414725.1. Lineage (NCBI taxonomy): Eukaryota > Metazoa > Arthropoda > Insecta > Orthoptera > Tettigoniidae > Anabrus > Anabrus simplex. The sequence goes on from NC_090265.1 coordinate 328,447,256, forward strand.
CAGCTTTGTTAAATCTAGTGTATATTATCTCTGTGCATTAATGTTACAATTTATTGCAGACTTGAAAATTGGAAATCGGTAGTGTTTGGATTCATCAAAAGTTTAATACATATTAAGGGTAATTTAAGTGCGTTCTTTAGGTTAATCGTATTGCACAGTTAGCTGCAGACCTACCGAAAGTGCCGGCACTGTATTGGACTCTTAGTAATACAATTTCAAATGGAATAGCGCTAAACGAACGAAAACACCAGGGAACAAGTATATCACGACGCTAAATTTCGCTACATATTCAGTAAACTTATTGCCAACGCAAAAAAAAAAAAATGTTACTGCATCTTCCGCATAACAGTACCTTCGTTAAAATCCGTTGGCAGTACGCAAGAAAATATTTAACTTCTAGTTTGCAGAACTGCAGCCTACTTGCCTGGCTTTTTATCTGGCAGTCGCAGTACAGGACCTTAATAAGTTCATTGCGGATGTTAAAAATTTGGAAGAGTGCAGCTTGTTGTATTGCGGTATATTGCAGTGGACCTCGCCTCGGTGTCGTTCTATCGTTCCAGTGCTTCGAAGGTGTCGGAAGAGGTGGATTCAGCTGTTAGTGTTTGTGGAAGAGGTGAGAACTGACTTGGCGGAGAGGTTTGGCGGGGGGTCTGGGTACTCGATCCATCGAGGTGGCCCTGAATTGTGACTGGTGATGGTCTTGGGTTCAGTTGAGCTTTGGTCTGGTTGGGGTCGAGGTTGGTAGGTACTTTGGTACTTGTCTGAGAGGGAGGGGTATAGGTAGGTACTTGGTTAGAGTTCATGGGTTCGAATAAGAGTGGTGGTGGGAGGTACTTGGCTACGGAATGTGGGTGGGGGGGGACTGCGAACATTCCAGCACCCGGTAGGGTAGGTCAGGAGAGGGCTAGGGTATAATACCCGGCAGCCGACCCCAAATCTTACTAGTTGCTGCTCTGCGGCTAGGGTGGGGTTAGAGGCGCCAGAGCGACGGTCTCCGGAGGGCCAACCCCGACTTACCAGTCTGACCTCAGGCAACCGAATAACCTACCCCCAACACCTAGGTATGTTAGGTATTGCAGAACACCTCTCGACCGGGCGGATCGGCATGACGCGGTCCGGCCGCCAAGCGCCGCAGTCTAGGGCGCATCTACATACGACATCCGTCCACCCCCACACTAACACCCGGAGGAAGGTGTGTGGGTATTCCAGTTCCAACCGCAGGGGCAAGCGGAAGGATCATGCAGGGAGCGGGGGGGGGGGGGGGGGGGGGGATTAAGCGAGGCATAGTCACCAAGCACCGACGAGTGGCCAGCGTACTCGCCGTGCCCAGCTGTCTCCGACGCCGAACTCCGGACAGCGGTGAAGGTGTGCAAATGGTGGAGAGGTGGGGTTTGGGTATGTGCGTGAAGCACCGGAAGGGTCAAGCGCATTTGTGTAGACCGTTCTATGTATGACAACTGGTGCCTAAGCCCAAAGTCGTGACAGGGCGATTTTTAATTTTTTTTAATGGTGATCACTCACTGAAGTAGAGACGATTCTAGCGGAGATGCTTGACTATTCCTCCTCTTTCTTCCGTTTAAATATTTTTATAACATCAATTTGAACGTTTAAAAATAAGTTAAGGTGTTAAATTTCTCGGTTTGTTCATTCTCATGAGAATTATGAAAGCATAACTTGTTGCCTTGTTGCCCTGAGAAAGTCAAACCTTTTAACAAAGATATTATAGAGCAGAGCCAGGTGACGAGGATGTTGGTGGAATGAATAAAATTAAGGCTGAGTTCACTTAAGACAAAAGTTTCTTCTTGTCAGGGTGGAGGGTTGTCGTCGTCGGATTGTAATACTTCCTTACACTGTGCCACTTTTCACTTTTCTCTAACTTTACCGAAACCTGTATGTAACCTCGTGTAACTAGTAATGCATACAATTGTTTCAAGCGGAATCAACACTAGTGTTTCATCAGAGGCAGACTGAAATTTGTCTGAGTTCTAGACCTTGGCTGAAAGTAATTGTCAGATCCCTGAGAGTAAATTTCCCCAACTTTTCAAAGTGAAATTTTAACACATTGGATCTTCGTTCATATTCTAGCACTTGTTTTACGGAGACATTATAAGCTCCGAACCTTCCCTCTAAACTGTCCGTCTCTAGCTTACGTATCAGAATATAGGACCACTCACATTAATTGAAACCGAGTAAGTGGCTGTGTTATTTGTCACGTAGGTATCGGCTTGCATTTGGGAGACAGTGGGTTCGAACCGCACTGTCGACAGCCTTGATTTTCCGTGGTTTCCCATCTTCACACCAGGCAAATGTTGAACAAGCTTTAGTACCCGTCGTTGACGGGACAATCGTATAGAATGTGCAGGGTTTTCTAACTTCCCAGCTACTCTCCCCCAATATTCATGCATGCTGTCTTACTCGGGACGCACCAGTAATACCATATATTGGAGATCAGTGGCGGCAGAAGCGACAAATCACATCACAATAATGGTCGGAATAATGTTACTGTTGATCATTTTTATGAGGTGGTGGTGGTGGTGATTACTGTTTTAAGAGGGAGTACAGCTAGGCAACCATCCTCTATATAACACTAATCAGAGAGAAAAATGGAAGGGATCAGACACTTCGAAAAAGAAGGTATCGACCAAAGGAAGACAAGGACCACGAAGGACGTGAAAATGAAGACTCCCTAGGCCTAGAGTGCTCCAATACCGTCGGGGTCGGAAAAGAACAAGAGTTGACCAAGGGTGGTCGGATAAGGTAGATGAAAGTGAAGAGCCTATCACAAGTAAGTAGAAGCAATGCCAGGACTCAGCTGAGGGGCCCCGTGGTTGCCAACCCATGCTCCCAAGTTCAGAGCCCCTGGGCCCCTTTTAGTCGCCTCTTACGACAGGTAGGGTATACCATGGGTGTTATTCTACCGCCCCCACCCACAGGGGGAATATCAGTTTTAAGTGCTTTTAATATTGTAGGCCTTCAGAGCATCTAATACAAAGACAGTTCTTGCTTCTAATCCCTCTTGTCTTCATGCGACCGTTCCTTTACGATTTTTTCTCATTTTTTATAATTATCTTCACATTTTTCCTTGTCGATACAGACAGATGAACACGCGGTTTTACACCTTAAGACAATCATGACGTAAATTATCGCCAATTAACGCAATTAACCAATATTTCCATGTGAACAATGCTTGGCAATGATATGGACTAAGCAGAAAGTCTAAATTCATTATTCTGTTATCGCACTCGATACGGTAAAACTGTGATGACGTAAATTATTGGAACTTGTATTCTCCATAACTTGGATAGAACCAATAATACAGGTATTTTAAAAAGTAAGTTTTAGTCGCATTCCCCTAAACTACTATTTCATCCAGCGTAAATAAAAAAAAAATATTTATAACCAAGGCTCCTAATTCAATTTTCTCTTAATGTTTTTTACTTCCGAAACTTGAAAATAGTTGTATGAGAGGCATTGCTGTTGTTTTTTACAACCCGATACAGAGCATTAGCGACTCATATCAAACACGTTCTCACATTACTGCGTATCCTCTTCAGTCCCAATGTTCACATATGTGGAGGAATAGGCCTACATTTTATTCTGTGACTGAAAATTAAATTCCAGTTTCTCTCCAATATTTGAATTTCCCTTCGTAGCATTCAGCAAGATGGCGGGGAAATGAAGAAATGAATACATCACATAACATCAGACTTTCAGGAAAATACTTGTTAATACTTAGTTTACGGGCTTGTCTGAAACTCTTTCAGCTAGTTTCTGATGATCAGATATCCAAACTGACGAATAACGCAGAAGCGTATTTGTGTTTTTATTTAGTGTCAATTATTTTAATTATTTTGTCCACACATGTGGACATTAGCTCTCCAAAGCTGTAATAAGTTTGTCAAGGTAAATTTATAGACTACTGTAAATTTATCAGCAGCCTATCACGGTTTTCCGGCGTCCCAATAGTGAGTGAAGCCCTGCCGAGAGAGATTCTCCACGCTTAGATCTGCAGTTCATGTCATAAACAATGACGTCGCTGAACAAGAAAAACAATTGGATAAACTTTGGACAGTTAGATGTATTATTACAAGATTTCACGCTGCTGTTTTGGAACTTCCCAGGGAGAGGGACATAAGCGTGGACGAACAAATTATACCATTCACAGAACGCGTGGCTATACGGCCCAGAGTTATAAAGAATTATGTTCTGGCAGTGAAGGGAGGTAACATTCTTGACTTTGAAGTGTATCAAGGTAAAACTACTAGACTTCCCAGCGAAGTTCAAGGTAACCTTAAACTATGTGCAGGGGAACGAGCAGTTCTTCGCCTAAGTGAAACGTGTCCTTCGGAAACAAACATGTTTTGGACCGCTTCTTAACGCGTGTAGCTTTGGCGGAGGCATTAAAAGCAAAGGGGATCTCAGCAACTGGAACTACCTTAACAAGATTTTCGAATGTTGCGTTAAAGACGGACAAACAACTCCTAAATGAAGGGCGAGGCTCCTAAAACAGCAAAGTGCGGGAAGACTTTTGTTTCTCTTGTCCTGTTGATCAAGTGGGCTGACAAACTAGTAACAATATCCTCGACAATACACGATATTGATCCTGTACGTGAAGTTCGGAGATATTCAAGAACAGAAAGAGGATACATCATGGTCAGATAGTCCTTGATGCACAGGTGCAATGACTACATGTGTGCGGTTAACCTATCGAACCGCCTAATTGCCCATTACAGGTCTTACCACAAATCAAAAAAAAAATGGCCTGCACGATTTCTTGAAAACTTCATGGACATGAATCCAATACAAAGAAGACAGTTCTGTCCAGCGGGTAAAGAATTCTGACATATTCTATCTACGTTACTTTACAATGCAACTTGCCGACCAACTTATTTACGGAATGCTATCTCCTAACCGTATCGAATCGGAGTCCTCCGATGAAGAAAATACAGGAACCACCTAAAAAGAAACCAGTTATGCGACCAGAAAAAAGTTTTACTCCTAATCGTTGAAACAGTGAGAACTCCGCCGGTAATCTTCCTCAGTCCATGGATATGAAGGACTCTTAAAGATGCCGAAATCCTGGCTGCAAGGGAGAAAGTCTAATTCTCTGCGAAAAATACAGAATCTACTAGTTTACGGATAGGCATTGTTTTATGCGTTTTCACAAGGTAAAGGTAAGATAAAACTAACAGTATGTTATTCAAGTGACTTAACTTTTCTTTTTTACGTGTGCCTGTCTCTTCTGACTGTTGTTCTTTCTTTCGTGTCAGCTGATTCATATTGAAAATGAAAACCTACGACCTGTTTTCCAGTCATTGACCGGGTCAGGGATGGAATGAATGAAACATATATAGGGTGTTATTACAATGGGGTCGCCACTCCCAAGGTGATTTATTAATGAGTGATAAATGCTATGAAATGATAATGGAGAGTGTTGTTGGAATGAAAGATGACAGGGAAAACCGGAGTACCCGGAGAAAAACCTGTCCCGCCTTTGCTTTGTCCAGCACAAATATCACATGGAGTGACCGGGATTTGAACCACGGTATCCAGTGGTGAGAGGCCGACGCGCTGCCGTCTGAGCCACGGAGGCTCCCTGATTCATATTAATACAGTAAATTCCAACTTTATTGGAGTTGACCCCACACTTCATTGAGTTAACCCATTATACTCCTTGAAATAATAGCGGATTTTATCATATATCCACAAATGTGAACATGAAGCATATACAATACAGACCTAATATCCACATTTGTGGACAAATGAAATGGCGTATGGCTGTCAGTGTTGGGAGTGTCCAAGGAAATGTTCGGCTCGCCAGGTGCATGTCTTTTGATTTGACGCCTGTAGGAGTCCTGCGCGTCGTGATGATTAAATGATTATGAAAACGACACATACTCAGCCCCCGTGCCAGCAAAATTAACCAATGATGGTTAAAATTCTCGACCCTGTCGCCAATCGAACCCGGGACCCCTGTGGCCAAAGCCAGCATACTAACCAATTAGCCATGGAGCCGGATATTTGTGGACAAATTTTATTATAAATGTCTGGCGGTAAAAATGTAAATACTGATACACATTGGTCATTCAGGAATATGAGCTGAAATGTGAATTTCATCGTAGTTGTCCACTTGTATGAGCGTATAATTACAGATCCTAAATGTCAACTGACTTGCACACTTCTGTTCTACACAGAAACTAGGTAGACATCTAATGCAGACACTCCAGCATGTAACACACGACTTACCAACCCCATGTAGTATAGAAAACAAGTGAAAGGCTCTCCCAGTGGCTGTAACCTACGTTTGCACCTCCAGGCCAGTCCTTATCATGAAAACATGGCCGCGTCGCATACTAGCCGCACGGTAAGAAAAAATGTGTTAGCTGTCGCCTATCTCTGCAGGTCCAGGTCAATCGGAGACATTAGAACAGTGGCCCCTTCCGGGGGATTTTTTTTTTTCTATGGCCGCGGCACATACTCTCTTCGCACGGTGAAAGACACTCATTTTCAACTCGCAGCCTCAACACAGGACTATAGCCATTGTTGAACTAAACCTTCTTTTCCCCCGCAATAATTTTCGTAACAGCTAGTAGCACCTAAAGACTCTATCGGCAGTAGCTGTGACTGGGCGAGGGGAGGCGGTCACCTCCCCCTCCCCATTGATTTTTAATTGTGTAATCACGCCGTATTTGTTATTCATGTGTAATATCGTTCCTTTGGTGATTGTTTTATTGTATTTGTACCTTTAAAAACGTGGTACGGAATATTAAGACTATATGTTACGGGGGCTGTAAATAAAACAGTGGCAATATTGATAGAACGTAATATTTCATGAACTAACAAGTACAATTGCATTACATTCCTTCAGTGTAGTCACCCGCAAAGTCTTGGTTACATTTTGCCAAATGCCGGGAAGGGACCTTGGCAAGGAGTTTTCTGTTGACAGCGACGGGAGCGCCCTACTGCACGTAGTACAGATGCCACGTCAGGAAATCGGCGGCCTCGGAGGGATTCCTTCAACTTCGGAAACAGGTCGAAGTCGCAAGGACTCCTGTTGTGTGAGTACGGAGGGTGTTCCAAAACCTAATGCCACCGTTTCAGTAGGTGCTTGACATTGTTTACGACATGGCAACTAAGGTTGTCATGCAGTACGATAGGGCGATCGTCTCGCAATAAACGTGGACATTTGCACCGCATAGCCGGACGCAGATGTCTCTTCAGGAATCGGCAATTATAGTAGTCAATGTTGACGGTTTGTCCCCCAGGCACAGCACGCTTAAGAATAACACTCTCGTAGTCGTATGTCACAATCAGCATAAGCTTCACCCGACTAGGTTCCTGTCGAAATTTCTTAGGACGTGGCGGACTTGGGTGACGCCATTCGTTCGATTCACGCTTTAATTCAAGCTCGCAGGCTCGTGCCCACATCCACGTCTCATCAGTAGCGACGTCCGCCTCCGTAGCATAACGGTTGTTATTAGCTGCCTCCTATGGGACCCGGGTTAGATTCCCGGTACTGTCAGAAAGTTAAGAATGGCAGGCGGGCTGGTGTGTGGTCAAAATGGTACATGCAGCTCACCTCCATTGGTGGGTGTGCCTGAAAATAGCTGCACCACCTCGGAATGAGGACCCGAATGTACTTTTTTTTAAAATCAATGGCGGCGACAATACGCTGCAGAAATGAGTCTCCTTCGCTGCGATATATACTTGGTAATTCCCGGACAGTCCATCGATGTTCCACGGAAACGAGACCACTCACGATGTCAATCTGATCCTCAGGAATGGACGGCCGACCCTCTACGGTGCAAATCCTCAGTCTCGTTCCGACCCGCACGAAAAGCCTTAACCCATCGTGCAACCGTCGTATACGGTAGTGCATTCACACTACAGGCGTTACGTAATCCTAGATGACATTCTGATGCATTTTTCCACGGGCAACCTCGATTTTAATGGACGAACGCTGATCACGTTTTTGAAAAAATGTTTTAGAGCGGTGAAATCGACACCCTTCTCTTCAGCGCCACACGGCAGCAACACACCCAGCTGGATGTCCGTAAAATGCACACCACTAGGGATGTGCCACTCGATCGCCTGCTCGAGCAGGGCAGAGTGTTGACGTCGCGAACTGGTGAGTCGAGCTTGTCGAGCAAGATCGAGCAGCATAGAATTACCTCGTGACGTAGGCTTGCATGCGCTCTAAACAGGACGTGTGTGTTGTGGCTCGAGCCACACTTCCGTCTTCACATTCCGGCACTACATTGTAGTACAGTAATTAGCGATCATTCTACAGAAGTACAGACGTACCGTAAGTCGTAATGGACGCATCAGTTTATTAAACCCATATATTCCTAGATTAACTTTTTTTTATCAAATTGAACTGACTGCTCGACATGATGAAATCCGCATGGTGATAACATTTCTGTGGATTTCCTCTCGTTACTTGATCGCTACTTCCATTCCTGGTTCTTCTGATCATTGGATGTATAAATTTAATAACATGTTCTTTTCGGTTTTATTATAGTGCTATGATACTATTTCTCCTACACGCAGACATGTTTATATACAATACACCATTGGTATGACGGGACCTTCGATATTTAATTTGTATCTATTCAATTTATAATTATGTTGCTGCCGTATATGCTAATTAGGAAAAGGGAGAATGGGGAGAATAGCAATAAGAAGAAAATTTGAACAGAACTGAAGTCCTGAGTCCGATAAGATATAACTGAACTTTCAGGATTCTTTCAATTACATTTCACAATCCGTAGATATTGCATGTTGCGAAAATGCATCGCTGGACACATAGGGCTGGTATTATGTTATTGTAATTCTAGTGGATTAGTCATTAATAATTAAACGCATTTCGATATAGTGTTATTTTATTACAACGAACATGCGGTATTTGACCTCAAAGAGCAAAGAAGTTTGCCACCCAACTGATTTAGTACAAGGATATCACTCGTAGACGGCGGGCCATACTCCTGCTCGAGTACTGCTCGACTTACATAAAGCTATGACGTCGTGAGCTCGAGCTGCGCTCAAGCCCATCCCTACACATCACACATCGACAACAGCACCTCATGATCGCTCCCATATCCTATTTGTGCATGCCCGATCTCCTGAGTGTCTGCACTACGTTGCCACTACTTTATTTACTGCCCTCGTATAACAGAAGTAAAGAGACGGAGGAGGGGAAGGTTGAAAAGAAGTAGTTAGATATGGTTATGAGAGTAAGGATAAATTGAAGGAACTTGCTAGGGAATTGAGTCCAGCAAAGAAGCCAGCCCCATCGATGGTATCCTTACCTTGTCGTGGTGGTGGGGCTTGTGTGTGTGTGGTCAAAAGATCCTGAGAGCTATGCCGGCGGTAGCTTAGCTACTAGTAGGGCCTCCCTTGCCGGACAGGTCGAAGGTGATGATCCAGACTAAAAGGGATACCCTGGTCCTCCAGGTTGGGGGTTGGGCATAGGGTTGACAACTCAATCCCGTTAAAAAAAAAACTGTTGAGAAGCCGCAAAGAGTAAGAACAAACCGGACGGATAAAATTGATAAACGACCTAGGCGAGGAAATGGTTATGGATTGGTATTAGCGACTTGGAATGCGAGAAGCTTACTCCAGCCAGGGAAAAGCAGAAAACTAGAAGAGGAACCAAGAAAATATAATGTTGAAATCGCTGCTCTACAAGAAATTACATGGCGGGAAATTGAGATGTTCGATTTACAGGATTATACTTTAATCAACAGTGGGAATAGCGATAACATCTGTGGAACAGGCTTTGATATCTAAACAACTGAAGCATACCTTAATGTCTTACAAGGCAGTAAATGAAAGTATCTGTATCATGAGAATCAGGGACCGCTTCTTCAATTATACACTTATAAGCGTACATGCACCTACGGAAAAAAAGGAGGATGAACTAAAGGATAAGTTTTATGGAGAACTAGAGAAACAGTACGATGAGGCACCTAGACATGTCATTAAAATAGTAATTGGGGACTTCAATGCAAAAATGGAACAAGAGGAAGAATTTAGACCCACAATAGGAGCACAGAGTTTACATTTGGAAAGTAACAACAATGGGTTACGGCTTATTGACTTCGCTACAGCAAAGGATATGGTAATCAGTAGCACTACATTTGAGCACAAGAGAATTCATACAGAAACTTGAGAAGCACCAGATGGGAACACCAAGAATCAAATCGACCACATACTGATTGATAAGTAGGACCCGGATATTTTAAAAATGCATATGCAAATGCATATTTTGAATGTTAGTGCATATTTTGAGCTTTAGTGCATATACAAACATATTTTTCTCTTATGTGTGATCGATTATCTAAGATTTCTGAACGAAATGAAAAGTCTAATGAACTCTGTATGTTATACATCCCTTGGCAACCTAAGAAGCCTTCCCTGATCAAGGAAAACGCTTTTAGTGTCGCAATACAAGCAGGAAGACGGATAATGACGCTTTTCACAATAGCTATTTCCTTCTCCTTACAGTAGCCTCCCGAGGTTTGCTTAAACAAGTGCATTCATCTGCTCTTCGTCTACTGCCATGTCTCACCAGATTAAATTGAAAAATGCCTTAAGATTTTGCCAGAAGAATGTTCCGAGCAGTCAGTGCCAGTGTTCAAGTATTACCCACTAACATCCGTCGACGTAGAACGATGAAATGAAATGTCGTATGGCCGGGATTTCCCAGGACGGATTCGGCTCGCCAGGTGCAGGTCTTTCTATTTGACTCCCGTAGGCGACCTGCACGTCGTGATGAGGATGAAATTATGTTGAAGACAACACACACACCCAGCCCCCGTGCCATTGGAATTAACCAATTAAGGTTAAAATCCCCGGCCCAGCCGGGAATCGAACCCGGGAGCCTCTGAACCGAAGGCCAGTACGCTGACCGTTCAGCCAACGAGTCGGACGACGTAGAACGATCATTTTCTGCGTATAAATTAATTCTGCCCGACAACAGAAAGTTATTGACTCCTGAAAACATTGAAAAAGTGTTGAAACCTACTGACGTGCATCATTTTGCAAGGAATTAAACATGTTTGTCAATTTAACACTGAGTTAAACGATGCTTCTGGTAAGTGTATTTTGTTTTATTTTTAGTGCATATTTTCGTGCATATTTACAACGTTTTTAGTACATATGAGCGTGCATATTTACTGAGTTTTTAGTGCATATGAATCCGGGCCCTATTGATAAGACATGCGACAGATGTACGGAATGTGCGTACTTATAGAGGTGCGGATATAGATTCAGACCACTATTTGGTGTAAGCTAAATTGAGACAAAAGCTTGTGGTAAGAGTCAGAGGTAAAGCAGAAAGGTGGAAAGGATTTAACCAAGAACAACGTAATGATGCAAGGAGGAAGGAGTATGAAAGACAGGTTGAAGAAGGTTTGAAAAACCATAAAAATGCAGTAACATTGGATGAATCATGGCGGGTGATTAAAGAAGCCATCACGAATGCAGCCCAGGAGGTACTAGGAGAAAGAAACAGCCAAAAAAGGATTGGTATGATAAGGAAGTAAAGCTAGCCTTGGAGAAAATAAATAAAGCAAGGATGATATATAGGCAACGGGCAACAAGAGCTACTCACCAAACATATGCGGAATGCAGAAGGGAAGCTAAGAATCTTTGTAGAAAAAAGAGAAGAGAAATGGAAAAAGATCTGATAAAAGAGATGCAACAAGATTATGAGCATAAGAGTAGAAAGTTTTATAGAAACGTAAAGCAGAGAAAAAGTGGATTTCAACCAAGAGTAAGCTGCATACAAAATAAGGATGGGCAACTACTTGAAAATACCCAGGAAATATTAGATGGGTGGAATATTTTGAGGAGGTTTTGAATCCAGTTAAAATACAAAATGAATATGAATTAGAATTGCCAAATAGCGAATCTAATGAAGAGGAATGCAATAGTGAACCACCCACTTTGGAAGAAGTAAAATGTGTCCTCTTATCGATGAAGAAGAATAATAAGTCACCAGGAGAAGATGGAATAACAGCTGAGTTGTTAAAATATGGTGGAACGGTATTGATACAATCATTGTATAAGTTGATGCTGGAAATCTGGCGAACAGAGAAATTACCAGAAGAATGGGAAACATCTTTTGTGTACGCAATTCTTAAGAAGGGAAATAAATTGAAATGTGAAAATTACAGAGGGATATCTCTGCTTTGCATAGGCTACAATATCTTTACCATAATAATAGCTAAGCGTCTAACACACAAAGCAGAGCAGGATCTTGGAGAATATCAGTGGATTTTGTGCAAACCGTTCAACAATAGATCATATCTTTACAGTGAGGTTCATCCTGGAGAGGTGCTATGAATATAACATACCACTGTATCAACTATACGTTGATTTTAAACAAGCGTACGATTCAGTGGTAAGAGGAAAACTACTCATCGAAATGAAAGCCATTGGTTATCCTGGGAAGCTGATTAGGTTGGTAAAAACAGCTTTGAGTAGAAGTAAATCTAAGGTATGCGTACAAGGGAAAGTATCGCGAACCTTCGATGTAAAAGTGGGTTTGAGACAAGGAGATCCAATGTCTGCTGTCCTCTTCAATACAGCTTTAGAAACAGCTGTGCGTACCATCACTGCAAATCGTGAAAGGAGCATATATCATAGACTAATTCAAATATTGGCATATGCAGATGATGCGGCCATAATTTCTCGTACAAAGAATGCACTTCTCGAAACCTATGAAGAATTGGAGAGGGGAGCACAGCAAATTGGACTGGCAGTGAATAACAACAAAACTAAGTTCCTAGTGAGTTCCAGATCTAGTCAACCTCCAAGTGCACTTAGGTGTGGAGAAAAATGTTTTGAAGGGGTACAGGAATTTAGATATCTAGGCTCTCTGATTACTTCACAAAAGGAAACAAAAAAGGAAATAAACTCTAGACTGGCTGCAGGAAATCGATGCTATGCTGCCTTAATTCCAGCATTAAGAAATATACAAATATCCAGGAAAGCTAAGTTGACCATTTATAAGACTGTCATTAGACCAGTGGTTACATATGGAGCTGAGACCTGGGTATTAAATAAAACAGAAGAATATAGATTAATGACATGGGAAAGAAAGGTATTGAGGAAGATTTTTGGGCCAGTTAAAACTGAACTGGGATGGTGTATTAGAGAAGAAGATTGTTGCGGAGACCAAGGTTCTGCAAGGACCGTAGCATCAAGGAGTAAGTAAAGAAGCCAGCTAATAACACGATGGCAAGCATATGACAGTCACACAAATTTTAGTGAAGAATCGAAGGGTATGTATAGGTATATTAAGGCAGAAACGGGTTCCAAGGACATCAAAATCAAAATCTCTTTATTTGCAAATGAGGTGTTTACCTCGGTGGCAAATGGTACACTAAAATACATTATTGTCAAGCACTAAATATTAAATTAACAAGAGAATAAAATTTTCCTATAATACAATATTATATAATTTACGCTAACGATTTTTTCTATTAAACACACAGCTCATCCTTAATAAATTTACATTGTTTACAAAATTCTACTTATAATATCTCCTGTACTACATACAAATGTAGTCATCTGATATACAGTATGCGGAATTACTTCAAATGATACTGTACAACTGGTATAAGATTAAAATTTACATTGCATTTATTTACTTTTTCTTTTCTTTACCCATTCTGGAACCTAAGTAGCATAACGACCTGCTGCGTCTTAACCAGAGCCCCTTTTACCACCACTTTTCACAGTTCCTGAAGGGCCTTCACAGCTACCGTAGCGGTCCCAGGGCCCTTGAAGTCCCCACTGTACTTCACCCATACAGGCAGTCCCCTACTTTGGCTGTCCAAACTCCTTAGACCAGGGGATGGAATTAATTGATTCACACACATTTTTTTATTTACAATAACCTGCACTGGTCGAATGCCCTCTAACACTTCATTTATTTTCTCTGTTGCTGTTCATTCTCTTCTTGAATATCTGTACAGATTTTGGAAAAGGATCAAACACTACCCCTGGTAAACTGTTCCACTCCTTCACACCCTTCCCAAAGAATGAAAATTTACCCCAATCGCTTCTGCTAAAATTCCTTCTAATCTTATATTTGTGGTCTGTCCTGCCGATATAATTATTTTCCAACTGAAGCCTCTCACGGATATCTCCCCATGCTTCTTCTCCTGTATAGGCTCTATATAATCCTATAAGTCTAGTTTTCTCCCTTCTCTTACTTAAAGTTTCCCACCCAAGTTCCTTTAACATTTCTGATACACTACTCTTTCTCCTGAAATCCCCTGTTACAAACCTTGCTGCTTTCCTCTGCACACTATCTATTTCTTTTATTAGGTATTCTTGGTGAGGATCCCAAACACTGTTTGCATATTCCAATAATGGACGAACCATACTAAAGTAACTTTTTTCTTTTAATTCTTTGTTGCATCCTTTAAGTAGCCTCATTATGACATGTAACGATCTGTATGCTTTCCCAACAATGTCATCAATATGACCCTTCCAATGCAAATTACTTTCAAATCTCACACCTAAGTATTTGCACTTGCCATCTTTTGGGATAACTACCTCATCCAAAGTATATTCAAATTCAGTTTTAAAGCTCCTGTTTGTAAAAGTTGTAACAGTTGATTTGCCTCCATTAACCTTCATATTATTTTCTTCAACCCATTGTTGGATACTTTCAAGGTCCCTTTGTAATTCTGAACAATCCTCAGTGTTGTTTATTTCCCTATAAACAATTATGTCATCTGCATACAATCTCATTTTTGATGTTATATTGTTCCCTAAATCATTTGCATATATTAAGAAAAGTAACGGACCGATTATACTACCCTGTGCAATTCCCTTCCAAACTTTCCCTTCCTGAGATACATTATTTCCTACTTTGACTTTCTGAACCCTTGAATTTAGAAATGTTTTTATCCAACGTGTAACCTTTACGTCCAATCCTATTCCCTCCAGTTTCTTTAATAATATTCCATGTTCCACTCTATCAAAGGCTTTGGAAAGATCTATGGCTATGCAATCTAACTGACCTCCTGAATCCAATTTATCTGATATGTCCTGCTGAAATCCCACCAGTTGTGCCTCGCAAGAAAATTTCTTTCTAAATCCATACTGGCTCCTCATGAACCAATTTTTATCATCACATATCCCTCTGATGTACTTTGATATTAAACTCTCCAGTATTTTACAAACTATACTGGTCAGGCTGATTGGTCTGTAGTTCTCTGGTTTCCTTTTATCACCCTTTCCTTTATAAATTGGTATTATTATAGATTCCTTCCATTCCTTTGGTATTACACTATTATTTATGACATAGTCAAAGAGAAATTTTAAATAAGGCACTATGTACCACCCCATTGTCTTTAATACCTCCCCAGTAATTTGATCACTTCCTGCTGCTTTTCCTTGCTGAAGCAGTTGGATTTCTCTGAAAATATCTTCATTTGTGAATGAGAAGCTTCTTGTTTCCCTCTGTCTCTCTCCCTCTCTATCTTCTGTTTCGGTTTCCAACTCTTGACAATCATCTACTGAATCTCTAAATTCCCTACTAAATAGGTTTGCTTTCTCAGTATCTGTTAAATAGTGTTCATCCCCTTCTCCCACCGTTGTAGGAATTTGGATTCCTTTTCCTTTTTGATTCCTGATATATGAATACAGCTTTTTCCATTTCCCTTTGTGGTCATTACCCTCTTGAAGTATGCCATTCATATAATTCTCTTTTGCTTCCTTTTTCACTCTATTCAGTTCCCTCATTAGCTGTTTTCTAGTTTCTCTACTCTCCCTACCCTCTTTGATTTTCCTGTTTACTATTCTACATTTTCTTTTTAATTTTCTTATTTCCCTTGTATAATAAACAGGGTCTGAGGTCATTTTACCCTTCTTAACAGGTACCAATCTCTTCTCTCCTTCCCAAATGATTCCTTTAAATTTAGCCCAAAGTGTATCCACGTTACTCCCTTCACTTATCCAACAACTGAATTGTGATTTAAGGTAAGTCCCAAATTCATCAACTTTAGTTTTTCTGTACAATTTCTTGTCTTGTGTAACCCTCTTATTAAGCCTTTTTGGTACGAGTCCTACATCCATTATTACAGCCTTATGGTCTCCTATTCCTTCAATTACCTCAGTTTTATCAACAATTGACACCCTCAAAGATGTAGACGATTTTGCTTCACCGTCTCTTGAAGAAGAAGAAGAAGAAGAAGAAGAAGACGATCAAACACCTACTTCACAAGAAACAAACGCAAGTGGAATTGATCCGGAGCAGCGTAGCTTATCTGCTGAACAACCAAAACCGGGGCCTTCAACAGCCAACATCAAACAGCGGAAGCGCAGGAAAACGAATTATAAGAAACTTGATGACAACGACGAGAATTTCCTTGAAATAGAGAGAGCGAAATTACAGTTACTTGTTGAAAGTAAAGCCGTAAAGCCGTTAAGGACGACAGCGATTACCAATTTTTGGTAAGCCTCCTTCCATATGTGAAGAAGGTTCCTGAGAATCGCAAACTCACTGTGAGAAATAAACTCCAGCAAGTTTTTATAGATGAGGATGAATTACGTAACACTTCTCTGCACACACCATCCCCGTCGTCCTGGACCATTGAACCAATACCCGAAACAAGCTCACCCAACGACACTCTCCAAGCGGGATCCGGCTCCGTAGATGTGGGCTTACGACAATTGTTTGGCAACTTTTCCGGTGCATCATAACAGACTTTGTGTTCAAGTGTTTAAAGTGATATGTGTTGTGGAGGTACAATAAACTAAAAACAGAGTATGATTGAAAACAGAGACTTTTCAAATTATATTTAAAGGTTTCATATTTCTGTTTAACCCTTTTTACTTTTTTCTTATAGATTGTGTGCTTTTTCTCTCGTTTTTGTATGTTACACTGATAAATTGCATACTTAATTCGATATTTGATTCTTTAATAAATATAAATAAAAAAATAAAAAGCAAAAATAAATATAAAATAAATATCAACACTTTTTAATAACAATTCATATCACTTACCTTAGAGTCACAGTTAAACGTTCCTGAGGTGTTATTGTCTCCCTGAAGTTTGACGTTTTGGCTATTTTGGGCTCTATTGCATTCAAAATATAGTGAAACGTTTCTGGACGCATCCGATAATAATCAAAGAACTTCTGGGGGTCTTTGTCCAAATCATTGTGCAGATGATGGAATTCTCCCATTGGCTTCCTTTTAGCTAGTATTGGGTTTACCCAGCACCGATGTCTTCTTTTGCGATTTTTCCTCCGACGCCTCGTCAGGTAGGGACTCTCCAGAATGTAAACTAAATCATCATCATCCATCTCACAGACTATTTAATACGTTCAATAACTTGACAAACGGAAACACACACAGACCTGTACGGAGTACAGATGCCAACTGACAGCCGCGCGTAGTCGCCTCTAGTGGACGACCCCAGTCACGTGTAGTCGCTTGATCAAAATCGCCTGTAATCGCCTGTAGTCGCCTCATCACGTAATCGCGCGTAGTCGCTTCCAGTGGACGAGCAGCCTTATGTTCCGCTGTTCCAGAACACCGAGTGTCAGTTGTTCCGAAACATTCTCAAGCGAGCCGGAGACACTGATTCGCTGTCCCATCAGAAGCGCCACTATGCACTGCCCTTCGCCTACTAGCTGAACTGTGCAGCGGGCGCACGGGACACGCGACTGTAACTGCGCAGTGTAGAGAGAACTTCGGGAGGCAACATTACATGCTTCGCGTCAGTGGGAACTGGGAGTGCGCCTGTACGGAACGTGCTGTGTGGTGTGTGCCTGTGTGTAGTTATGGCCATGGTCCAGCAAAAAGCTGCAGGGAACGTGAACGAACAGTCGGAACACTGAAATTCGCGCCCAATAATCACGTTAAAGGCTGCTTTTAGGTTAAGATTTTTCCGGTCAATATAAAATACACATAACACGGTTACAGTGGCAGTGCAGGTGTTCAAAAGTAACCAATTCAAGAATATTTTCACCAGTTGAATGTATTGGCCTGTATTGTGAGTAATTAATATCTGTGATGGCAACGCGGTTATTCAGCTTAAGACAATCGCAATAAAAACAACCACCTTCGCCAGTTTACAAGACTGAACACTATTTCTATGTTACCGATGTTCGGCGTTCATATGGACTAAGCAAAGAATTTAATTCATGATTATTTTTTATATTTTTTACGTCGCACCGACACAGATAGGTCTTATGGCAACGATGGAATAGGAAAGGGCTAGGAATGGGAAGGAAGCGACCGAGGCCTTAATTAAGGTACAGCCCCCCCAGCATTAGCCTGGTGTGAAATTGGGAAACCACGGAAAACTATCTTCACGGTTGCCGACAGTGGGGTTCGAACCCCCTGTCTCCCGAATGCAAGCTCATAGCAAGGCGATCCTAACCGCACGACCAACTTACATGGTAAATTCATTAATAGGATCACAGTGGGTGAGAGGGAAAAATATGTATTTACAAATGCACTGCTAGATTTTCATCTAGTTGTCACAAGACACAAGATACTAAAATCAATCAACATTGACAATCTGTTGTGAACGTGTTTGCATTTATATTTGACAAGACATGATAAATTAATTTC
The DNA here is from genome assembly GCF_040414725.1 of Anabrus simplex. NCBI lineage: Eukaryota > Metazoa > Arthropoda > Insecta > Orthoptera > Tettigoniidae > Anabrus > Anabrus simplex. Next base: position 328,465,862 of record NC_090265.1, read on the forward strand.
CGTATTTATCTCTTCACATAAATGTGATGATGGATGACGGCGACGGAGTCGGCGATGATGCTCTCCATAATCAGCATTAGATCTTTGTCTTAAATTCTATATGTTGCGAGAACTTGGGTCACGGATTGTTTCATAGATATATGAGGATTACATTCTTTTGTTTGCTGTTTGTTTAACGTCGCACTAAACATATCGAAGGTTTTCGGCGACGGAAGAAGGGTGGAAGATTGGGAAGGTAGCGGGCGTGGCCTTAATTAAGATACAGCCCCAGCATTTACCTAGTGTGAAAATAGGAAACCACGGAAAACCATCTTCAGGGCTGCCGACAATGGGGTTCGAACCCACTATCTCCCGAATGCAAGCTCACAGAGGCGCGACCCTAACCGCTCGGCCACTTGCTCGGTGGATTACATTTTAGGCCTTTCTCTAAACTACCTTCTTACGCAGCGTGAATAAAATGATTTATAGCCTAGACTGTAGTGCCTTATTCCTCGAATTTACATACCGATTTTCATTCAATTCTGTTCAGCCATTTTCTCACGAACATACATACATACATATATACGTACATACTGCATTGCAGTCCACATGATTCACATAGTACCTACAAAACATGGTGAGACTGAATGGCTGTGGTAATTTTCTCCTCCATTTCTTAACTAACTGCGTGACACATGCGCAGGAAAATGTATTTCGAAGACTGCGCGTGGTAGGCGGAAGTAGGTGCAGAACCGGCCTGCTCTGCTCTGTCCTGCCCTGTCTGTCAACTTGCGATGGTGCAATGATTTGTGGAGATTACAAAAAGCTGCTCTGCGCTGCACTGCTTTAGCTGCTTCTGCGTCCCAATGTGCGCCCCGCCTTATGCTCTCTGCACTTCGAATTCCTTCCCTCTCAACTTCCATTTACTTTCTTCAATATCTCGAAAATTTCCCTCAACACTTTCTCGGGGATTGATAAAAATTAATTTGGACTTTAAGGAAACGTTTAAGCCCAAGAAAAATACGGGTCATCGCTTTGGAATTAAAGATATAACTGGATGAAAAAATGTTGACACTCCAACACAGGGCGGCACATAGCCGGTATCGACAGGCAGACAGCCAAGGCCAACTAATCTATCTAGTGCGGCCTTGGCACAGCACGTTCGGTTCAGGCACATTCCAGCTGAAGCGGAGCATGTCCTGTTGCCTCTCGAAGTTCTCTCTAGGACGCAGTTACAGTCCTGTGTCCCGTGTCTCGGCACTCTGTACCGAAACACTCCGCCTCAAGTTCCTAATGTTGCGGAACAAGTGAATGTTCCGGTCTGCCCAACCCTATTACACATGTTCTTTTCGTTTGAAAGGACGAAATGAAGGTACGTTTAATTTACTTTTATAACATGTCCCGTATTGGTATGAAGCAGAACATTCGATGTGCTTTGAAAATTCAATTCAGATACTACTCATTTGGACATCATATCCCATGCATTCTTTCGTTGACGTAAGAAACTTTATTTACGTACACGTCAACACGATTTTGCCTAGCAGACTAACAGGACATCCTATAGGTTTTGTGTTTAAGCTATATTGTGCATTATAACAAATTGAAGAAATGGAGTCCGGGGTGTTTCTGCATTCGGCGATTAGTTCTCCCAAAAGTCCATGATAATGAAATCACACTTGGAGAACATTCAACGTAAGCAGTTCGACAAAACACTAGACGTGTCACGTGCGGGTTCGGTTTCCCAGCGACGGGAATGTGGTTAGACGGGTTCCCGCCCCCTACATTAAACCGGACTAGAGGTATGAGCTGTCTGCTTGACGTTTACCTGAATAACAGATGTCAGAGAGCTGAATTATCGTCCGTACTAGTCGTACGCGAGTTACGTCGTCGCCGTAGTAGTAGTAGTAGTAGTAGTAGTAGTAGTAGTATCTGAATGCCAGCGTATGAAAACCACGAATACCATGATATGCTGCTAGTGTATCGTGAGGCAGAACAGAATACGGATCGCGCTCCACGAATCTATCGGAAAAGGTTTCCCAACAGACGGGTGCCGAATCCAGCAATGATACTTGCTGTAGTGCAGCGTGTTCGCGATACAGGTTGTCTTATATCACGCTATGAAAAGCGAGGGCGTGAACGGCCACGTGTAATCCTAGACTCGGAAGACATCCTGACAATGGTAAACGATTATCCCGGGCGCCGTACACGTAGTATAACACGTGCCGTTGGTGTACCATCTTCGACCATACGTAGGACACCGCATGAAGAGTGAATGCATCCTGACAACATTCAACGGGTACAGTGTCTTTCACCAGCTGACCACCATTTTTGTGTACAAGTTGATGTACGTCGCCACAACACAGTTAAGTCTTACGGAGACGACGGGAGAGGAAAGGGCTAGGATTGGGATAGAAGCAACCGTGGCCTTAATTAAGGTACAGCCCCACCATTAGCCGGTGTGAAAATGGGCAACCACGGATAACCAATCTTCAGGGCTGCTGACAGGGGTTTGAACCTTCTATATCCCGAATACTGGGTACTGGCCGAACTTTAGCGACTGCTGCTATCAAGCTCGGTGATGATTGAACATCCCCCCTCAATATGTCAAGACACTTTCCAGCGCCGTCTCTCAATGTCTGGACGGATGCAGTGGGAGGTTGGTTACGTCGACCAATCATCTTTTTATTAAAGTTATTTTGCTTTACTTCCCACTAACTATTTTTATCGTTTTCTGAAACGCCGAGCTGCCGAAATTTAATACCGCAGTTATTTTACGTGTCAGTATATTTACGACACGAGGTTGATGTATTTGAGCACCTTCAAATACCATCGGACTGAGCTAAGATCGAACCTTCCAAGTTGGGGGTCGGAAGGTTAGCGCCTCAACCGTCTGAGACACTCGGACCGGTACAGGTCATATTACTTGCATATTTAATCGGAGTAGCTTTCCTTATGGCGACGATGGGACAGGAAAGGGCTGGAACCGGGAAGGAAGCCCCAGCATTTGCCTGGTGTGGAAATAGGAAACCACGGAAAACCATATTTAGGGCTGCTGACAGAGGGGTTCAAACCCACAATATCCCAATGATGGGCTCTGGTACGTCCCCACTCAGTAGGACAAGGCATCTTCCAGCACCGGTTCTGAATTAATATCTGGATGGGTATAATAGGAGGTCGTTTACTTGGACTAATCGTTTTTTGTCATCTTGCTATTACAGTACGTTACTAGAACTTTTAGAGGACCCGTCGTTTCGACTAAGCAGAACTATGTGGTCGTTACACGATTGTGCAGGCATTTCCTCAACGGTGGACAAGACGATGTAGAACCATCAATTGGCTAGCCAATCTCCAGGCCCGGTTCCAGTGGATTTTTTTATGTCTGGGGGACATGAAAAACAAAGTATTTCGAACCGAAGTAACCACCTCGGATGACCTCCGTGAAAGTTTTTTTTTTTTTTTAAGCAGCAGACGATATTATGAACAACCCTGTTGTCTGGACTCGAATGCGTCGCAACTGGATTCGGAGAAGCGAAGCCTGCAGAGAAGCCCAGAGTGGTCACTTTGAGCAATTGCTACGAATTTCACTTTGGTATATCAGATGTTACACCATTTCTGCAGCGTATTGACTTAGGTTACAGTACAGAATAGATGTAGTATTTTGAGTCTCGATAGTTCGATATTCTCATAAATCCGAGCAGAAATATTGAAGTACGGGTAACATAAAAAGAAAGAAATCGAAATGGCTGATGGCTTTTAGTGCCGGAAATATCTGAGGACATGTTCGGATCGCCAGGTGCAGGTCTTTTTATATGACTCCCGTAGGTGACCTGCACGTTGCGATGTGGAAGAAATGACACACCCAGCCCCAGTGCCAGCGAAATTAACCAATGATGGTTAAAATTCCCGACTCGGCCGGGAATCGAATGCGGGACCCCTGTGACGAAGGGCCAGCACACTAACAATTTAGCCATGGAGCCGGACACCGGTAACCAAAATTATAAATAAAGGGTTTCAGTGCGCGAATGCCTTGTACTAGACGAAAGCTCAATACAACACACGGAAGACTTGTTAAAACGCTAGACATTGACCTTGAACGCTGTTCGTTAGTTCCTCGGTCCTACCCTGGAAGTGGTTGTAGGTTTATTGCGTGTGTTCGAGCAGTTTATATTTTTTTATTCACTATGAGTAAACAGAAGACATTTTAGATTTTTTAAGGGCCGACGACCTTAGAACAGCGATCATTATCGCATTTAAAAAATTCAATAAAATGCATGTTTTATATTCATCGCCACTGAAATCTATAAGTTAACGTTTAACTTAAGGTTGCCTAGAGCGTTTTTTTATAATTTACAAAAGACAACTTACAATTTGCCTTACACTAAAATAAATTTTATGGTTTTGTTTTCTAAACTGTTGTACTGCAATGTTTAACATAAGTTATTTTTCCATGTACACTGGCTTTTTCGTGTACGTTCATAAATCCGTGTTTTTTTATTCGAGATAGTCTTCTTACCGTCCACCTGGAGTTACGGAGCCTCTACTGTATGTTAGTTCATTCTTATCTACGACGGAGTGTTAATGTTACGACTGTAGTTCCTACGACCATGCCACTCTTATGCCTGTGTCACTGTGAGCTTTGTTCGTCTATGTCCTGCTTGACAATGTGGCTCTCGTTACTTTCTTCTTCTTCTGGAGCCTTATGTCTTAACCTATCCAGGTGTATTCAGCCGACATCGCCTTAACACGCAGTAGCGTAATCTGCTGCGATTTGTTATTAGCACCACCATAGTAAAATGTAGGGTGTAATTGTGGCGAAATCCTCTTACCGTTCAACATCTGTGAATTGTGTATAATTTGATAACTCGTCTGATACTCATGAAAACGACCGTCGGCCTGGCGTCATGTTAAAAGCTAAATGTCTCACGTGTAACGTTGTTTATGTTTGTGAGATTTGTTGATGTGTGTGATGTTTTTGCACAAAACCTGTTTGTCACACTTCGTCCTCTCGTGCTAACCACAATAAGAGGTTACAGCTGACTCATCCCCAAGAGCTTTACCTGTTTCGGGTCTTACGCTTAGTAATATGCAGTTAAGTACTGCGACCGAAGTTGCCTCATGTGACGTACATTTCATCTTGTTTCCTCCTAAACCACGCATATTTTACAATTTTCTATGTCTTTCAGCTTTTAATGGCCTCATAATAATCATCGTAATGTTATTTGCTTTACATACCACTAACTACTTTTACGGTTTTCGGAGACGCTGGGGTGCCGAAATTTAGTCCCGCAAGAGTTTTTACGTGCCGGTAAATCTATCGACACGAGGCTGACGTATTTGAGCACCTTCAAATACCACGGGACTGGGCCAGGTTCGAACCTGCGAAGTTGGCGTCTAAAGGGGCCCATAGACGTGCAATATTATTGCGCAATATCAGGGTTTGTGCAATATAATTGATAGTGTGTATTTAATATTGAAGGGTTGTGCAATATATTGTACGAAATCAAAAAAGTTTGAAATATATTGCGCAAATCGCAAAATACTGTGCTGTGTGTTGGCAATATTGTGCAATATCACGTCCTCCCGCCAGTTGGTGTCAACAAGTGGAGGAGAACGTATCGTGATGGCAGACAAACAGGTGGTGAAAAAGTTTATTTTGGAGCTTATCGAAGCCTTCCGGCTCCATGGGACGTTAAGAGCAAAGATTACAATAATCGAGTTAAAAAAGGTGAAAAGAATGAGGTGCTTATCGAGAAATATCGTGAAAAATACCCGAACGCCGACAAGCAAGAAGTTATTTTAAAAATCAGTTCTCTGCGTACAAACTTCCGGAAAGTGAAGCGGCTTTGTGATACAGGAAAGAGTGTTCACCAAACAAAATACCGGCATGGAATTACTATATATTGCCACGCATATTGTACGTCTATGAGCGCTTTTGCACAATATATTGCACAACCAGAAATATTATCTCCACACGATTCTATTTATTGCACAAACCCGATTGTTGTGCAATAAGATTGTATGTCTGTGGGCAGATAGCAATATATTGTACAATCTATTTTGCGCAATAATATTGCACGTCTGTGGGCCCCTTAAAGGCCAGCACCTCAACCGTCTGACCCACTAGCTCAGCAGGAAGCATGAAATGTAGGTATATTTAATTTGAGTTGTATAACACCTCCATTATTCGTTTAAACACGTTCGGTATGCATCGATAATTCAATTCCGATATTACTCATTTGGACATCTTATCCCATGCATGCTTTCGTTGACGTAAAGAACTTGGGTTACATACACGTCAACACAATTTTTCCTCCTTTCTTCTACCTTTACGCAATGCGCAACGGAGATCGTACCGTATTTGAAGTTCCGGCGCGCCTATCCAAACCTTACGCTCCAATAATTATATCGCACGCTCGTACAGATCCCGCATCGACACAGGTTTCCAGGTCATTTCCGACCATGGCGCTGATCACCACATATACCCCAATCCCCTAGAGGACGTAACAGCAAAAGAACCAGTATTAACGCTGACAATTAGATATATCTCCAGGGTCTGAAACCGATGACAGGGTTGCCTGAAGCCCCTAAGACGGAAACAAAATACTAAACCACAAAACCACCCTGGCGAGAATGTTACGTAGCATGGCATACCCTAGTACAGCCTTCAGCTGTTATCGTAGTTGAGTTGCTCTTAAAAATAAAACCAGTTTGGCAAGTATGTTACGTAACATCTCGTGACATCGCATCGGTAGCGTTCAGCTGTTACAGTAGTACATTTGCTCTTAAACATAAACAGAAACCAGTTCGGCACGGATGGCGCATTACTTGCCTGTTATCGAAGGAAAACTATTCATTCACAAGAACAAGACATATTACCTATTCTATAAACATCGTATCCCTTTGCTCTCGAAAATAACTTCCGAGGATTACTAAGTTTGATATATAGTGGTTCGTCACATCGTCCTCAATTGCTATAAGAAAGATCTGTACGTATACCATTAAAATCATGTATATTTCATTTAGTTCCAGAATCCCTAGCAATATGCTAGAATATTTCACTAATGAATTTTGATTGTGTTGTTTCAGATCCTAATGTCCCACGATTCCTGGTCGTTACCGCCGAAGGATGGCTTATACGACCCCATTACTGAAAAAGATGCTTGTGGTGTCGGGTTCATCGTGGCTATCGACGGGCGTTGCTCACCTAAGGTAAGCCTGATCATTGTCTGTGGGGTTGTGTCGGCGAGTACAGTGGTTCTTTTGCTTGGTTTTCACACCTGATTGGTTTTTTCAGCTTAATATATACAGCTGTTGTATTACCCATCTAATTTTTTACTATACCCAGTGGATTTTTCAATTCTCGAAAGACGTGAATGCATGGTGGAGTTTTGTACAGTATTACCTGGCGTCTGGAAAGATCACTGGGTTCGATTTGCTCCAAGTAATAGTCAAGCAATTTTTACATACCGTATCTCCATTGCTATTTATGAAAAGGACACTAATTCGCCAGGAATGGCTTCGACGGTCCGTTGCCTTGTAGCAGCTCGTAAACTGAATTCACCGACGTGGGAGATATACGGGGGGCTAGTAGAGTGAATTACTTATCACTCAGTGATATTTGTGATGTTTTTAACACTCCTGAGATTCAATTAATTGTAGTAAAGCAAATGTATATGTAATTCGTGATGGGTTTAAAGCTTTTTTTTTCTGTTTTACGTGACACACAGGTGTTACGGCGACGATGACATACGGCATGACTAGGACTGGGAAGGGACTTTGGCCTTTAAGGTATAGCCCCAGCATTTACCTGGTGTGAAACCTCTTCTGTAAACAGTCTACATTAGCGTCCAAATTGATTGTTGCATCCAAAATTCTTTTGCATCGTAATCACGGAATGGAGCGATTTTGAAAACCGTGTCACGGCAATAGCGCTGCGCAAGGTAGGAAGACAGGCTTCATACATATTTGGTAGCCATCCTTCAGAAGTTCGCCATCAACAGAATGTTAGTCTGTCGAACAGTCAAACGCTTCAGTGATTGCGGGAGTAGATCCAACCGCCCTCTTTTCGGGCCGCCCGAGGTTTACTAGCAAACCGCAGTTCATCAGTGGTATGAACAAACGATTTGCCGAAACCCAATGCGAAACATTGAGATAATGGCCAGAAATAGGAGCATTTACAGATGAACAATGTCTAGGGTGCTAGAAGTGACCTTCACATGAAAGCATTTTATCTTACTACGTGCAAAGAATTTTCGCAGTTGAAGCTCACTTAAATCTTCAAACTGATCGCGTCTATGCCCCAGATGCAATCTAATCTCTCAGGTGGCTCACCCTATAGGACACCAAAACCTTGACGTCGGCGTGTGGGGGCTTGTGCGCTCTTTCTTTCCTCTTCTGACTTCCTTAAAATCACTTCCTTGACTGTCCAGCCAGCCTCTCTGCTTAGGGTAGAATTCGTTTTCTGTATATATGTGTGTGTTTGGGGGGAGGATTTCATCCTCCCCAAGGCACAAGTTTCGGTTCGTGACGAGGTGATGCGAAATTACTTAGAATAGTCGCTAGCGGCCTAGCTACAGATACCCGGCGACCGCTGGAATATGCAGCCTCACTTCGATATGCGGGGCCCTGACTTTTTATTTGCCTAGCTACACGTGGGGCATGAACTGAAACCCCTTTTTTAGCTTCGTTTTGAAATGGTGGCACCCTTCAAAAAAGGATTTTAAAAGCAAAAAAGAGTAAGCGGTGTACTCTAGTACCTGTCGATTATGAAATCGACGAACGTCTACCTCGATTCCTGGTTGCTTCCAGGGTAGATGGAAAGTGTTTCCTAGACTAGGTAATCTTCTATCAGCAGGGGGAATTGCTTGTGGTGAAGTCGACGAGATGCGTGAGCTTCGTGATGGATGCGTACTGGTAAAGACTTCGACCGCTGAGCAATATAGACGGCTATGGTACTGAAAACCAAATCGTTCGGGAAGATTGACGTTACCATCAATAGGCACACATCCCTAAACTCCTACAAAAGTTACCTTCCGAAAGGGATTTAAGGCTTCTGATGATATGATCAGAAACCTCGCACATCGGGGAGTGACCGACGTCCGTAGGTTAGAGGCATGTTGGTGATGAACTGCTTGACAGGGGCGCTTTCATGCTGACCTTCGAACCCGACTGACCGAACGTATAAAGTTTTCAATGTACCGCCTGAGTGCGCCCGAACATTCGAGCGTCAATGAGGTGTTACAACTGCCAAAATTTGGCCACGCCTCATTGCGATATCAGGATCCAACAGCCAGTAAGATGTGTGGGGAAAATTGAGCATGCTGGTGTCGACTGCACACCACCACCTGTGCGCGTCAGCTGCTTAGTTGGACATGCTTCAATCTTCATGGAGTATCCTACATTCAGTGAGAAGATCCAAGAGATCAAAACTCTGATATCCAGAGAAAGTCTATGTCTGCTCTGGAGTTCTCCATCTCCACGTTCACCTGGGAAGTTCTCCCCCACCAGGGCGGTGGTAAATAATTCCCCAACTAGGACCGGAAAGTATTCCAGCCCTCCTACCAACTCCATTAACAAGCAGAAGAAGAAACGGCAGCTTAATAAGTTGAAGCTATGTCCAACCCGAACGGGTATCATCCCTTTCCCGAAGATGATTGCAAGCCATCTGCTTGCTCTCCTCCAAAAACTGCAGAAACGGTGGACAACAGCGAAAGGCCCCGACGCCCTCTTGCTCGAACCCATTTTGGAGAACATTGTTCTCCCAGGAAGAAGGTTAATCATTCCCTTTCCGATGGCTCACCATCCTCTACTGAGGAGACAATTCGGGATGAACAACTCATAATTGTGAATGTTGACGACAGTGATGGCGTAGAACGGCAGATATATAGACGAAAGGCTGACTAGGAATTGTTCTAATTTCGTTGCTGTACTCATCTAGGAACTTCCATAGTTATACATGTCGCCTAGCTGAGTAACGGCATTTGATATGTCAGTGCGGTCAAGTCTGTCTATGGGAATCTCGTTTGAGACCTGTTCATGGCACGACTGAGAGAAGATTTCGTCTCTACTCCAAAAACAGTGTAGTTGTTCGTGGCACGGCGTCTGGGGGGGTTTAAATCCTGATCCATTTCGACATCTTCATCGGAGATGTGCTGTTACTGCCTCAGTTTGACAGTTGCAGTTCGCGCTGCGTTGCCTGTAATGGAAACTGTGTGTAACGTGTACTTTAAACCGAATTGTGGTCTTCATGTGCATGAATGAGATTTGATCGCTCAGTTACCTCTTCTGATATTGCTGGGAGACGTGAACGCCCATAACACTCTCTCGGGTTCTCCATCGTCCTGCCGTACAGAGAGGCTTATTGAACGATTGATCAACCAGTTCTATCTTTGTGTGCTCAACACAGGGGAACCTACCCACTTCAGCAATGCCCACGGCACGTTCTCCCACCTGGATGTCACCACCTTGTACAGCTGTGCGCTAATTCCCCTGTTACGTGGCAAGTACACGATGACCTCTGTGATAGACTATTTCCTGATATTTCTAATGCAACTGAATCACAGCTGAACTCCCAAAGCGCTGGTTACTTCGACGGGTCAAATTGACCGGAGTTTTTAAAACTCAGTGATGGTCGATGAGGTGCTGGGGTCTCTTTAACGACCACATTTCTTCAGTTACAATTGGCATTCTGGCTGCTGCAGCAGACACAATACCTTCCTCGTCCGGTATCCCTAGCCAGAAACGGGTCCGATGTTGGACTGACGAAAGTGCAGTGGCCATACATGATCGCCGATGAGCTTTTAAGCATTATCGTTGGCATCCTACGATGGCCAACCATATTGCATTTAAGCGCTTCCTAGCTAATGCCAGCTTCTTGATTCGAGAGAGTAAGAGAGCTACTTGGAAACGTATGTCTTCCATGATGGTACATACTCGGTCATCACAAGTGTGAATCAAACTCCGCCGTATTGTTGGAACCCAGAACAGTCCTCAGACCCCGGAACCTCCATTAATGGAGATGGTTACGATCCCTTTAGTCATTGCAGATCATATCGCGTCATATTTGCCGATGCGTCCAGCTCTGGGAGATGCCGACCCTGCATTTCTGCCTATCAATCGCGAGGCAGAATCTTATAAAGTGTCATTCGTCTCCAAAGCTTCGTATTCCTATAACGTACCTTTTGCGGAGAGTGGGAATTGTGAGTGCACTCGCACTATACAGGGACACGATTCCTGGGCCGGACAAAATACTTAAATCAATTGCTTAAACATTTGAGTGACCGATGTCTGTGGGATATCCTCACTCTGTTCAACAGAAAATGGAGTAAGGGCAAGTCTCCATCTCAATGGCTTGAGGGAATTGTGTACCAGTTCCCAAACAGTGTAATGCTAAAAAGCTTCCGAGTCGTTATAGGCCAGTATGTCTTAAGAATAGCCCCTGTAAGGTATTCGAAAGGATGGTGAACCGACGACTTGTGTTGGCTTGGGAAGAGAGGGTTCTCCTGACTAACTACCAGTATGGTCTTCGGTCTCATCGGACTGCCACCGATCATCTGATCAGACTGGAGTCATTCAGGATGCCTTTCTCAGGAAGGACGTCGTGTTTGACCTGAAGAAAGTTCCCGACACTACCTGACAGTATGGGATGATCTCCACACTACAGCAGTGGGGATTTCGGGGGTACTTTCCCAAGAACTTCGTCCTTGCGGCTCTTTCGAGCGTGAGGAGCGAAAGCATTTTCTGAATACTGTATTACGTTCAAGAAAATCGTGTACGACAGGGATCTGTACTACACCACCTACCTATTCTGGATCGGTCGAAACTGGCTAAAAACTGCCAGGAGCTGGCTCCGGACCTCGTACACTAGAGAACCAAAGTATAAAAGGCATGTCGTCAAAGTAGAGAGACAATAATGTAGAGCAGAGGTCAGTTAAAATTCATTAGGTTTATTAACATAAAGAGAGGTTTTGCATGTAGGCATAAAACAAATAAGTGGAGAATACAGGGAGTCAAATACATACATTGTTTCTAAAGATATCACAATCGAAGTGCTTGACTTATCAATCAGAATCTTATAGAATCTTACATCGTCGCAAAAGAGGTATCATGAACTGAGATAAAATTATTTTTATTTATTACCAGGCAGTAGCAATTAAAACGCGATCCGAAGTATTTCTTTCTCAAGGATCACTTGCAATTATGAGGTGAAAGAAACGGCTTTCACAGAATAAAATGATCACGGCTTCCCAGACAAAGTCAAGGATTTTTGTCAAATAAGAAACATAGCTCCCAGCAGTCTCCATAGAGACTACATCCCCAGAAATCAAGGACGCCAGTGAACCAAGGCTGGCAGAAAAGTAAACAAAATATGGAACACAAGGAGGTCAGAAAAGGAGTTGCTATAGTTACGGACACAAACTTGAGTCATTAAACTAACATGAAAGCAAAATCCCGAAATAAACATATTAATCGGCTGAGGAAGCCGGAAACAATAACAAGATAAAATAAGAATGACAAAGCAGACATCCTTAAGATATTGAAAAGTAACACAGGTCAGGTAACCATTCCACACCCACGCACTCTTGAGTCCAAACATGCGAAGCAGAGTGAATAAAAATATATACACTGACTAACAGAGCAAATGCAACACCAAGAAGGAGTGGTCAGAACTTTATGCCAATTGCAGGGTAGACTGACGTCACTGAGGTATGCTCATGATGTGAAATGCGCCGCTGTGCTGCGCACGTAGCGAACGATAAATGGGACATGGCGTTGGCGAATGGCCCACTTCGTACCGTGATTTCTCAGCCGACAGTCATTGTAGAACGTGTTGTCGTGTGCCACAGGACACGTGTATAGCTAAGAATGCCAGGCCGCCGTCAACGGAGGCATTTCCAGCAGACAGACGACTTTACGAGGGGTATGGTGATCGGGCTGAGAAGGGCAGGTTGGTCGCTTCGTCAAATCGCAGCCGATACCCATAGGGATGTGTCCACGGTGCAGCGCCTGTGGCGAAGATGGTTGGCGCAGGGACATGTGGCACGTGCGAGGGGTCCAGGCGCAGCCCGAGTGACGTCAGCACGCGAGGATCGGCGCATCCGCCGCCAAGCGGTGGCAGCCCCGCACGCCACGTCAACCGCCATTCTTCAGCATGTGCAAGACACCCTGGCTGTTCCAATATAGACCAGAACAATTTCCCGTCGATTGGTTGAAGGAGGCGTGCACTCCCGGCGTCCGCTCAGAAGACTACCATTGACTCCACAGCATAGACGTGCACGCCTGGCATGGTGCCGGGCTAGAGCGACTTGGATGAGGGAATGGCGGAACGTCGTGTTCTCCGATGAGTCACGCTTCTGTTCTGTCAGTGATAGTCACCGCAGACGAGTGTGGCGTCGGCGTGGAGAAAGGTCAAATCCGGCAGTAACTGTGGAGCGCCCTACCGCTAGACAATGCGGCATCATGGTTTGGGGCGCTATTGCGTATGTTTCCACGTCACCTCTAGTGCGTATTCAAGGCACGTTAAATGCCCACCGCTACGTGCAGCATGTGCTGCGGCCGGTGGCACTCCCGTACCTTCAGGGGCTGCCCAATGCTCTGTTTCAGCAGGATAATGCCCGCCCACACACTGCTCGCATCTCCCAACAGGCTCTACGAGGTGTACAGATGCTTCCGTGGCCAGCGTACTCTCCGGATCTCTCACCAATCGAACACGTGTGGGATCTCATTGTACGCCGTTTGCAAACTCTGCCCCAGCCTCGTACGGACGACCAACTGTGGCAAATGGTTGACAGAGAATGGAGAACCATCCCTCAGGACACCATCCGCACTCTTGACTCTGTACCTCGACGTGTTTCTGCGTGCATCGCCGCTCGCGGTGGTCCTACATCCTACTGAGTCGATGCCGTGCGCATTGTGTAACCTGCATATCGGTTTGAAATAAACATCAATTATTCTTCCGTGCCGACTCTGTTTTTTCCCCAACTTTCATCCCTTTCGAACCACTCCTCCTTGGTGTTGCATTGTCACTGTCAGTCAGTGTATCAAGACACGTTGCGACAAGAATCGTAACAGCATGACATGAATCAGTCAACGGCTCATGAGCTTGATCCGAGAGCACAGATCAGATACCTGGGTCACCGCAAAGAGGCCTGGCTCACCCAGTTCAAACACATAACGTAAATAACTTGCACGCCGCATGACACGTATTCATACCGCACACCAAGGCTAACATGAATCGTACACGATAAGCGTTAAACCATAATGCAGAATAGAAGCTCGAGCCAGACGTCGAAGACATAGAGAAATAAAAGGTCTTCAATCAAAAACCACAAACTCATCTCACACACACACACGTATGATCGTATCGGTGCTACCCTTCGCTCTATGTAGGAAGGATTACATAACAAGCAGACATGAAGAGGAAAAGGATAGTGAAATTAGTCTGCAGCAAAATAATAAAATAATAATACACTAAATAGGGATCTCTCAGAAAACAAACTAGCATAACTATGGCAAGCCAAGAAAGGAAAAGTAGGATAAATACCTTGAGATTGGAGAAGTCATTCATTGACTCTGAACTAAGAGAGCCATACAAGGTAAAGTTTGAACCTTTTTGTTGAACCATTTGTACGAGAGTAGTCATCTCGTAGACCAGCGTCTCCATCTTTTCTTTTAAAGCCATTATTGTCCGAAGACCAGAGATAACTCGAATCAAAGATGAGCTAGAAAGAAATGCTTTGGCAATCCTCCGTTACATGAGGTGCCATCAGTCTAATCGGGACGAACTACGTGTCAAATCAGGCAGATTGAACACTAAGCAGCCATAGCAGACTGATCTATGATATTGTAAAGAATGCGATATCTTGTCAAGTACAAAAGGAAGGCTTATGAAGGTAGAGGTGCGGCTCAGTACTTAATGTCAAGCTATTCGTAATGTCCATCAGCGGCTTCGTGACAGATGCGCCCTCAGTTGCTATCAATCTAGCAAGCCATTTTGCAAATATATCCTGTTCCCAAAATTACCATCATGATTTCTTATCTCTAGGGTCCGGATATTAAAATTATGCACATATGCAAATGCATATTATGGACGTCAGTGCATATTTTGAACATTAGTGCATATACAGACATTGTTCCGGCCTAGCTATGGCTAGACCACCTAGTTGCTCGCTACCACTTTAGGACAGATAGCAGCACCCTTCAGCACCCAGCCGGAAGTGGTGTGGATGGAAAGGGATGAGAGACTGTTATGCTTGGGTGCCTCGTGCGAGAGGAGATGAGAACATGTGACTGACTGTTATCGAGGGCATCTGCCCATCAATACTCAGTATTATGTATTTATAATGTGTTATATAAGTGTCTTAAATGTAATAAATGTTATTATTTAATCAAGTGAGTGAGTTACGTTCAAAACAGACATATTTTTTCACATATGTATGATCGATTATGTAAGATTTTTCAATGAAAGGAAATATATAATGAACTCTGTATGTGTAAATCCCTTGGCAACACGAGAAGCCTTCCCTGATTGCCCATACTAAATGGCCTTAATGTATTAAAAAAAGGTTGAACATAACTGGCCATAAACAGGCTAGGAGGTGAAACATTGTGCCCTTCTTATAGAAATAGTTAAAATCCTAAGTGGGCTTATGGCTCAATGATACAGAGGCTAAACCTATTCTACAACGGGGTGATTAAGTAAGAAATATTGAAGTTATGGTAATCACTCTGTTACCTTACGTTTCCTAGTTCCCAGAATAGAACAGGATAATCCTCACTTACCAAAATTCTACATTTAAACCACCGAATTTAGAAATTTACATAAATAAGAGGTTGAAACCTTCCCCTCAAACTATACACAGGATCTATGACATAGCTATGAAAATTCTGCCATTACCTTGAGTTGCTGGCCTTCCTAACGGCGCCCGCGCCCCAGTCTCCTGGTTCAAGTCGATACAGCCTCCTTACACTGGAGCAATTCAGACAATACAGTCCTAATGCGCCCAGCTTTTATAGTATTTTTGAGGGGAAGGTTCCAGAACTCCTTACTGATAGGCTGGATTCCTGTACACACCCCCAGTTTTAATTGGCTAGGGAAAATATTTACAAGTTTCTGATAGGTTGATTGTTGTTGAAGAAGGAACCAGCTGAAGTGTTGACAACTTTGATACATAAACAAAATAATCCTCAAAACCTAAGATTTGCCAACTGCAAAAATATAAACATTCTTTATACAGTAATTAAGTGTTCATCCCATTAGAGGAAGCAGTTAAAACGATGATAGACATCTAACAGTTGAATACCAAAGTATCTTGTAGTACACCAGTTAGTTTTACCTAGATGGCCTTGTAGAAGGCGCGCAGTTGAACTGGCCGGGGAAGGTACAGTACAGTAAATATTCCTAGTTATACAGTATGTTCTTTCAGTCTTATGTATCCTTTCTTCTGCAACAGTTTTTTCTAAACAGTTTTCTTCAATTGTTTCTCCCAAATATTTGAACATCTTCATCTTTATTCGACCAATTTCTGTTGTTAGAAATTGTAGATCATTTTTACATTTGTCATAAATTTTTTTCCTACAGAATTTCTTAAACCTCTTCTGTTGATTATCTCTTCCAAGAGATTTGACTTGAATTGATGCATTTGTCAGGTTTTTTGAAAGTATGACAAAATTTGCAGATGGTAGACAGTTCATTTCAACACCTCTGTTTATTCTTTCCAATTTCTTTCAGTTTTTCATTCGAAATTCTTACTATTTTATCCAGGACTCGGTTGAAGAGCCGTGGAGGTAAACCATCGCCGTGCCTTACACCTGTATTTATTCTAAATGGTTTAGATGTTTCACCTCTAAATTTTACTTTTGATATGGTGTCCATGAGGGTTTCATGGATTATGTTTTCCAATTTGATTTTAACTCGGAATTCTTGGATTATTTGTCTAGAGTTTCCATATCCAAAGTCAAAAGCCTCTTAAAATCTATAAATGTTACTTCTACACTGTCTTTGGAGTTCATCTGTAACGGATTTTGAGCTTCGGTTTCAATATCTGTTCTGAGCAAGATCTGCCTTTCCTAAATCCACTCTGATATTCACCTAAATGACGGTAAAGAGTTGTTTCAGTAATATTGTTGAAAATATCTTGTAAATAACTTGCGAAAGGGATATACTGGACCCTTTATCCTGGTAGCTTGTCTGTCTGTTAGGCGATCAGCCCAGAGGCTGGTTGGATCCTCAAATAGCACCGCCAAAGGCTATGCAGTTATAGGGAAACTGCAAAAACCAATGGCAGAGCCCAAATGAGGCGTACTAGGCAAGATGAGGAGTGAGGTAGTTTGCCATTGCTTTCCTCACTGGATCAGGTGCTATTGTAGCACGACTGATCCTATGAGCAACACCTTTCATAACACTCAGACGCTAGTTGTGCTCCAAATGTCATTACTCAGCACCACCCATACCCCAGCAGCTTCCATATTGTCACAGCCATGGATGAGACTGGGACTTTGGTGGAAGCTACACTTTGCTCTACCGAGCTCAATAGCTGCAGCCGCATAAGTGCGGCCAGTATCCAGTATTCGGGGGATAGTAGGTTCGAACCCCACTGCCGGCAGCCCTGAAAATGGTTTTCCGTGGTTTCCCATTTTCACACCAGGCAAATGCTGCAGCTGTACCTTAAGGCCACGGCCTCTTCCTTCCCACTCCTAGCCCTTTCCTGTCCCATCGTCGCCATAAGACATATCTATGTCGGCACGACGTAAAGCAACTAGGAAAAAAAACCCACTTCGCTCTGGCCTGTACCAAAAGACGGATACAAAAATACTACATCCATCATGAAATGGCAAGGCGGCCCTGGTAGCTTGCCTGCAGAATGAAGTAACTCTCCGGACGCAGTCGGTGATGTTCTTGAGCGCTCTTGCTTTCAGGGTTCTTATGGTTCTTCATTCCTTGCAGATAAGACTAAAAAGCTAGTAAAAGGGGTATGATGTGATTTATTGAACTCAAGAAAAATCATTCAAATGAAGCTAAATAACACATTAAATAAACAAGTCAGCAGGATTGATGGCAGAGTGATCCAAATTACTCTGCTAGTAAAAGTCAAATAGCCATGACATTTTACAATGGTGCGTGAAGGACAAAGAATAAGGAAAACCATCGTCAAAGAAACGACCATAATAATAACCTGAAAGCTGATATGTCAACTCCCGTTGACAGACGGAGATTGTTCCATGAGATTCTAGAAAGTGTAGCTAGTGTAGATTCTAGAAAGTGTGTTCAGCGTACAGGGAACTGGAAATCAAGTAGGGATGACATAAAAATGTTAGTGCTCAACTGTAGAAGCATTGCAAACAAAGGAATGGAATTAATTTTATAGATATATACTTACCAGATATTGTAATAGGAGTTAAATCATGGCTGAGAAATGATATAATGGATGCAGAGATATTCTCACGGAACTGGAGTCTGTATCGTAGAGATAGGATAGGAATGGTAGGCAAGGAAATATTCATTCTGGTGAAAGAATTTGTAAGCTACGAAAAAGTTAAGGATGAAAAACATGACATTCTGGGTGTAAGGCTCTTCTCTAAAGATAATACGCAACTGATGTCTTTGGAGTGTACAGACCGGGAAAGGGTAGCGCTGACGCTGATTCAGAATTATTTGATAAGATAATCAGCTATGTTGGAAATGATACGGAAAGGAACTTAATAGTAGCAGGTGATCTCAATTTACCAAATATCAATTGGGAAGGTAATGCGAACGACAGAAAGCATGAACAACAAATGGCAAATAAGTTAATATGGGAAGGGCACCTGATTCAGAAAGTGATGGAATCAATATCAATCAATCAATACTGATCTGCATTTAGGGCAGTCGCCCAGGTGGCAGATTCCCTATCTGTTGCTTTGGATGTGGTGCTGATAAAACCAGATGAGCTCTATAGAGAAACCGAAGTAATAGATGGTATTAGTGATCACGAAGCTGTTTTTGTCGTAGTTACAAATAAATGTGAAAGGGAGGTATTAAAATTAGGACTATTAGGTAGTAGTGCCATATGGCTGATAAAACAGGCATGAGGGAGTTTTAAAAAAGTAACTATGATTGCTGGAAAATGGTAAATAAAAATGTAAACAGACTCTGGGACGGGTTTAAAGCAATTGTTGAGGAACGTGAAAATAGGTTTGTTCCCTTAAAGGTGGTAAGGAATGGTAAGGATCCACTATATTATAACAGAAGTAAAGAGACTAAGGAGGTGCAGACTGGAAAGAAATAAACTTAGTTAGAAATGGTTATGGAAGTAAGGAGAAATTGAAGGAACTTACTAGGAAATTGAATCTAGCAAAGAAGTCAGCTAAGGATAACATGATGGCAAGCATAATTGGTGGTCATACACATTTTAGTGAAAAATGGAAGAGTATGTATAGGTACTTTAAGGCAGAAACAGGTTCAAAGGAGGACATTCCAGGAATAATTAATGAACAAGGGGAGTGTGTATGCGAGGATCTTCAAAAGGCAGAAGTATTCAGTCAGCAGTATGTAAAGATTGTTACAAGGATAATGTCCAGATAGGGGAGGTGACTAATACTAAACAAGTATTAAAATTTACCTATGACAGCAATGACATTTACAGTAAGATACAAAAGTTGAAAACTAGAAAAGCAGCTGGAATTGATAAGGTTTCGGGGGATATACTAAAGACAATGGGTTGGGATATAGTACCATATCTGAAGTACTTGTTTGATTTTTGTTTGCATGAAGGAACTTGACCAAATGAATGGAGAGTTGCTATAGTAGCCCCTGTATATAAAGGAAAGGGTGATAGACATAAAGCTGAAAATTACAGGCCAGTCAGTTTGACATGCATTGTATGTAAGCTTTGGGAAAGCATTCTTTCTGATTATATTAGACATGTTTGCGAAATTAATAACTGGTTTGACAGAAGGCAGTTTGGGTTTAGGAAAGGTTATTTGACTGAAGCTCAGCTTGTAGGAGTTCAGCAAGATATAGCAGATATCCTGGGTTCAGGAGGCTAAATGGACTGTATTGCGATTGACCTATCTAAGGCATTTGATAGGGTAGATCATGGAAGACTACTGGCAAAAATGAGTGCAATTGGACTAGAAAAAAGTGTGACTGAATGGGTGGCTATATTTCCAGAAAATAGAACTGAGATAGAGTAGGCGAAGCTTTATCTGACCCTGTAATAATTAAGAGGGGAATTCTTCAAGGCAGTATTATTGGACCTTTGTTTTCTTATATATATCAATATGTGTAAAGAAGTGGAATCAGAGATAAGGCTTTTTGCAGATGTTATTCTGTACAGAGTAATAAATAAGTTGCAAGATTGTGAGCGGCTGCAGGGTGACCTCAATAGTGTTGAGATGGACGGTGGACAATGGTATGATAAACGGGGTTAAAGGTCAGGTTGTGAGTTTCACAAATAGGAAAAGTCCTCTCGGTTTTAATTACTGCGTTGATGGGGTGAAAGTTCCTTTTGGGGATCATTGTAAGTACCTTGGTGTTAATGTAAGAAAAGACCTTCATTGGTGTAAAAACATAAATATGATTGTTAATAAAGGGTACAGATCTCTGCACATGGTTATGAGGGTATTTAGGGGTTGTAAGGATGTAAAAGAGAGGGCATATAAGTCTCTGGTAAGACCCCATCTAGAGTATGGTTCCAGTGTATGGGACCCTCACCAGGATTACTTGATTCAAGAACTGGAAAAAAACCAAAGAAAAGCAGTTCGGTTTGTCTGGGTGATTTCCGACAAAGAGTAGCGTTACAAAAATGTTGCAAAGTTTGGGCTGGGAAGATTTGGGAGAAAGGAGACAAGCTGCTCGATTAAATGGTATGTTCCGAGCTGTCAGAGGAGAGATGGCGTGGGAGGACATCAGTAGACGAATAAGTTTGAGTGGTGTCTTTAAAAGTAGGAAAGATCACAATATGAAGATAAAGTTCGAATTTTAGAGGACAAATTGGGGCAAATATTCGTTTATAGGAAGGGGAGTTAGGGATTGGAATAACTTACCAAGGGAAATGTTCAATAATTTTCCAATTTCTTTGCGATCATTTAAGAAAAGGCTAGGAAAACAACAGATAGGGAATCTGCCACCTGGGCGATTGCCCTAAATGCAGATCAGTAGCGATTGATTGATTGATTGATTGATTGATTGATTGATTGATTGATTGATTTTTGATTGATTGAGACCAGAACTCTAACATTCTTTTAATGGTTAAGACGGCTCACTAACTTTAAGCGTCATACAGGATCGTTAGGAGTCACCTGACTACCTGTCCGACTCGTTGGCTGAACGGTCAGCGTACTGGCCTTCGGTTCAGAGGGTCCCGGGTTCGATTCCCGGCCGGGTCGGGGATTTTAACCTTAATTGGTTAATTCCAATGGCACCGGGGCTGGGTGTATGTTCTGTCTTCATCATCATTTCATCCTCATCACGACGCGCAGGTCACCTACGGGTGTCGAATAGAAAGACCTGCACCTGGCGAGCCGAACTTGTCTTCGGACACTCCCGGCACTAAAAGCCATACGCCATTTCATTTTTTACCTGACTACCTGAGGCCTTAATCGAATCGGATTGACTTCCGATGTCCTTATGGATTGACTGTCATAAACATTGTTACCAGAGCTGATGGCTACGGGATAAATAGAATCGACTGATACTGGATTAAATATCTCAAGATAAACTTAAATGTATCATCATGCAAAAAGAAACAAGTTAAATAATTATTAAGAAATAAATGCTAAGAGCATTTAACAGCAATAAAACTCAACTGTTACTAGTTAATTATTTGGAAGTGAAGCTCCCACAACAAATATAAAAATGAAAGCACTGTCAGGTTGAGCACCCACATGACACTTGGGTCTAAATTTACATCACCATTACGTGTAATGAATTGAATAATTAACTGTATGCATAAATGATATGAATGTCCGCGATAAGCAAAAGTAAAACGATGGTTTCCTAAGAATTTAACTAGAGAACTTTCCTTTGGTTTTTTACTTGACCGATTGGTCGTATCACATAACCGCCACATATCTACAGCACCTGGAAGAAAGAAATGTGCTGCTAAATTTACGTTACCAACCTAACTGTTCCCTGAGTTACTAAAGTACTGACTAAAAATACTTACTCATATTTACACATGTAGATATCCTGAGCTAACGCTTCACTCAAAAGCAAATTCGTAAATAAATTAAATGTGATGTCCGCACATGGCATCGAACAGAGTTTACGGTGCAAAAACTATCGCTCTGTTGATCGCCCACTCCATATGACTTCGCGGTTAAGATCCCTAAGCTACCGTAGCGGTTTCCAAATCTCATGAAGGAAAACGCCAGTCACCTTTCTGCGGATATCAACAGACGACCCTAAATATCGCAGGAACCAACTGCCTGAGCACCACAAGCTCCGATTGATCCGGTGATCACTACCCACACTACCTCGCTACTCGTGAAAGCAACAACTACATCCTTGCAATCGAACAAACTCGTCCCATGAATCGAAAATTACTTGCCGGTCTGTCACTGCTCCTAATTTGAAACAAGGCTTGAATAACGTGGCGTTTAAATTTACATGTAATTACTAGTTTCAAACATCAAGAAATTGAAACTTTCCAGCGTAAAGAACGGAGATGAGCCTCTCTAAATAGACAGGTGTCCTGCGCCCTGGAGCTCTCTCTCGCCCGACGCCCCCTCTCTACCTGGGCTTGCTGCCTACTCCAAATATGAACCCAAAAGAAACTCATTGACATAATTCTAACCCTCACTAAGTCTCATTCACTTACCAAGGTGAATTACATAGCAAGACTCGCTCTACATTCTGACAACTGTCGCCAAACATATCAAAAGTGCAAATATGACTTCACAGATAACTAAACTTTATCCAAACACAGAAACATCACGTTCTAAAATGTCATGAATAAATTATCTCTGAGGACAAATACATGTCATATCTCTACACACTCCGTAACGACGACACCATTCAAATGACACGGTGAAACCAGTCTTCCTACAATACCAAATCTACAAGTCACTAGCCTGGAATAATAATCTATCTCAGGAGAATAATATCAAAACGACGTTGTCAATTCACCTTATAGTCACCAATACAAATATCACAATAATACGACGGCTTGACAAGAAAAACCTGATATTCCTTTCCCCTTCTGATAATTCACTCCCCCTGGAATCTCTTAATGTGACCGCTCTCACTACGCTCATGTCAATATCAAATTTCAAATACAGTATTATTAATCTCTACAAATTTAGTGGGAACGTAAAATGTAAATCATCCTTATCCGAAAACAATTAGCACCGGGCTAGCTGGCCGTGCGCTTAGGGGCGCGCAGCTATGGGCTTGCATCCGGGAGATAGTGGGTTCGAACCTCACTGTTGGCAGCCCTGAAGATGGTTTCCGTGGTTTCCCATTTTCATACAAGGCAAATGCCGGGGCTGTACCTTAAGGCCACGGCCACTTTCTTCCCATTTCTAGGCCTTTCCTATCCCATCGTCGCCATCAGACTTCTGTGTACCGAGCTCGATAGCTGCAGTCGCTTAAGTGCGGCCAGTATCCAGTATTCGGGAGATAGTATGTTCGAACCCCACTGTCGGCAGCCCTGAAGATGGTTTTCCGTGGTTTCCCATTTTCATACAAGGCAAATGCCGGGGCTGTACCTTAAGGCCACGGCCGCTTCCTTCCCACTCCTAGCCTTTCCCTGTCCCATCGTCGCCATAAGACCTATCTGTGTCGGTGCGACGTAAAGCAAATAGAAAAAAAAAAGACTTCTAAATAATAATAATAATAATAATAATAATAATAATAATAATAATAATAATAATCGTATGGCCTCAGCTACCGTTTGCAGACATTTCGATTTGACGCCATCTGGCTGTCTGCTCGTCAATTTCGACGTTCCGGTTTACTCTGCCATCTAGCGGGCCTAGAGTAAACCGGATCTCTCTTGGGCGTCTATGGCTGAGATTTAATTAATTTTGTCGGGTAAATACCAAATGTATCACCAGAGATCTTTTACATGCCGACATCGTACGACATGGAGTGTCGAATGGATTTTTTTCCGCCCTTCAAAAATCCGACTACCTCTGCCGGGTTTGAACCCGCTATCTTGGGATCCGGAGGCCGACACTCTACCACGGACCCACAGACTTCTGTGTCGGTGCGACGTAACAAAAAATAACATTTAGCACTTCACGAGTAACAATTTAACGCCTTAGTTACAAATAAACTTCCTTCTGCCGAAAAATTCACACCAGCTATTCTTGAATATATTGACATAACCCTAACAAAAACTACGTATGTTATCTAACTCAAATAACACATTTATCCACAAGTTCTTATCCAGTTCATCTTCCTAACTATTCACATGACATCAACAAAAATTATACATGGATTTGCGGTCTCTTCCCGCGTTTGGAACAATTAAAATCGTAAGAAGCATATGCGTACGTAATATTTAAAACGTGAATTCTGCACTTACTTTAATGATGACTCTGGCTCCCGGATCATCTCGCCAGTTTTTATGGATGTAGTGCCTAGCCCATCATATCTGCATGTAAGGTTACAAATTTTAACAACATGCCTTCATCATGGATTATCATTCCCATCTCGTGTAAATAGAGTAGAAAAGAAACACACGGAAGGCGTATCGACACCTTGCAGTCACACACGGCTCGTTTTGCGTCTTCATGATAATACTGTACGCGCCCGCACTCCAAATAAACTGATGAATCTGCATTGTTGGGCAGCTTTGATTGTTTGGTACAAACTGTTGTACCATTTTGTCCCACTCTATTGATTTGGAGAACCGTGTCTCCTTGGACATCCCTTGAACTTTCTATGCGTAGAGATTTGACTTGCAAAGTTACTTCCACCCTAGTTACAGTCGGTGATTACTACATAAACTTGTAATGTTACTTCATCTTTACTATAATAGCATCTGCTGCCGTTTCACTGTTCTCCTAATACCGAGACTTTTGGAGACTAAGTCCAAATAAAACACAAACACCATCGTGAACCACTGATTCTGGAGCGAGACAGACACGACGTGTGCTTCCCTTTGTGACTATCAGTTGGCTCTAGCTGCCGCGTTTGTAAGTTGGTAATCTCAACCCCGCCGAAACTATTTCCCCACAAAGCCTACAAAAAGGCATAAAATACTCTAAATTGTCTGCAAATGACTTGAAGAACACACGAAAATATTCATAAATGCGAGGCGGTTTCAGATAATACCTTCCTTTGCTACTGTTTTATTATTCTCTTAAGCCTCTTATTTCTTCTGGCGCTATTTCCTTGTCATCACGAAGCATTCCGCGCCCCGCTCTTTTTCTCCACACGTGTGCAGTTATATTTCCAGAATTTGGCTTTAATTTAATGAACAAAATTAACCGTAACATTGTAAACATTCCGCTTATTATTCCAATATGAGGTATAAATATGCCGCAAGGGATTAATTATGAATGAGTGCGCTTTTGGGGTGTTTCGCGCCCAGCTATGGCGAGGATAGCGCGTGTCAAGGACACGTGTAGACTGCAAATTAACCAGATGGCTTTTCCACGTGCCAGTTAATTTCAGAGTGGCGCGTCTTTTATACCCTCAAGATGATGGTCTCAGTACATCTATAGTTGTTGACATCTTGCTTGTTTCCTTTCTTCTGCAAAGAATATACAAGAAGCACTTTCGTTTCTTCCGGAATCTTCTGAGTTTCCCATATTTCTTCAAATATGATTTGAAGATATATGATTTTTGGTTGAGACCATTCTAAAGGTTCAACTGTAATGAAGTCTCCTGTAATAGTTATTTTGTGTGTGTGCGGGGGGGGGGGGAGTAATAGTTTTTTAAATTTCTTGAACAGTAGGTGGTGGATCTACTGCTAAGTTTTCATGAATCTCTAGAAATTCCAACTTCTGGTTCGGTTCTTCGCAGTTCAGAAGTTGGTCGAAGTGTTTTGTTAGTATTTCACAGTTCTCGGTATTGGTTAGACCAATTCTACAATTTTCATCTCTGCTACAGTTTTCATCTCTGAAGCAAATACGTGACGCTTGGTAACATTTCATGTTATTTTAAAATGTTTGATAGAAATTCCGTGAGGTTTTTTTTCTTCAATGTCAAAAAGTTATTTTCGTTTATTACTTATTATTCTTGCTGTGTTGTTTCTTTGCTGCTTAAATTGTTCAAAGCATTCTTTCCAAAGTATTTGCAGTTTTTGCATAGATTTGCTGTTTCTGTTAGTACTTCTTCACAAGTTTAATTCCACCAAACTTTCTTTTTAATTCTTGCTGACCCGAATACATTCTTTGCTGTACTGTTGATCTCTCAGGATAATTCTTGCCAGTTACCATGTTACTTTAATTTCCTCTTGATTTTTTGTTTCCTATGTGATAAGTCTATTATCTCATTTTTTATTTTCTTTGATTTTTATGAGGAAAGTTTAACTTTACAGAGGTAGTGGTCAGTCAAATTCTCTACTTACTGCTTTTACATTCATAATTACTTTAATATTCCATTGAGAAATAGTCACACGATCCAGCTGGAATTTCCCTAATATTGGATTTGGAGATAACAGTGTTTTACCTTTTCGTGATAATTTCCTGAAAATGTAGATATTATTCAGCTGAAAGGTTCTACAGAGATTCTCATTCCATCTTCGTTTATTTTAGAGGCTGGATACCTCCGTGGCTCAGACGGCAGCGCGTCGGCCTCTCACCGCTGGATACCGTGGTTCAAATCCCGGTCACTCCATGTGAGATTTGTGCTGGACAAAGCGGAGGCGGGACAGGTTTTTCTCCGGGTACTCCGGTTTTCCCTGTCATCTTTCATTCCAGCAACACTCTCCATTCTCATTTCATAGCATCTATCATTCATTAATAAGTCACTTTGGGAGTGGCGACCCCATCGTACTAATAGCCTATATCTGCTTCATTCATTACATCCCTGACCCGGTCAATGACTGGACAACAGGTTGTAGGTTTTCATTTATGGGCTGGATATTCCTCCCTGTTTTTACATTTAAATCCCCCAGTAGTGTATCACATAATTTAATTTTGCGATGTTGGATATTTCTTTCAGAAGTTCCCAGATTTGTTCTACTTTATTCCGATTTTGCTGGCTGTCTTCATTTATTGATGTATGGGTATTAACAAACATAGGCCTACTGCTTATTTTCGCATTTAATTGTGAGAAGATATATTCTTTCATAATTAGATCTGAATTCTGTAACACCGAGCGAGTTGGCCGTGCAGTTAGGAGCGCTCACCTGGGAGCTTGCATTCGGGAGATGGTGGGTTCGAACTCCACTGTCGGCAGGTCTGAAGATGGTTTTTCATGGTTTCCCCTTTTTCACACCTGGCTGTACCTTACGGCCATGGTCGCTTCCTTTCTACTCCTAGCCTTTTCCCTCAAGACTTATCTGTGTCGGTGCGACGTAAAACAAATTTTAAAAATAATTCTACCAATCAGTCACCACCGATCTGCTTATAGGGCAGTCGCCCAGGTGGCAGATTTCCTATCTGTTTACCTAGTCTTTTCTTAAATAATAGCAAGGAATTTTGAAATTTATTGAACATCTCCCATGGTAAATTATTCCAATCCCTAACTCATCTTCCTATAAACGAATATATGCCCCAATTTGTCCGTTATGAACTTAAAAGCAGTACCTAGTAGTGGCATTCTTTTCATTTATTTTGATTGCTGGTTACTCTTAAACATTGTATGGTTCTTGTTTTCTGTTTAATTTTCATCCAAAAATCTTGTTTCTTGTACTGCTAGAATCTGTATTTCATGTTTAGATACGTACATTTTCAGTTCTTTCTTCTTTCTGTTTACCAGTTTTCAATAAGGAGTTTACTTTCAAAGTACTGTACCTGTAAATAATTTCTTCTTAAACTTGAGTCTCCAGAGATACCAAGGATGCTTCGCCTCATCCTTATTGCAGATGTTGGGACTCGCAAGAACCCTAGATCGCGATACATTGCATAACAGAATGGTGGATTCCTCTTCCGAGCTACCACCTGAGGTAGTCCTTTTTTCTGCGGGCTTTCCATTCTGCAATTTAAATTGTACATAAAATGGGGTAGGAAATATATTCAAAGATCGGATTGTTAGTCCGAAATGTAATAATAATAATAATAATAATAATAATAATAATAATAATAATAATAATAATAATAATAATAATAATAATAATATCTATATAAATAAAGTCGTAACGACCGTATGTCTGTAGATGTACTATTTTGGCGAAATTTGTGTACAGGTGTCCGTTTCAGGTGTAATGACCATCTGCATATTGTTTAGCTTTGGTGTTTGTCTATAACTTGAAAACTACTGCATATATTTCTACTAAATATCATATTTAGAATCAACCTGTCCCTGAACTGAGTGGGTGTTTATACGAAACCGACACCGTGATTTTTGCATTCCCGCAAAATATACACAAGCAGACATAGTGGAAATCTACCTGCCTTAATGGAAATCAATTTTTAAACCTTTTTTTCTCATGTGCATCATTTCGATAAGATTATTAATAAGGGAAATATCATTAACGGACCGTTTTTCGCTACAAGTCCCACCGGATTTAAATCAAGAGCGGGTGCGTGTAAAGCGTATTTCTTATAACTTGAAAACTACTGAAGATATTTCAATCAAAGTTTACATTTAGCATCTGGCTCTCCAGAAGTAGGTTTTAAGGTCCATACCATTTCAAATTCCCGGAATGGACTGGGGGTTTATATGGAACCGAAACAGTGATTTTACTCTCCCTCAATGTATACAAGACCAAAAACCAAACCAAACCAAACCAAACCCCATGGCACTACAGACCTTGAAGGGCCTTGGCCTACCAAGTGACCGCTGCTCAGCCCAAAGGGCTGCAGATTATGAGGTGTCGTGTGGTCAGTACGACGAATCCTCTCGGCTGATATTCTTGGCTTTCAAGACCAACCTTGATGGAAATCCATTTTAAAAACGTTTTTCTCATGTGAATTTTTCCGACAGGAGGATTAATAAGGGAGATATCATGACGGTCTATTTTGCAGGCTAAGTCCAGCGGACATAGCCCAGAAGGTGTTGTACGTAGAATAGATTCCTTATCTGTATAAATAAAATTGTAGCATCCGTGTGTCTGTACATTGACTATTTGGGCGAAACTTTCGTACAGCTACGGTATCCCTTTAAGGGGTAATAATGACCATCTGCATATTTTTTAGCTATAGTTTCCTGACAGTCCTAAATTTTACTCCCCTCGACCAAAATCAAGATTGCGGCACAATCTGCCACACGAGCCAGAAAATTGAAATTAGGCAAAATTATACGTTTTAGCCTGTAACCGACGGAAAATTTCAAAGATCTGTACATTTTTCACTTTTTATCCCCGAAGAATATCGAAATATGGGGGCAATTTTAATGACGGTGCAGACCTTCGTTTCGAGGTATTTCGCGCTAAACGGTAAGTCCTATCACAAAGCGGATGGCACAATCTCATTTCAATTTGGAGTGATCTAAAACTTTGGTCCTATGACGTTTCGTCCTATTTCTATTCCTTATGTTAGATTTGTCTCCATTTCCCGATTATACTTGCATTTTGTTCTTTGCACACGTATAATTTGTAGTTGGAATCACTTATATGAAAGATGGAATCGTCTAATTCTACACGAACATTAGCCCTCCCAGTACCTATACGTGAGCCAAATTCTTTGTTTGTAGCTGTCACATTAATACCCAAAATAATGTACTGTGAGAAAACCTTACCCAAATTTCACCCTATTCAACGCTTCTAAATCAATTTTACCCATAAATAGATGAGACAGGAGAAAATATCTTAAGACCAGCCATTTAGACCGCTAAAGGGCGTCTTATGGTACAATCCGTTTGTCGATATGGTGTAACGTTTAGCAGCAGTTAATCTGTAAATGAAGGTTTGCAATATAGTAAACATGCATGTACTTCGTATGTCGATGTATGTATATTCATTGAAGTCGATTTGTAGCGATGTAGAAAGGCTGTGTTTGCTATTATAATTGTTTTACACCTATAGTGACTCTCAGCATTGCTATTGTAATCATTACTCTCCTCATGGACTTTGACTGGCAGTAGGAATGGCATCCTTCTCCAACGCCTTTGTAATTAGCATTAGAAAGGAGGGACTGAGATTGTAATTAATAATTCCCTTCTCGACTTGACTGGCAGAAGTCAAGGGAGCGTGCAATTTGGTTCAAAACTCCTCTAACCGATTGTGTTTGGGAGTAGGCAAGTGTGCCCGCCATTATAAACAAATTTACCCATCTAAAATGTGACTGGCATTAGGCATAGTGGCCTACTGTTATAATAGAAACTCGCCAACTCGGTGTGATTGTCATTAAAAAAATGGGCCTATCATTATAATAACAGCACAACTCAATTTTGGCTGGCAGTAGGGAAGGTGCCTGCTATTATAATAAAGCTCCTCGACTGTAATCAGTCTGGCAGTAGGAAAGGGCGCCTGACATTGTAACGAAAACTCCCCAAATCGATTGTGATCGCGCAGTAGGTAATGGGGCCTCCCGTTATAATGAAAAATTACCTACTAGATTGTGAATGGCAGTAGGCAAGTGAGCCTGCAGTTATCACAACTCTGCAACTCGCACTTTACATTGGAAACAACGTATGGGAACCTCCCCATGCTGTTTCTGAATAACGCCAAGACACATGCAATTTAAAAAAATCTTATTCATTGCACGTACAGTAATTTATTTACTTCGATATCCGTATACAGTGTAGAATACTGTAACGAAGCATGGGTACATTTGCTAGTTATTATTATTATTATTATTATTATTATTATTATTATTATTATCATTAATTGTAGGAGAATAACTTGCACGCTATGCCAAATAAATAATTTTTCTGTTAATTTGCGAGACAGTGATTATATAATTGAAATGGAACAGTGGTTTACCTTGTCTCAAAATATACACTGTCAGTATAGGACCCATGTTTAATGTGAAAATAAATGCGTGGAAATATTTCCATTCAAAGTTTGGGAGAGATTTGAAAAGTGCACATTGTAATACCTTTGTTTTTACATAGGCTATCAAAATATGCATATATATATTGGTCTGGAAATAACTGTAAGCACAAATAAAATGATTGAACTTGAGCTTCCTGTATGTGCAAAGCCGGAAAGTGGCAAATGTCAAAAGTTGCTAATGTGTAGGATTGAATACGTCTCGTCGATAAGGAGAGCAGATAGTGAACAACTTCCATTTTTAATTAACCATCGGCACTATTTACCTTCACAGCCACGACTTGCCAAAAGTAAAGAATCTGTCGGATGTGTATCGAACTCGTTTATTCGTTTATACACGGCATACTTTACAATACAAGATGCGTCTATGGTTTGGCGACCTACTGCATGGCAGTAGAGGTGGGTTAGGACTAGAATACGAAAACAAAACGCGTCAATTGTAAACAGTCTGTTGTTTGAGGAAGTCTAGTTCAGCTGCCTCTCTTGTCTCTTGGTAAATGGAGCATGTTTAGTGCCAGAATCTATTTATACTAAGGCATTACTTCAATCTTTTGTCGATGTGTTTAAATTGCTCAGGTCTACGTCTGCAATTATTACACTCTAGGCCTAACAAGGAAATGGGCCGGTGCTAGTAGAGTTAGGCAGTTTTGGGTTGGAAAATGCGGACATTGGTCATATTGAATTGCATTGTAACTAGAACTGAGAGAATGAACATCAATGATTCCCTAACATTTCAGTCCAAATGACGTAAAAAATAGAAAAAGAGCATTCGCGGGCTTGATTTGAGCGTGACATGTGTAAACTTTTATTTTATCTTGATCAGGAAGTACGTTTTAGGACAAGACATGATCAGCGATTACCATATACGTTTTATTGTCAGAGGAAACCTAGGAATAAGACTTGCAGCGCTGTAAGTGCCTTGGGTTTCTTTATAGTACATGGGAAAAGTACAGTTTTGAATATTAAACTTACCAAGTTTCATTTATTAATGTGGGCTGAGTGGCACAGACGGGCGGTAAAAGCATTGGCCATCAGAGCCCCAGTTGGCGGTCCCGGCTTCGTCCAGTGGTAAAATGAAATGAAATGAATGGCTTTTAGTGCCGGGAGTGTCCGAGGACATGTTCGGCTCACCAGGTGCAGGTCTTTTGATTTGACACCAGTAGGCGACCTGAGCGTCGTGATGAGGATGAAATGATGATGAAGACGACACATACACCCAGCCTCCGTGCCAGCGAAATTAACCAATGATGGTTAAAATTTCCGACCTTGTTGGGAATTGAACCCGGGACTCTTGTGAAGGCGTTGAAATTACGCCGGCCTCGTGTCGGTTATACTGGCGCGTAAACAAACCCTTCTGGGACAGACTTCCGACACCTCGGTGTCTCCGAAAACCGTAGAAGTACTGGAACGTAAAATACTACTACTACTACTACTACTACTAATAGTACTACTGCTGCTGCTACTAATAATCGCCGTGCATGTAAATCAAAATTCAGTAGTATTCAGTAATATTTCAGTAGTATTTGTTTGATTGTTTATGTAGCTTTTAGTGGTTGGAGTGTCAAAGAATATGTTCGGCTGGCCTTGTGCAGGTCTTTCTGATACCCGTGGGCGACCTGCGCGTCTGGAGGTGGGATGATGCTATACTAATGAGGTAGGGAGGTGAAACCCAGCGTCGGCACACTGTCTGCTCCTATCAATTAACAATAAGGGGTCTGATTAGAGCATTACATCCCCATCCGACGGATGAATCCCTCAACAGCGTCATATGCCCTCACTCCATATGAACACTGCGGTTATGTTTGGACTTGTCCAGGCTGTTGGCACGCAATATAGTGATAAGAAGTTCTGTACCGCCACTTTTTACCCTGCCGGTCGACATTCTGATGAATTTTTTTCCCGACCAACGGGACTCGAACCGGCTAACCACGGTGTCACACCATATAGACTTGACGCCTTAACTATCATGGCCACTAGACGGGCATTTGAACTGTGAAACTGTCGTTTACCAATTATGACGCTGTTTTAGGTTTAATGTCTGATGATGTCGCTGACGCCATGCTTGCTCATTTTCGATTTTGACAGAGGGTTTTAGAGTGGCTGCCCCTTCTGACGCCACTCGATTTTTCTGGTGAAAAACCAAACCCAGATTTTCCCCTGTGGGTGGGGGCGCAGACGAAGAGTACACCCACCGTATCCCCTACCTGTCGTAAGAGGCGACTAAAAGGGGCGACCAAGGGATGATGGAATTAGAACCATGAGACTACTTGTAATTATTACCATCACGCAGGGAACACCATGGATCCCCTTTACTTGCGAGTAGTACCACTATGTTAGGTACACAATAGGTTTGTGATTAGTAGCAATAGAGTGTGAATCAGGATGGGGTTTACAGTACCCGTGATCAGTACCACTACATGCGGAACACCGCGGACTTACTTTGCCTGTAATCATACCATTATGTGAGAAACTTCACGGGTCTGGGCGTTTCCTGTGGTTAGTACACCTATGTAAGGAACACCATGGATTTGCGGTGCCTATGCGTGGCGCTCTTATGTGAGAAACACCATATGTCTGCGTTACATCTGCGTATTACAGTACCTGTGCATAGTACCATAATTGTGGAATACCGCGAGTCTACGCTACTTTTGATTAGTATCGCAACATAACCAATACCGTGGTTCTACTTTACTAGCGATAAGTGCTATGATGAGGGGCCGATGACCTGGATTTTTGACCCCTTTAGACAACAAGCATCATCAGTTCAGGAGTGTGCTTTAGAAGCAGTTCCTTGGTCAGTACTATTGCATTGTGGTAGTTTCTGGGAATGTGGGGCATTGCGGATCGTATCCACTGATTGTTTTAAATTCATATTCATCCATTTATTCTTCATCACGTTTTGAATTTTGGTCAGTGGATGATTTTGGACTTATAAATTGTCATTACATTTGGTACCATTAGGGGCCGATGACATAGATGTTAGACCCATTTAAACAAGAAGCTTCTTCTTCTTCTTCATCATCATCATAATAATAATAATCATCAAACCCAGATTCGAGCTTCACCATGTTGAAAAGCCAGCAACTAAGCCATTGCCTTAAAACGTTGTGAATGCAAGTACAGGAGGTGGTTGAAAGTAGTTTCACACAAGAAAGTAGTTGCAGGAAATATAAATTAGCACTCAGTAGCTTGACTGCTAGTGACCTGCTTTTGCATGACTCCTTCAGACCAACTGAGCAAAAAAGTCAGAAAACTCCATTCGACTGACATTGAATTCCGTGGTATACAAGGCTCAAGAAACGTCAATAGACGTTGGTTCAGGAATAGTAATTTGATAAATAAAGAAAGCCCAAAATAAACAAAATTAGTCTCTAAGATTTAGGTTTGTAAAATCTTGCAAGTTACGGAGTACTTCTGGAACCTTGTCACGGACCCTACATTGGGAACTACTTACAGTATTTAGTCTGCTTCGGAAAGATCTTCTGATTTGCATATGCTGTAAATAGGATTAAGGGAGTACTTGCGTCTGATTTTTCTCCCCGACAAAATTCTGGTTTTATAATCTTCATATTGTGGCTGAGTCAAGAGCGTGAGTCATACCAGTACGTCGAATTATGAATAGTTAACATAGAATGCAAATGTTGAGAGCGAACGTTCTTCCCAATCCTTACCAAGCGTTTCGTTTAGTGCCTTACGTGCTTAAGTAAAGTTGACAAAGCGAAGTAAGAGATAGTAATTGCCATAAGTTGATCACCGTCCCTTCCATCAACCCTCCCCACCCCCCTACCCGGGCGCTTACGTTACTGAACTTGTTCTGTCTAAATCACTGATTTCAGCAATAAATGCAAGTCCACATGGAACATTCATGAAGGGAAGAATTATGGTAGTACTGATAACTATGTTCTGAATGAAATACTAGAGCGTGTTTTTCTTTTTCTTTGCGAGGACCAAATACAGGGTTATTCACGTAAGATGTTACACTGAAATACTTCTAAACCATTAGACATCGGCATTCTGTTGTCATATTCGTAAATGGGACCCAGGGTCTTGTAAAATAACCTGCTACTTATTCTCGTGGGGTGATTAATAAGAGATATTGATCCTACCTCCATATTCTTAAATGGAACGGCAGGAATGCATACAGCTGGCCTAAAAGTTCAACTGCCTAACTGCCTTGGCCTTAAGGTACAACCCCAGCATTTTCCTGGTGTGAAAATGGAAAACCATGTCATCTTCAGGGCTGCCGACAGTGGGGTTCGAATCCACTATCTCCGGGATGCAAGCTCATAGCTGCGTGCCCCTAACCACACGGCCAACTCGCCCGGTCATACAGAGTATAACAGTCTCCCTGAATATTGGCGGGAAGTAACTGGAGCGTTAGATAACTTACTTCTTTAGCATGCCATTCCTCTGGTTCATAAATTTTCTGATTCTACTGGTACATAACACACTGGTTCATCATAGCATTTGAGCTATTCAATCCCCATTCTGAGGCACTGGTTGGAATGAGCAGTGTGCATATTTAACGGAATAGTGGCAGATTAGTGTTCACGGCTGTCTGCGGCCTGATCATTCCAGTTTTGGAACTTTGGACTGTTAGATCGGCACCGTGGTACTATTTGTTAAAAATGAGAAAATGTGCGGTTTTTCATTTGATTATTTTATATGATAACATTGCTTTTAATCGCTACATTCCTACTGACGTTTCTGTAATGACCTATGTTGACTTTAGTTAGGAAAGTCACAGTCGGTCTTTCTGAGAATTCCGTAGCGAAGCACGGGTACATCAGCTAGTTTTTTACCTAAAACAAATTTTAAGGAACATGAACAAGATATTACAATGACACTATAAATGGTCTTTTTTGATGTAATCGAAGACTTCACTGCTTAAATCTGTGAAAACATTCTCTCATAGGAGAGATGGTACCATAGACAAAAAGCTTGTGAAACATTTCAGTAGACTGTATTGGCGGTAATTGGTATACTCTTATACTAGGCCTACTCTCGAAATATTCTTTGAATTCTACTTTTAACAGGGTTTATTTTATACTTGAATTTCACGAATGAAAATAACATTATTTTACCAGGGACTCATGTTGACACGTGACAACCTTGGAATCAAACTGACTGGTCTTTCTTCCACTTTTGCAGAATGTCCTGTCCATGGTAAAGTTGTAGTTTCTGACAACGGCAATTTGCTCTCGATTCTTTATACCCTGATTCTTCGAGGAATAAAACTTCACTTCAGTCATTGTTTCGCACGGTTTAAACTTTCGCTGTTTTACTCTTAACACAAAATGTGCTACTTTTTGTTGTTGATAGGCTCGTTTGTTACATGTTTTCTAAAAAAAAAAAAAAAAAAAAAACAATGGGTAGTGTGCACGAGATAAATAGGCGACGTTGGGGCTTCTGGTAGAGTCCAGACATGACTGAGAGAATTGAAATGCCTTCGCAGTCTGGCAGCAGGCACGTGTTCTACATACCAAGTTCTACTCCACAGCGGCGCTTGTCGGCTGGCTATTTATAATCGAGTAGCGTGCAAGAAACTTGTCGACTCGTCTCGTATTTCATTGTAAGGTTGCATTTCGTGCTAAAATATCATAAAATGCCGGAATGGTATGGTTATAAATACGAAAAAGACGCGTTTACTCCCTCGTTCGAACTTGGCTTCTCATGAATTCAACTGAGCAAATTTGAAATATGGTACTCTTATTCAAGGGCGCCCATACCCGGGGGCAAGGTGGGGCCGTGGCCCCCTCTAGCTCTCAGGGAAAGACAACAATCTAGTGTAGTCACGTGTATTCTTTTCAAGAAAATGATTTAAAAGTCAGTATTACGTAAAAGCGGTAGTACCTTCCCCCACCAACAGACTGGTGATACCGTGGGTTATTCTACCGCAGAATACAAATCGCCATTTATCTTCCAAAATATTAAAACTACTACGTACCCGCAGGTCTGGGCCCCCCTCTAGAAACTGCCATATGGGCGCCCATGCTCTTATTTTAGGTTGGGAAACGCGATTTTCAGCATTGTAGGTCTATTGTATTAGAAAGGGCATGTTTACAGATATGCGTCTGGTGATGACGATAATTCATTTTTAGGAGCAAAGCAGTGTTGATTAGCATGTTCCTATCATAGAAGAAAGAAGAATATGTCTGAGGAAGGTATCTGCTAAAAAAGAGGAAGACCCATTGAAGGTGCAGGACATTCAGGCTCCCTGTACTTGACAAACCTAGCGTATACTATTGAGGTCGAAAAAATACCAGAGTGATTGAATGTAATAGTCACTGGCTTCTCACAAATGCGGCCGTGGTTGGAATCCGGGTCAATGCATGTGGGATTTTTGGAATAATTCACGACCCTGTGGTTCGGATTCTACGTAAAACTGATGATCACGATATCAAGTCATGCAAAACTACGAACTTGCTTTTAGACAAAGTGACTGAACGTGGTAGGTTAGGAGGAACAGGCTGGCACAAGTAATGCATAACCCTAGCTAGGGTCCCGCGGGCGTCATCCCACGTTCGGCAGTTGTGAAGGATCGAGCATCTTCCATTTTATTTTTCTGGTTAGTAAGAGAGGAAGATTTCCCAGTTAGTAATTCCTCTTAAAACAATCACCACCACCATCCGCAGAGTGATAGCTGTCAATGGTTCAGAACGTGCACCCAGCTCAACTTGCTGTAAACTTTGAATGAGGTTTTCGTGTCATTCAACACCTCAGTATTATCCGATGTAAATATCTGCGCGCGCGAATGCATAAAATAGAGAAATAAAGGAAC
The DNA here is from genome assembly GCF_040414725.1 of Anabrus simplex. Lineage (NCBI taxonomy): Eukaryota > Metazoa > Arthropoda > Insecta > Orthoptera > Tettigoniidae > Anabrus > Anabrus simplex. The sequence continues at coordinate 328,503,653 of NC_090265.1, forward strand.
AAAGCTGAATTTCTCGTACATAAGTTCCATTTAAAATAGTTGTGTGTATTTCTCGGGTATATTAATTTATTATTGTTCTGGGTAGACTACCTTAGTGTTGGGTCTCTTTAAGCATCTATAATCTTAGTAATGTTTTCTCCGCATTTACTTCACTCGAGGTAATGCTGCGAATTGCGCCGTATTCCGTGTCCCGGAGCCCCTCTTCTGCAGCAATACCACCATTGAAATATTTAGTGATCGCTATGGGACAGACATAATATAGCCCTGTAGTATGTCATGGAGTGTATGGGTGTTGTCTGGAGCGTGTAAAGCTAATCAATAATTTATTTTAATGTTGAGGATTGGGTGATTGATTTCTTACACAAGACGACCGTTGCGTCAAACGCTCCAAGCTGATTTTGATCCATTTTATGGGTCTTTTAGAAACCTCTGATCTAGTGAACAAAGTTATAATACATAGGCTTGAAGATGTCGAGGGATTAGAATGGACGTTAAAACTATTGTTATTATTATTATTATTATTATTATTATTATTATTATTATTATTATTATTAGGCTATTATTATTATTATCATCCTTGAAAACTGGGACAGCATTTGACTGAAAATAAACGTAAGCTGCAAATAGCTTACAGTAGATAGTCACGGGGTCTGCCGCCACCTCCGCATCAGGCCCTCCGCAGAGGCCTCCTCCTCCACCTCCTCACGCTCTCGGGAGAGCCCTGCTCCACCACCTCCTCCTCCACGTTGGCTAAGAGCGCGACCCTAACCTCACATCCGCCATCTTGGAGGGGCTTAACCTAACCTTGTATGCGTAAGAGAGCTAGCCTAAGCTCATGGAAGGGCGTAACCTCAGTTTTATGGCCGGATGCCCTTCCTGACGCCAATTCCACAAGATGGCGGATATACATGGCTCCTTATGAGACGCCTTAAGGGTGCTTGCGCAAGATGGCGGCTGCTCTTATGAGAGGGCTTAAACAAGATGGCTTGAGACTCCCTAAGGATGCTTGCGCAAGATGTCGGCTATACACGGCTCCTTATGAGACGCCTTAAGGGTGCTTGCGCAAGATGGCTGCTGCTCTTATCAAGAAAGCTAGCTTAGAGGCTAACGTGCCGTGCTGGTTCGATTCATTAAATTTGGGGCTTAAATGCAAAATGTTAAATATCTCGAAAACGCTGCGTCGTAGAGCAAAACGGACAAAATTTTTCTGCCTAATACCCAGGTTCCCAGTATCAGGAACATGATAGCATAAGAAATAGTCTAATGATGAGATCAACGGTTTGGTTCCTACTTAGGCCCTTTGGCATTGACAGCTATCTAATTCTACAAGATGGCGGCTGTACATAGCTTCTTATGAGACTGCTTAAGGGTGCTGGCACAAGATGGCTGCTGCTCTAATGAGACGCCCTAGGTATGCTCGCGCAAGATTGCGGACACAAAATGGCGGCTATACATAGTTTCTTATGAGACTGCTTAAGGGTGCTTGCACAAGATGACTGCTGCTCTTATGAGACATCCCTAGGGATGTTTGCGCAAGGTGGCAGCGATAAGATGGCAGCTATACACAGCTCCTTATGAGACGGTCTAGGGGTGCTCGCAAAAGATGGCGGTTATACACAGGCTCTTATGAAGAAAGCTAGCTTAGAGGCTACTGCGCAAGATAGCGGCTGCTGTTTATGCATGCGGTAGAGGGCAATTTGAAATTCCACGCTCTTCAAAGCTACGTTCTTTTTGACAGCGGCCATCTTTAATCTACAGAGCACCGTGCTGCCATCTTTAGCTACTAACCTTTGAAATGTGGTGGCGGCAATTTGAAAAATCTACGTGGTTTTGATAGCTGTCGACCACCATCTTTAAACACATCGTGCTGCTATCTTTACGACACTAAACCTCATCCTTATGGGTGGTGGGCAATTTAAATTCCATGTGCTTTTTTGACTGCTCCCATCTTTAATCAACAGAGCATAGTGCTGCTATCTTTACAGCACTAAACCTCATACCTTTGAAATGTGGTGGCGGGTAATTTAAAATTTCGATGTGCTTTTTTGACAGCTGTCATCTTTAAACAATGGCGGCTATACATAGGCTGTTCTTGCTCCACTTCCTCCTCCTCCTATGTCAAGGCATAGCTTTATATCTCTATCGTACAAGTTTAAACCTGCATCGCGAAGGCAAGAGTGTGCTGCGATAACATCATTGTGCATGTGTAGACTTGCAGATCACAAAATATGTGATTGAAACACTGTACTCGATGTCGTTAACTTCAACATGCGTTCAGAACATGTCGGGATACCTTTGTTCTAAGAAGATCAGATCACTAAAGAAGTGATTAAGACTAGAATCGAACACTGTACTTGATGTCGTTAACTTCAACATGTGATCAGATCATTGATTGACGAGTTCAGAACACTAAATAAGTGATTAAAACATAACAAGACTAGAACACATGTACTCGCTACAACATGTGTTCATAACATGTCAGGGGACACCTTTGTTCTAAGAAGATGCATTCGAACAGAGAAAAAAATAACAATTCTGTACAGCTTATGCAAGATAGCGGCTGTTATAACGTCCTCCTCCTCTTCCCGCTCGGTTAAGGCATAGCTTTATCGAACATACAACGCGATCTTATGCATAAGTCAGTGCACATACTGCGTAGCCAACTCGCTCGGTAAACGATAATATGAATACAACAAAAGTACAACTTCAAATGATTTACCTTCTATCGTTTGTCTTGTGCGAAAATCAAAAACTACAGAAAACTATACTGCGTAGCCAATTCGCTCGGTTAACGATAATTTGATTTAGTTGCAATAGAGAAAACATACATTCAACCCTGTTCTATTATCGCAAACATGGAAAGTGAAATTAAACAGAACGATTGGTGCTATAAATACATTGGTTACATTTAAGCCCCTAGCAGTCGAACAAGTTATCGCATAAACATGTAACATGAAATATCAGTCAATCAGCCGCTAACTTGCATAAGCTGTACAGAATTCTTATTTTTTCTGTTCGAATGCATCTTCTTAGAACAAAGGTATCCCCTGACATGTTATGAACACATGTTGTATCGAGTACAGTGTTCGATTCTAGTCTTGATCACGTATGTAGTGATCTGAACACATCAATGTTCTGAACGCATGTTGAAGTTAGCGACATCGAGTACAGTGTTTTAATCACTTATTTTGTGATCTGCAAGTCTAAACATGCCCAATGATGTTATCGCTGCACTTTCTTGCCTTCGCGATGCAGGTTTAAACTTGTTCGATAAAGATATAAAGCTATGCCTTGACGTAGGAGGCGGAGGAGGAGTAGAAGGATGAGGCCTTAACAGCCTATGTATAGCCGCCATTGTTTAAAGATGACAGCTGTCAAAAAAGGACGTAGATTTTTTAAATTACCCGCCACCACATTTTAAAGTTAAGAGGTTTAGTGCTGTAAAGATAGCAGCACTATGCTTTGTTGACTAAAGATGGAAGCTGTCAAAAAAGCACATGGAATTTAAATTACCCACCACCACATGTATAAGGATGAGGTTTAGTGTCGTAAAGATAGCAGCACGATGCGTTGTTGTTTAAAGATGGTGGTCGACAGCTATCAAAACCACGTAAATTTTTTCAAATTGCCGCCACCACATTTCAAAGGTAGTAGCTAAAGATGGCAGCACGGTGCTCTGTTGATTAAAGATGGCCGCTGTCAAAAATAACGCAGCTTTGAAGAGCACGCAGAATTTCAAATTGCCCTCTACCGCATGCATAACAGCAGCCGCCATCTTGCGCATTAGCCTCTAAGCTAGCTTTCTTCATAAGAGCCTGTGTACAACCGCCATCTTGTGCAAGCACCCTTAAGCAGTCTCATAAGAAGCTATGTATAGCCGCCAATTTGTGTCCGCCATCTTGCGCAAGCATCCCTAGGGCGTCCTATATAAGCAGCCGCCATCTTGTGCAAACACCCTTAAGCAGTCTCATAAGAAGCTGTGTATAGCCGCCATCTTGTGTCCGCCATCTTGCGCAAGCATCCTTAGGGAGTCTCATAAGAGCAGCCGCCATCTTGCGCAAGCACCCTTAAGGCGTCTCATAAAGAGCTATATATAACCGCCATCTGCCATCTTGTAGCCGCCATCTTGCGCAGGCATCCTAAGGGAGTCTCATAAGCGCCTGTGTATAGCAGCCATCTTGCAGCCACCATCTTGCGTAAGCGCCCTCAAGGTGTCTCGTAATGAGTCATGTATAGACGCCATCTTGTGCAATTGGCTTCGAGAAGGGCATCCGGTCGTAAAACTGAGGTTGGGCCCTTCCGTGAGGTTAGGCTAGCTCTCTTACGAATAAAAAGTTAGGTTAAGCTCCTCTAAGATGGCGGATGTGAAGTGAGGGTCGCGCTCTTAGCCAGCGTGAGGCGGCTTCTTTTCCTGAGAGCGTGTGGAGGAGGTGGTGGAGGAGGGTTCTGCGGAGGGCCTGTGGAGGTGGAGGCCGCCGAATCCCTCACTTATACTACTGCTTACCGTACATTATCGTGTCTCTTTTCTGTAGGACTTGTAAATTACCGCAGCATTAAGTACTTTAATTATCAGGTAGTGGGGTTGCAATACGTAAGTTATCAGTTATGAAGCAACTCAAGTATTGCACCATTTTACTGTTCCAAACCAAACTCACAGTTCCTCCATCCTAGAGAGGATTTTTATTTTCGATGTTGGTGGGGTATCGGAAGTATTCCTACCAAAAAACTGTAAAATATAAAAAATGCCTGATGGCCACAAAAAACTACGCGCATCATTGATAAATGCAGCAATTGTTTAGTGACTCATCTTATTGTAAGGTAACACATCCATAGTTAGTAGATATTTGTCTCTCTTCTTCCTCTCCTAAAATTCCAAACAAGAAATTATTGATCCACTCCGTTGTTTCGTCTAGCGAGACCAAATATATTTTCAATCGGCCTTTTCTCTTAGTTTACCTAACACCACTTCATAAAGCTCAAGAACGTAATAATTCTTCCTAAATTGTTGATCCATCTGGGAATGGTTGTTTCTTTTACTCTAAAAACTAAGTTTTAATTGTTTAGCTTAGCCTATGGTATTTTTGCCGAGGCAAACGCTTTACACAAGTCTTCAATGAATTTACTTTGTGTTGGTCCAGGTTTAACTAAAGCTGTTGTTACAAGAGGCTGGTGTTTTTGTTTCAAGTTTACCATTTTTAACTGATTGTGTTTTGTGGGTCGAAGATGTTGAACTTGACCATTTTTAGTTACCTCTACGACTGTGCTACAATCTTTCAAAGGTCTTTGAACTAGCGTACACATGATTCCAGTACCTCACTAACAGTTCTCTTCTTATGCTCAAGTTTGTTATTGTTCCTTTGGTAACCATTCACAGCATGCCCTTCTTGTGGCTTTCCTTCATGTTCTGTGTGGAGAGTGTATGTCTTGTAGGGTGACCGTAGGGTCTTTTCACCCTACCATCTTAACAAAAATTATGGATTGCTCGTATGCACACTCTAGTCGTTATACTTTTCCTAGAAACACACGGTAAAGGGCATGACCACACTTTCATGTGGAAAGTGGCTCAGGAAACTTTCTTGAAAAAATGCGGCCACTCTCTGTTCAATTATTTTTTTCTCAAGTGACCTTTTTTGCGGACTGCTAATCAAGGAATTGTCATTTATCTCTTCCGAGCTCAGAGACTCAAATTCGCTGTTAATAAACTCAACGAAACACAGGTTATGTTCACTGGCCATGTTAACGAGTGTCTAGCGCATAGAAGCCAAGTATGTCACCTGGTTTATTTATAAAAATCTCCATTTTTCTTTCGAAAGACACTATTAATGAAACGAACATGCCTTTGGCTATCCCCATCTTGTTGGAACTAGCTCTATTGTCGCGGCCACCAAATTAGGCGGGTGAGGAAAACTGCGCTGTCATCAGATATGGGAACGGCGAAGCGACAGATGGTCGAAAGTCGCTTACCTCCGGGCACGGATTGGCAACGCTGATCGTGCAGTGATGTCATGCAGCTGTTGAACTCGCACCGTAAGTGCAGTTAAAGATGGATAGTGAATATGAATTGATTTGGGCTCAAGTCAAGAGAGAAGTGGCAGAGGGGAATAAGACATTCAAAATAAGGGACGTAGAAAAACTCACGTCAGAAGCCATAGACCGTGTGACTGCTGCAGACTGGGAAAAGTGCTTCAATCGCGCGGAAAATCTTCAAACAGACGATTGGGTCAAGGAAATCGTAAGGGACGAAAGAATGGAGCCATTCACCATCATCAGTGTAAAAGACGACTCGACAGATAGTGAGATGAGTGATGACAGTGACTAAGAAATCTTAGACTGCCTTGAAGCTAGAAACCGATTCTTACTTCATTGTAATTAAAGTAGTTCTTTAAAGTAGTTCTTTTTCTATATCACTCAGTACAATATACAGTATTCAAATATTTAAAGTTATAATGTAATAAAACTGATACAGATTAATATGTAATCCGAAAGTAATTACGGCGTCCTGCAGCCTGTGCTGGTGCGCACGCCCCGAACTGCCTCAGCTAGCGACATTTACATGATCACTTTCCCGGCCATTTTCCACGAAAATTATAAGACTCACGGAAATTTGTTTCAGATAAAAAATGTCAGGCTATTTTTTACATTTTTCCCGCGACAAAATTTTATTGGGTGAAGAATTAAAAACTTGGCCGCTTACTGAAATTTCAATCAATACTGATCTGCATTTAGGGCAGTCGCCCAGGTGGCAGATTCCCTATCTGTTGCTTTCCTAGCCTTTTTCGAAATGATTTCAAAGAAATTGGAAATTCATTGAACATTTCCCTTGGTAAGTTATTCCAATCCCTAACTCCCCTTCCTATAAATGAATATTTGCCCCAGTTTGTCCTCTTGAATTCCAACTTTATCTTCATATTGTGATCTTTCCTACTTTTATAACCGCCATTCAAACCTATTCGTCTACTAATGTCATTCCACGCCATCTCTCCGCTGACAGCTCGGAACATACCACTTAGTCGAGCAACTCTTCTTCTTTCTCTCAATTCTTCCCAACCCAAACTGCAACATTTTTGTAACGCTACTCTTTTGTCGGAAATCACCCAGAACAAATCGAACTGCTTTTCTTTGGATTTTTTCCAGTTCTTGAATCAGGTAATCCTGGTGAGGGTCCCATACACTGGAACCATACTCTAGTTGGGGTCTTACCAGAGACTTATATGCACTCTCCTTTACATCCTTACTACAACCCCTAAACACCTTCATAACCATGTGCAGAGATCGGTACCCTTTATTTACAATCCCATTTATGTGATTACCCAAGTGAAGATCTTTCCTTATATTAACACCTAGATACTTACAATGATCCCCAAAAGGAACTTTCACCCCATCAACGCAGTAATTAAAACTGAGAGGACTTTTCCTATTTGTGAAACTCACAACCTGACTTTTAGCCCTGTTTATCAACATACCATTGCCTGCTGTCCATCTCACAACATTTTCGAGGTCACGTTGCAGTTGCTCACAATCTTGTAACTTATTTATCACTCTATAGAGAATAACATCATCCGCAAAAAGCCTTACCTCCGATTCCACTCCTTTACTCATATCATTTATATATATAAGAAAACATAAAGGTCCGATAACACTGCCCTGAGGAACTCCCCTCTCAACTATTACAGGGTCAGACAAAGCTTCACCTACTCTAACTCTCTGAGATCTATTTTCTAGAAATATAGCAACCCATTCAGTCACTCTTTTGTCTAGTCCAATTGCACTCATTTTTGCCAGTAGTCTCCCATGATCCACCCTATCAAATGCTTTAGACATGTCAATCGCGATACAGCCCATTTGACCTCCAGAATCCAAGATATCTGCTATATCTTGCTGGAATCCAAGTTGAGCTTCAGTGGGTTAACCTTTCCTAAAACCGAATTGCCTTCTATCGAACCAGTTATTAATTTCACAAACATGTCTAATATAATCAGAAAGAATGCCTTCCCAAAGCTTACATACAATGCATGTCAAACTTACTGGCCTGTAATTTTCAGCTTTATGTCTATCACCCTTTCCTTTATACACAGGGGCTACTATAGCAACTCTCCATTCATCTGGTATAGCTCCTTCGACCAAACAATAATCAAATAAGTACTTCAGATATGGTACTATATTCCAACCCATTGTCTTTAGTATATCCCCAGAAATCTGATCAATTCCAGCCGCTTTTCTAGTTTTCAACTTTTGTATCTTACTGTAAATGTCATTGTTATCATATGTAAATTTTATTACTTCTTTGGCCGTAGTCTCTTCCTCTATCTTGACATTATCCTTGTAACCAACAATCTTTACATACTGCTGACTGAATACTTCTGCCTTTTGAAGATCCTCACATACACACTCCCCTTGTTCATTAATTATTCCTGGAATGTCCTTCTTGGAGCTAGTTTCTGCCTTAAAATACCTATACATACCCTTCCATTTTTCACTAAAATTTGTATGACTGCCAATTATGCTTGCCATCATGTTATCCTTAGCTGCCTTCTTTGCTAGATTCAATTTTCTAGTAAGTTCCTTCAATTCCCCCTACTCCCACAGCCATTTCTAACTCTATTTCTTTCCAGTCTGCACCTTCTTCTTAGTCTCTTTATTTCTCTATTATAATAAGGTGGGTCTTTACCATTCCTTACCACCCTTAAAGGTACAAACCTGTTTTCGCATTCCTCAACAATTTCTTTAAACCCATCCCAGAGTCTGTTTACATTTTTATTTACCGTTTTCCACCGATCATAGTTACTTTTTAGAAACTGCCTCATACCTGCTTTATCAGCCATATGGTAGTGGCTAACAGTCCTACTTTTAAGACCTTCCTTTCTGTCGCATTTATTTTTAACTACCACAAAAACAGCTTCATGATCACTAATACCATCTATTACTTCAGTTTCCCTATAGAGCTCATCTGGTTTTATTAGCACCACATCCAGGATATTTTTCCCTCTGGTTGGTTCCATCACTTTCTGAATCAGCTGTCCTACCCATATTAACTTATTTGCCATTTGTTGGTCATGCTTCCTGTCGTTCGCATTTCCTTCCCAATTGACATCTGGCAAATTCAGATCTCCCGCTACAATCACATTTCTTTCCATGTCGTTTCCCACATAGCTGACTATCCTATCAAATAATTCCGAATCCGCATCAGTGCTACCCTTTCCCGATCTGTACACTCCAAATATATCAAGTTGCCTATTATCTTTAGAAATGAGCCTTACACCTAGAATTTCATGTGTCTCATCTTTAACTTTTTCGTAGCTTACAATTTCTTCTTTCACCAGAATGAAAACTCCCCCTTTCCTATCCTATCTCTACGATACACACTCCAGTGCCGTGAGAAAATTTCTGCATCCATTATATCATTTCTCAGCCATGATTCAACTCCTATTACAATATCTGGTAAATATATATCTATTAAATTACTTAATTCTATTCCTTTCTTTACAATACTTCTACAGTTCAACACTAACAGTTTTATGTCATCCCTACTTGATTTCCAGTTCCCTGTTCCCTTATCACCGCTCCCTAGGCCATCCCGTTTCCCTGAATGTACCTCCCTATTACCCTTCCAAACAAATTTCCTAACTTATACGTACCACTGCGGTTTAAATGAAGGCCATCGGAGCGCAGATCCCTATCTCCTACCCACCCATTAGGATCTAGAAATTTCACTCCCAGTTTCCCACATACCCACTCCATAGTCTCATTTAAATCCCCAATCACCCTCCAGTCAGTATCCCTCCTACGCAGTATTCCACTAATAACAATCTCCGCTTTCTTAAACTTCACCCGTGCTGCATTTACCAGATCCCACACATCCCCAACTATGTTGGTACTTATATCAGCTTGCCTTACGTTGTTGGTACCAACGTGAAACACTACCACCTTCTCCTTCCCCTCCTCCCTCTCTTCCACTTTCCTCAACATCTGCCTCAACCTAATTCCTGGATAACATTCTATCCTGGTTCCCTTTCCTCCACACACTTTCCCCACGTGTCTAACGATGGAATCCCCCATGACCAGAGCCTCAACCCTACCCACCTCATTTGATCCCCTCCCCTCCTGGTCAGCCCTATCTTTGCTGATAGCTGCAGAAGCTACTTCCACCTCCCTTTTCTCCTTCCCATGACCCTGTTCCACCTGTCTTTTCCTATCCTCTACTCTACATTTCCCTTTCCTACCTTTTCCCTTCCTCCTACTTCCATGCATCTCAGCAACAGTTCCCTGTCCCTCATCTTCCCTCTCTTGTTCTACCTGGAGTGACTCGTACCGATTTCGCACAGACACCTGTCCTGAATTCTGATCCTGAATAGAGCCCTTGGCTTGCAATCTCCTTCCCCTTAGAACATTAGACCACCTGTCTTCTACAACTCCCCCCTTTCCTTCCCCTCCCTCTTGTACACCTACTGTAACCTGTACATTGTTTGAGTGAGTCCTATCTTCCTTCCTGTCTTCTGTGAGAATCCTAATTATCTCCCTCAAACTTTCCAGCTCCTTCCTCATACCCCCCAATGCATCACCACACCCACAATAAGTACACTCGCGCTCCTTAGCCATTCTTTACGGGGGGAAATTTTAAATTAAAAAATAAAGTAACTTATTTGCAAAAAAAAAAAATGAACGGAGGGATATATTGTCGGGGATAGTAAACAACAATAAGGTAATTAATATACGACTACACTACAATACTACTTAGTCGTGCTCTATTTTTTTTTTATCCTACAACCCCTAACAGGATAAAAACTGCTGTTAATTACTGAATATCGAAAGTAATACACATGAACTACACTATTCCAAACTGCAATTAAGCCTATCCTAATTTCAACAATATTTTAGTAAGAGTTTCTACGGATACCTCTACTACACCAGTACTACACAAATATTTTACAATAATAAAATAAGCACACTAAATTCTAATAGGATATTACTCGTATACTACTGTACAGTACACTACAGTAATTTTTAAACTACTTTCGGACGTATCCTAATTACGATACTGGTACCGTACCGTATGTCACTACTAAGCACAACAGAAATGAAATTTGCAAGAACTACTGTACTCAAAGATTACCAACGAAGCTAAATGCTTAGACAAATTATTATTAGTATTAGGGTCTAATAGATACACACGAATATAGCAGGCAAGATACAGCACTATCTAAATGTACTGTATCTATACTACAATGTATCTACACTACACTACACTGCGTTTGGTTAAATGCTTAAGTATCAAAAGGATTGCCGTACATGAAGAAAAACACGAATATAACTGGCAAGATACTATCTAATATATTATACCTTATCTTCACTACATTTCTACTGAAATGTGGTTGTGTGATTATTACAGCTGGTGGATTACTATTATTTTCCCTACTCCACGGGACGGAGAAAAAAAGTGTCCTTAATTAGGCCTACTGAAAAATACGAGGTTGTCTACAATAATTTCTCAAATATTTCTGTCAATGTATTTTCAATACATGATCCTACGGATTTAAATTTACTCGTTCAAGATTTTATTTTGAATAATTATTTAAAGTGGTTTATATGGAAAATAGTTATACCACTGAAATCAGCAGTCTTTTTTGAAGCTTGTAGTATAATTTGTTTCGAAACATTGTATGAAGTAACGTCAGGAGCTTGAGAGAGAACAACTTGCTTCTCGCTCCGAAATGATGTGTTCAGTTAGACATTTCTTCGCCGGTTGCTACATATCCTTGGCAACAGTGTAATTTCTCTGACCCGCCTAATTTGGTGGCCGCGACAAGAGATCAAACAAGCTCTGCGAGTGTCATAAGGAAAACAGATGGGGGAATATAATGATTGCAGAAAACTTTATTCTATTTTTTAAAATCAGAATGTATGGCTATTGGGGGGGGGGGTGAGGGGGCGGGGCTACAACACAAATTTATAATTTGAGAATATTCATCTTTCCGAACTCAGTATTTCGAGCCGCGCTCCTCCGTCGGCTGGCAACGATAAGCCTTGAGCTGACCCCTTGGTATTATTGAACAAGAGTAAGCTGTGTGCCGACACTGGGTTTCACCCTGTCCCTGCCTCGTAATTCTCTCTCACCTAGATGTGCATGTCGCCCATGTGTGTCAAATAGAATGATCTGTGCCATGAGAGCCGAACATGTCCTCGGACACTCCCGGCGCTAAAAGCCATACGCTGAATAAAAGAATAAACATGGGGTAGGTCGGCGTGATGAGTAAGAAGGCAATAATTCCCTTGAGTGGACAGATGTTGGACGGTTAAGTTGCTTCAAAATTTGGTCAGTTCCAACAATCCGTACAACCTAGAATCTTCCTGATGTACAGTAGATGCTGTCATGGATTCAGTCATTGCATGGCCGTACCGTGTGAGTGTTTGTTTTAGGGGCGTTCAACACCCCCCCCCCCCCGCCGAAATAAAAATGTACTCGACAAATTTAAACAGCACATACGGGTCATAAAATACAGTAAATTAGAAATACTGAGAAAACAAGCATTTGCAAAAGAAACAATTTAGCTTGACCTAAAAAATCTGTCATGTTTCTCTATGAATATACTTGTCAACACATTTATTGAAAACATAAATAAAAATGTTCATTTTGGTGAGATGTGGATTGTTTTCAATGTTTCTTAGAAATTTACGCCATTCAATTATTTTTCACTCCACTCGTTATAAAATGTTTTGCTTCGGCATTTTATCAGCGTCGTACAAATACAGAAAACGGGGAAAGTTGAATTCTATTCCCTTAATATTATAAGTATGGGAAAGGAACGGGCAAATGTCAAATCAAGTCATGTACAGAGTTATAGGAACAAGAAGGAACCCACAATGAGACTAACATAATGGCAGGTCAGTTTGGGAAGGATGAGCAACAGAAAGGGGACACAACGACAAAAGAAAGAACATGTTTCTATCTCTCTCAACATGACTAGTCGTAATATTATGTATGTTCAAAATGTTGAAACAGCCTACTTACATATGTGAATGGTAATAATAAACAATTTATGATAATTTTTGTCTTTAGTGTTTAACATATTTATCAGTTCATGTGGCTGATTTATTAGGTACGCTTAAGAAATTCTTCTAGTTTACTGACATTTTCCCCAGTTATCTCGGGTGAATAAGTTAATATGAGAAGGAAGCTGAATCAGAAAGTGATGGAGCCAACTAGAGGTAAAAATCTTCTAGGCGTGGTGCTGATGAGCCGTATGAGCTCTACAGAGTAACTTAAGTGGTAGATGATACGTGATCCTGAAGCTGCTCTTGTAGTTAAAAATAAATGTGGTAGAAAGGAATGTTGTAAAAGCAGGACTATTGGGCAATAGCCAATGGTTAAGAGAGGTATGGGGAAATTTTAAAAAAAATCAATGTTAAATGGTAAATAAAAATGTAAACAATCTGTGGGATGGGTTTAAAGCAATTGTTAAGAAGTATGAAAACATGTACCTTTTAAAGGAAGGGTAATAACTCATAACACGGAAATAGAGATTAAGAAGGTGCATATGAGTAGTAGTTAGGAATGGTTGTGGGAGTGAGAAGAGACTGAAGGAGCTTACTAGGAAATTGAAATTATCAGAAAGATCAGCTAAGGATAACATGATGGCAAACATAATTGACAGCCGTATGAATTTCAGGAAGCAATGGAAGTATATGTATAGGCACTTTAAGGCAGAAACAAGTTCCAGGAAGGACAATCCAGGGATCATTAATGAACAAGGGGAGTTGTGAGGACTTACAGAAGGCAGAAGTATTCAGTCGATAGTGCTGTATGTAAATATTGTTAGGTATACATATAATGTTCATACGGAGGAGGCGACTAGTACTGGTGAATTACTGAAATCTACCTATAGTAAGATATTTACAAAAAGATCCAAAAGTCGAAAGCCAGAAAGGCAGCTGGGATTGATAAGATTCGTGGGGAAATGTTGAAGGCTAGGGGTTCGGATATAAACTAACAGTAGTGCCATATCTGAAATACGGATTGGTTACTGTTTGCATAAAAGAATGATACCAAATGAATGGAGAGTTGCAATAGTAGCCCCAGTGTACAGGGGAAATGGTGACACAGAATATGATTACAGGCCAGTCAACTTGAAATTTGTTTGTAAACTCTGGGAAAATAGTATTTGTGATTATATCAGACGCAGTTTGCGAAATTACTAACTGGTTTGATAGAAGGCAGTTCGAATTTAGGGAAGGTTATTCCAGTAAAGCTCAGCTTGTAGGGTTCCAGCAAGATATAGCAGATCTTTTAGATTCAGGAGGTCAGATGTACTGTATCGCTATTGATCCATCCAAGGCTTTTGATAGGGTAGATCATGGGAGATTACTGACGAAAATGAGGGCTACTTGATTAGACAAGAGTGATTGAATGGGTGGCACCATTTCTAGAAAACAGAACTCTGGAAATTAGGGTAGGTGAAGTGTTACCTGATCTTGTAATGATTAAGAGGGGGGGGGGGGAGATCCCGTAGGGCATTATTATTGGACCTTCGTTTTCTTATATAAATAAATTTGAGTTAAGAAATGGAATCATAGATAAGGCTATTTGTGGATGATGTTACACTGTATGGAGTAGTAAATGAGTTGCAGGGTTGTGAGAGACTGCAGTGGAACCTAGACAATGTTGTGAGATGGATAGCAGGCAGTGGAACGGTGGTATATGGGTGTATGTTTCGCCAAGAGCAAAAGCCGTATCAGTTTTAATTACTGTGTTGACTGGGTGATATTACCTCATAGAGAACACTGTAAGTACCTAGGTGTTAATATAAGGAATGATCTTCATTGGGATAATCATATAAACGAGGTTGTTAAGAAAGGTTACATATTTCTTTACATGGCTATGAGAGCATTTAGGAGTTGTAGTAATGATGTAAAGGGGGCCGATGACCTCGATGTTAGGCCCCTTTAAACAAAAAGCATCATCAATGATGTAAAGGAGAGGGCGTATAAGTATCTGAAAAGACCTTCATTAGAGCATGGTTCCAAGGTATGGGATCTACACCAGGACTACTTGATACGAGAACTGGGAAGGATCCGAAGGAAATCAGCATTATTTGTTCTGGGTGATTTCTGACAAAGGAGTGGTGTTGATGTTGCAAGTCTAGTAGGAAGCAAAGCAAAGTCATCTCGAACAAAATGTTCCCAACTTTGGGCTGGGAGGACTTCGGATAAAGGAAATGAGATGCTTGACTGTGTAGTAGAGGCCTTTCCAACTCGAGCACTTAGTGCTGGGGCGCACCAGAGGTGCACTCAGCAGCATCGTTCCCCCTCCTTCCCCAGGCAGTGGTCAGTGCATGCGTACGTAAGACAGTACATTCATTCTCATTCTCTCTCTGTGTGTGCCATTCTCAGTCGATAGAACAGACAGTGGAGCAGTTGGTTTCACCTTCGTTTAAAATGTCGTTTAATCCTTCCTGGGTGGATTCATATTTTGTTCTCAACACTGAAGGTAAAGCTCAGTGTTTAATTTGTCATGTCATTTTAAGCATAAGGTCTTCAACCGTGCGACGACACTACCATAATAAACTTGTTTCCACCTATGATGACATTGTTGGCGCAACAAGAACCGAACAAATTGCTGAGTTCTTCAGAGATACGTAATAACTTACTCATTAGGAATTTATTGTTTTACATGCAATTTAGGAGATTTGTTTTTCGTTTTTGGTTTTGTATTAAGAACTGTTTAGAATTAGACTTAGATGTGCTGCGAAGAAAACATACCGGGCGAGTTAGCGACGCGGGTAGGGGCGCTCAGCTGTGAGCTTGTATCCGGAAGATTGTGGGTTCGAACCCCACTGTCGGCAGCGCTGAAGATGGTTTTCCGTGGTTTCCCATTTTCAAACCAAGAAAATCCTGGGGCTGTTCCTTAATTAAGGCCACGGCCGCTTCCTTCCCATTCCTAGCCTTTCCCTATCCCATCATCGCCATAAGACACATTTTAAAAAAGAACCCACAAAGATAATTATTTTATCTCCCTGCCCCACAGATACTTGAACCCAACACTTTGGAAGGCGCAGTTCGAGCACGTTATGGGCTATTGTTGCTCTGAAAATTGAAAAAAACAAACCAGATGTTTTCAATTCTGAATTTAAATAAATGGAGAACTAGGACTTCTCTGTTTGATGCGGACTTAGAGGTTGTACTGCCAAATCGATTGTACCCATTATTGGTAAATTAGTTGCCGCAAAACGATGTCAGCAATCGGCTTAAACGCTAAATGTAGATTAAGGCATGTGCGAAGTGTGTACAGAATAAATTGTGTGTTTGTGTGTTCATAGAACTGTCATAAATAATATTGTTTTCATAAAATAATATTGTTTTCATAAGCTGCGCGCTGACTTGGCGTCCTGTGGTTCTGTCTCTGCCACTTCCCCTCTTTCCCCCTCAACCTCAACGATGCTATAGCACAGCACCGGGGCTGCTGCCGGGGCCGTGGGAGCACCTCAGTTGGAATCGCTTGGTGTAGTATGTTTCGAGCTGCCAGTGGAGAGATGTCGTGGAATGACAGTAGATGAATAAACTTTTGCGTGGAGCTTTTAAATGAAGGATGGATCATAATATGAAGACAAAGGTTGGAATTAAAAGAGGACACATTTTGTCAAAATTTAATTTATAGGGCGAGGAGAAAGGGATTGGAATAATTATCAAGAAAAATGTTCGATATTATTCCAAGTTATTTGAAAACTCTTAAGAAAAAGCTAGGTAAACAAATGATAGGGAGTCTGCCACCTGGCGTCAGCACTAAATGCGGGTCATTGATTGATTTTTGTGGGGGTGCATATTCACCATTGCGTGTTTGTGTTTTTTAGTAGTGTGATATGTTGTGTGCAGGTGACACATTAAGGCGATCACAAATAGCTTCTGAACTGGAAAAATGAACCGATAGTGATTAAAATCCCAGATCCGGCCGCAAATCCAACCCGTGGCCTTATGAAACTAAGTCCGCTACACTGACCATTCAGCCAACGACGTGGGCTTAAGAAATTTTCCATAGCCGACAGTAAAGAATTCGAAAATCATCTTTTAAACAAAATCTTCAATCTTTAGTCGCAAAATTTTACAGCGTCTTACTAGACTTCAGGGGCTGTCTGGAGGAGGTGGTAAATCGGAGTTTACGGATAGTGGAAGCCTTCACTTTCCGCCTGCAAGTTTCTTCATGGCGTGTATGAAGATGACTTTGCTTTGCTTCCTGTTAGACTTCATCCCAAATAGGTTGTACGCATTCATACTTTTAAAAGGAAATTGCGTATTTTTAAACAGTTCATGGTGATCACAAAAAATTCTCCTTAGAATAATTGCATTTTTAAAACCAGTCAGTTGATTAACAAAAGCCAGTCCCTGAATCAGAAGCACGAAAAATCTTATTTTTCTAGGAACCGCCACATAGCCGCTAAGGAAAAGAACTGCAGCGAACACAAGCATTTCATTTTAATTGTAATCACCCAGCCTGCTCCGCGTAGCAGCATACCGATTGGTATAAATAGTCGTAATTCTGATAACATCTTCATCAAAAAATTACAAAGTAGCCGAGGAAATTCCTTGATTGATCAGTAGTGACCCTTTTCAATAAGGTTCACTCTAAAGTTGATATAGCTAAATCATCATTACTCTACTCATAAGAAACTTCTTTCTTATTTTTTTTCCTTGTAAACTTCCGAGGGCGAGCAAGAGATGAGTTAGTTTCACTCCATTTCTTCGACAGTGTCAGACGGTCTTGCCACCATTTTGTAGTGACTAAGGAGTGTCATTTGAGATAAGTTGTTTAACATCTTAAATTCGGGTCAGTTACCAATACACTGACTGAGGCCAGATTGTCTGTGCATGGATTTTGAACTGATCCAGTCTTCGTCTCTCCATCATTGTTGTATTGATGGAAAAACAGCTGCATCTTCATTATAAGGAATACCGTATAATCAATGCTAAGCGATAGTTGTTAAAGTTCACGCAGGTAAGCCTTTTTGTGGAGGAAAAGAGAATGTCATATAACCCTGACACCTTTCTAGAAGGATGTAATTTATTATTGGCTATATGCATGAATGAGTAATGAAGATTTAATCTTAACGATTCTGACACCAAATTGTTAAAGAAGATATCGGTTGTACTTGACAAATGAACTTCGTCAATCAGTTCATCCATTGCGAAAGAACAGTTCACAACACCACCTCAACAAATAAGTAGAGAGACGTCAAATTTCAGTATTATTGTCAGCAGTAGACATTAAACTCCGGCTTTATTGATGAAATTGCCAGGTGTGACAGTTGGCGATAAAGTTATTTAAAAAAATATAGCACATGTACGACATCGCTCTAGGAAGATGTTTAGGTTCAAAAAGGCTAGACTTCTTCCTGGCGGACATTAGAAACACAGTTTTGACCCAGGAGCCAGAAAATCCCGAGCTCCTGCGAAAACTCATTGCCGAAACCTGCAGATCAATAACACCGGCTTTGCTACAGCGCACTAGAATATCCATTCAGCGGCGTACCCAGATGAGTATAAACCAAGCAGGTCATCACTTCTGAGCTCTTGCTGACTTTAACTAACCATTGTTAGACCATTTAAGCTCCACCTTCCTCACTAGTTATCCCGTCGTCGTTCGACCCTGGTGACATATTGACGAAGAACACGGTATGCCCTGCCTGTCGTAAGATGCGACTAAAAGGGGCGACCTAGGCACAGAAATAGAATATGGCTTTGGAATCGTGTTTTGTACCTCCTATGGATGGGATGGTCTAAATAGATCACCTGCCTGTTGGTATAGGAGGCGCCTAAAAGGGTCATGTGGCCGTAGGTTCCCCCCCCCCCCTTTTTTTATCTTGAGTGTTGTTTGTTGACCGATCACAATTTGATGTACGTGCTGCTTGGGGCAGGGCCTCCTACGTGTGACTACGCTCGAAAGCCCCGACGGCATCCCCAATCCGTCGGGTGGGAATACCATGTACCCGGTAGTAGTACCCGCTTGGCAGC
This sequence comes from Anabrus simplex, assembly GCF_040414725.1. Taxonomy (NCBI): domain Eukaryota; kingdom Metazoa; phylum Arthropoda; class Insecta; order Orthoptera; family Tettigoniidae; genus Anabrus; species Anabrus simplex. Next base: position 328,522,649 of record NC_090265.1, read on the forward strand.
ACAGATCCACGCACAGCCGAATCACGACATATTTATTTCACTCTGTATACGCCATAGGGTACATGCTATTGCGCGTGATTTGAAGAACGGAGTCCTAGTGCTCATTCTGTCAGCCCGTATTAGGCATCGTCCAGTATAGGTCCCCGGACAATACCTGCTATAACCAGGTAGATATTGCCTTGGCTGCTTGTTTCGGCCACAAAGGCCCCTGGTCGGAGTGTGTGGCATTCGGGGAGAAAGTTTTCGGACATGGCTACCGAACGACAAAAGCCTGTCGAGGATGTTCCACCACCCAAGTTTTTCACTTTTGATTCCCTCAGAGGGGCCAACTCCTTGGTACAAACGCAGCGTGAAAGCATGATATCCAACTTTCCTAGTTTCCTGGTTGTTACTGATGGGCAAGATTTCAGGCTGGTTAGGCCTATTTTGTTTAGTAGAAACATTCAAGGCGAACTTTAAGACTTAAAGAAAATGCGCGACGGTAGTGTATTGTTGGAAGACTCGCACTGCAGTTAAGGCTGATCAGTTGCTTCATTGGAACCACTTTGGCGAAATCCCCGTTAAAACTGAAGAGCACAAATCCTTAAATCTGGTTCGCGGGGTCATCTTCCGTCGCGATCTCATTTTGAACACTGACAGTGAGCTGATTGGAAGATATGAAGAACCGTAGCATGACACAGGTCCGGTGAATATTGCTCCCGGTGCCTTCATTGTCTTCTTCAAGCTGTCAGTGATACCAGAAAAAATCGAGGTAACAAGTTATCCTTGTGATGTGATGTGATGTGAGGCCGTACTTCCCGCCTCCCATGCGGCGCTGTCAATGTCACACATGGTATCTCGTTCGAATCGTGTGTAAGAGCTCATCGCAGAAAAGTGCACACCTCCGAACACGGGTAGTAACTGCCCTGGTCTTCATTCTCGTTGAGATAGAAACTGTCCAGTCTATCTCAGAAGATCCAGGAGATAGACTGGATGGTCTTTCCTACCAGGAAGCGCACCGTAAGTTTAATTCTATGAATGCCCCTGCCAATACACTAGACTAGTGTGATAGCACAGAATCTACCAATTTCTTTCACCAACACCTGCGAATATCGCTGCACCCAAGGCTACGAAACCTAAGCCAGCACAGCAGGGGAAGAAGTCAGTCTCCCTCCGGAAGAGGTCGGCGAAAGCCGGAGGCGGCATCGTCGACCGGGATAGGGAATCACTCTCTCGGCCCGTCTAAACATGAAGAGATGTGGAAGAAGGGAGCCCATACCAGGCGCTCCCCCACCGCTTCTCTAAATGGGACACATGTACTCCATCTGGAGGTTCTTTGTCAGTGCCAGCAGATGAAATGAAATGGCGTATGGCTTTTAATGCCGGGAGTGCTCGAGGACAAGCTCGGCTCGCCAGATGCAGGTCTTCTGATTTGACACCCGTAAGCGACCTGCGCGTCGGGATGAGGATGAAATGGTGATGACGACACATACACCCACCCCCCCGTGCCAGTGAATTTAACAAATTAAGGTTAAAATTCCCGACCCTGCCAGGAATCGAACCCTGGACCCAGATACTCTTGTTGGAAAACCTGCGCGCTTCCCTCGGAGGAAACCCCGCCCCCCGAAAAGCTCCGAGTGAGGTCTAGGCGTTAATCACCTCGTCAGACGAGGTCAGGCACGTCGAGCATCTGCCTCAATCTTCAGATGGAGATCTCCGTGTAGATTAAACTCCTTCAAAAGGTCCACACTATGGCGCGTTCATAGGAATTGTAACCGTTATGATAGGCATCGTACTGAATTGCGTCAGATGATCAGTCGGTTCGCGGCGTGTATAGTCCGTATTCAAGAAACTAATCTCAGACCAGGTCGTCATACGTTCGTGAGAAATTTTAAGACTATTCTCAACGGAATGGGAATAAGCTTACCGGGCTTCCGGTGGCGTTGGTATTTTCACTCCCTCTGATATCCACAGCGAAGCGGTTCCTCTAAGAACCCATATGAGGCAGTAGTGGTACGTGTTCCGTTGCCTGTCATAATTGCAGTTAGCGATGTTTATTTCGCACCGGGTCACCCTCTTAACATCAATTATGTAATTGATCTTATAGATCATCTCCCACCTCCTTTCCTCTTAGTAGGTGGTTTTAACATCCATCACCCATTATGGAGTTCTGAAACGCCTTGCCCCGGAGGAAGGAAGTTTGGGCAGTTAATAGGAGAGCTGGATTGATATATTTTGAAAGCAGGGGATTTTATATATTTCAGTGTAGCGCACGGTACCTTCTCCGGCATTGATATTGGTCTGTACAGCCGTACTCTCGTTTCCTTGCTTCGGTGGGATGTACACGATGATCTCTGTGACAGTGACCCTTTCCCTATTATTCTTACTTTCTTGAAATAGAATTCCATCGAGGTTCCTCCCCGATGGATTCTTAAACGTGCTGATAGGCCAAAGTTCACATTACTAGCTGTCTTTAACGACGCGAATAGCCGAAGCGTAGACGGTGTTATAAGTTATATCTTAAAAGTTTTTCTTGCTACTGCTAAGGAGTCAATTCCTCGACGAAAACTCGTGGAACGAAGAAATTGCAGCAGCTATAAAAGAACATCACGCTCTTAAGCGCTATCGTAGGCAGGCTACTGTGGCCAGTTTGATAACATAAAAAAAACTCTGCGCTAAGGCGCGAGTTCGTATACGACAGAGTTTGAAAGCTTCATAGGAAAGAGATTTCGTATATACAGTTATCTCAAGTGCGTCTAAACTTGACGCATTTCGGGTGTACAAGGACCATGCTCAGTAACGGAAGTGCTGGCAGTATGGTCAATGACCCTCGGTTGCTAATCATCTAGCAAATCATTTCGCAGATGCGTCTATTTCCGGAAATTACCATCCTGATTTCCTTGCTCTGAAGCGGGAGGCAGAACGCCATTGTCTGTGTTTTGCATCTCGCTCTTCAGAGGTTTATAACGTGCCGGGTACGAGTGGGAACTCCGCAGCGCCTTGGCGCCTTGCAAGTACACAGCTCCCGAACCAGATAGTGTCCATAACCAGATGTTGAAACACCTGTTCAACTGAATCTGGCTAGAGGGTGAGTTTCCGTCGGAGTGGGTACAGAGAATGGTAATTCCTCTCCTCGAGTCTGACAAAGATCCTAAGTATGCAGGAAGTTAATGACCTATGTCTCACGAACTGTACGTGTAAAACTATTTGAGAGGATGTTGAATCAATGACTTGTTTAGTGTTTGTAGGAAAGATGATTTTCTTCAGATTATGCTAGGTGTTCGGGGTGCTAGCGGTCAGTGTTGGAGCGAGCATGCCACTACATGCTGGTATAGCATCCTTTCAGTCCTGCATCAGTGGAAATTCCGATGTAACTTGCCGGGTTTATTCCGAATTTTTTGTCACTTCATCTATTCCGTGTCCGAGTATTCGCAATATCACGTTCAGGAAAATAGTCCCACACGGATCGGTTCTTAGTGTCACTTTGTTAGATTGCCACAAACTGTATTGTCGCTGCTGCTGGTTCAGGAGTTGTACCGTCTCTATATGGACGATTTTGCTCTGCATTATAGCTGACAAAATATGGCAGTCGTAGAGCGACAATTACAGCAAGCTATTAGAAGAGGGGAACGGTGGATCTTTGAATATGGCTTTTGGTTTTTAACTGCAAAGACCTCTGTTCACTTCTTCCGGAAGCGCACTGTTCGTACCCATCCTGAGCTTTTAGTTGGGGAAGGCGTAGAGTCGCTCTTTCTATAGCTACTTGTCGATTTCTTGGGCTCCTTTTTGATAGGAAGTTATCGTGGGAACCGCAGGTGCGTCAGTTAAAATTAAAATGTGCTAAGAAACTGAAAATTTGAAGTTTTTAGCGGCACTACGTCGGGGGCTGACCGTGCGGTCACGGCCTTTTATAGGACACATATTTTTATCCAGGTTAGACTACGGGAGGGCATCATATGGATGAACAAGGCAAAGCGTCCTCTTGTAAATGAAAAACATCCACTACAGCGGAGTTAGGTTGGCCGAATCTGGTGTGCCGCCTTTACACCTGATGTGCCAACGAACGCTATGGTCCTATGCTACGAATTTGTGACTGCTGTCACTTCACCTAAGCTATCCCAGCACATTCCATAATGGAAACAGTCGGCTGTACGCTGCTTATCCCAGGCGGTTGGTATACACTTGGATAGCAGGCTTGTCTTGTTAGACGACCAAGTAAGGTTCCTCCGCGGTTAATTCAATGACCTGAAATCATCCTGGATCTGCACACAGGCCCTGAAATGAACACAGACCCCTCCATTATCGGAGGCTCTTCCTATCCGTTAGTCGATAGTCGGCATGCGCTGTCCGGTGAATGTCGTCACGTTCTGCTGTGTACAGACTCTTTGAGCTCGTTACAATCTATTGATGCATGTTTCCCGCGGCACCTTATGGTGCAGCTGATCAAGGACCTGCTGGCTGGGTTTCGGAGCACTAGCGCTAGAATACCTTTTTTGTGGCTCTGAAGCCACATCGGAGTAGTGGGAAACGAGTTAGCTGGTGGGGCTGCCAAGAAGGCGGTCACATTGTCCCCGTTGCCTTAAGTTTTCAGCCAGTGATATTCGTTCTCAGCTGAGACATTTGGTAATGTCCCATTGGGAGATGAAGTGGCAGGCCACCCCTCTTTCAAATATGCTGAAAATGATTAAGGAACTACGAAGGTATGGAGGACTTCCCTTCGGGTTTCTCGGAGAGAACCAGTGGCATTACGTCACCTATCTACCATGGTATAGCAAAGCACTCTTACTTCCTGAAGGGAGAAGTCCCCCGGCGTGTATTTGCGGCTGTCATCGGACCGTAGTACATATCCTTACGGAGTGCGTGGACCTGGCCGATCTGCACCGTAATCTAAAACTTCCGGGTACCATCTCCCTCATTCTAAGAGAAGACGAAAAGTCGGTAGACATCGTCATCCGTTTTACGAGGGATAATGTTCTGTTTCATCGTTTTTTAATTTTTTATTTTGTCAGCTGCTTTTTTTAATAGCTTTGCTTATCTGTCTTTCTTTCTTTTCTTTCTTTCTGTATGTTTAATGTTTTGTTTTAAACTTTTATTTGGATGAAATATAGGATTTAACTTCAAAAGCAAGCCGACCGATTTTACTATATTATCTATTTATTAAAAAAAGGGCATTGCGAATTACATCCACTGATTATTTCTAATTCATTATCAATTTCTTTATAATTGTTTTAAAAATCTTAGTCAGTGGGTAATTATTATTGTGCCCATTGCATTTCCTGGCACGTTATAAAATGGCGTCAGAGTAGATGTATAGCCCACGCAAGACCGAATTATGTAAAACTATGATTCAGATGTTCACAGGGGGCAGAAATTGGAGAAAGAGAGCATAGTCACGAAGGCTGTGGAAGAAAAGAACATTGAAATGCTAAGTGGATTGTTTAAAAGAAACAAGATAAAATGTAATGTATTATTACACAACTAAATTGCCGTGAAACTGATTGGTAGACGAAGACGTCGGCTGCGTAGAATCGTAAAGAAATTAGCCAGATACCGTTAGAAGACTCTGAAAATAACTGTCGAGAGAAGATATAGCAGAATATTATATATTCAACACGAAAGAACAGTAATCCAGCTGAAAATGAGATTAAATAAGCGAGGCAAGTGGTCAGACAGGGACCGTAACGTCGAATACTATTGGAATTAAAGATCGTCAAATAAATAGAGGACGAGAATTATTTCAAGAAGAAAGAATTAAGAGACACAAAGACGTCAGAAAACGAAATTCTTTGAATTCACGTAAAAATTAAGGCAGAATTGATACTTGAACATATTCGCGCACTCGGGCGTCGCGGCGCGACTCCTCACATGCCAGCAATAAAAAAATATCTCTCACAAAAGTTCGTCCTGCGAGTATATCCGGGAAAAAAGGGACGTTGAAGAGTGGCAGTCTGGCAACACTGTAACCGCATGTAGGGTAACTACCTCTGTCAGCACGCAATAGTCGCGCGGTACAGTTGGTGCAGTGGATAGAGTTCTGGGTTAGCATGCTGGAGGTCGAGGGGGTCGAGCCTGGTTCGAGGCGTATGTTTATTTCATAAATGTAGTCCAGGTGGTATGGTATCTGGCATCTTAACCGTCAACAGCGATTGCAGCGCGTCCTCTAGAAACCATTTGCACTTACATACTACAATCCTAGCAATAGACGAACATTCGTTTTCATTGGTCAGCTTTGAAAGACGCCCTTTCCACGTCGTGGGCGTGAATTTGTTCGCACCTCTTCATCTACTAGATGCGTTACAACGTGTTCATCTTTACTAAATTTTGTAAATGTAGGATACATGTGACCTAAGAAACGTTGTCTTACTGCATTACAGTATGTAATGTTTGATGGAAATTAGCAAATAAAAACGTGCACCTCAACCCAGGATCGAACCCTCAAGCTCCTGCATGCTAACCCAAAACTTAACCCACTGCACAAACTGTACAGAACGGCTAGTATGTGCTGACAGAGGTTGTTACCCTACATGTGGTTACAGTGTTGCCAGATTGCCACTCTTCAACGTTCTTTTTCTGCCGGATATACTCGCAGGACGAACTTTTGTGAGATACATTTTTTTATTGCTGGCATGTGAAGAGTCGCGCTGCGACGCCCGAGTGAGCGAATATCGCTTTATCCTGTATATTTGAAGATAGCCACATTAATTAGCAAACAGACAAGAATATTGATAGACTATTTTAAACTACTGGAGGAGTTGATATGAACCTGTACACATCAAAACTTTTTGAGCCTAGCGCAAAAAAGAATATGAATGTTTGTCCAGCCCTTGTCCCGTTTCCCTACGGGGTCGGGTATGAGGTGAGATGAATTTGTCGTGGCGGTTTTTTATGACCGGATGCCCTTCCTGACGTCAACCTCATCAGAGGAGTTAATGAGAGATGAAATGAATGACGTGATATATGATAGTAGGGAGAGGGTGAAACCCGGTGCCGGCACATAGCCTACTCCTGTCGAATAGCACCAAGGGGTCTGCTCAAGGCTTAACGTCCCCATCCGACGGACGAATCACCATCAACAGCGTCATATGCCCTCACTCCATATGAGCACTGCGGAGAGGTTTGGAATTTAATCCAGGCTTTTGGCACGCAATCTAGTGATTAGAAATTGTATACCACCACCTCCCCTACCCTGCCGGCCAACATTCTGATGGTGAAAATTTTTTCGACCAACGGGACTCGAACCGGCTAACCTCGGTGTTAGACCGTTTTAGACTTCAGCGCCTTAACGATCATGGCCACCAGGCGGGCTAGCAAAAAAGAATATGAATATGTGGTGCTAAATCCGCACTGGACAGACCTGGAGATGAGTGTCACTGGCCGACCAACCAACCTGATCTAAAAGTGGAGACCAGCTGATCCAAGGGTTCCAGCCGGCCGAGGATAGCAATTGTAGCTCAGAGGGCTACAGAAACGTCGTAAGCCAGAGAATGACGAGCTAAGTTTACGAGATTATAGTTCTTAATTAAATTAGGATATAAGTATATCATGAAAGTATTGTTTTTCGTGGTGTATTTAGGATGTCAAGTGATTCAGTGAAGTGCACTTTCAGAATCTAGCTTTCAAGGTTAAGTTATGAGAATCGATATATCTCGATTGGAAGAAGTGACCGTATATATTGAGTGTAATATGATAGCTATGGAGAATTCATGATTAATAGCAGAAATGAGTAGAGATTAACACAGCAAATTGAAAGCATATGCGAGTTGTACAACCTGTGTCTGAAAAGTTCGGTGAATGGTCTCATGAAATGAAGACAACGTAAGTTACGCACAAAACTCCTTTACTGGCTTTCAAAGTAATCTCAGTTAGCTACAACATGCTTTTGACATCGACTGTAATGCTGCTGGAAGCTGGCAGCAAACGCTTCTTTTGGAATCTCCCGGAGAACCCTTGTCACGCGTTGTTGGACACCTGCTACACTGTCGAACCGGTGGCCTTTCAGGGCTAATTTGAGACGGGGGAACAAAAAAAATCTGCCGGCGCTAAATCCGGAGAATACGGAGGGTGTGGAAGAACAGTCACCTGGCGTTCAGTGAGAAACTGGGTCACGCGGATTGCGGTGTGCGTACGGGCATTGTCGTGGAGGAGCTTCCACTGTCCACTGCGGTACATTTCAGGCCGAACCCGTATGATGCGTTGCAGTAGCCGTTTCAAAACTCCCTCGTAGAATTCCGCGTTGACAGGGGTACCCTGGGGTACAAATTCATGATGAATGACACCATTGCTGTCGAAAAAGGCGATCAGCATTGTCTTCATCTTGGACTTCGTGCGCAGACTTTTCTTCGGAGGTGGAGAAGGCGCCGAACACCACGCTGTTGACTGTCTCTTGGTCTCCGGAGCATACTGGTAGCACCACGACTCGTCTCCTGTAATGATGGTTTTCAACACCTCCGGAGTTTGGTCACAGACGTCAATGAAATCTCCCGACGTTTCCATCCGAGTTTGCTTCTGCTCGTCTGTCAGATTGTGCGGTACAAACCGGGCACAAATCTTCCGCTTTTTCAAATGTTCGTGAACAATGGTCCTTACACTGTCCTTGCTTACATCCACTTCGTCTGTCATTCGTAAGGACAGTCGCCGATCATTCGCAAGCATCTGTCGCACTCGTTCGATGTTGTCTGGAGATGTGCTTGTGGTTGGTCGACCCGAACGCGCCTCGTCCTCAACACCTTCCTTTCCATCGCGAAAGCGTTTAAACCAGTCAAAAACGCACTCTTTACTCACTGCTCGAGCGTGGTAAACTTGCACTAACATTGCGTGTGTTTCCGTTGCCGTTTTGCCTTGGTGGAAGCAAAACTTCATGTTAACGTGTTGCTCCGTTTTGCACTCCATTGTGCAATGACAGGAGTCCTCACACTGACTCCGTGCGATGTGTTGCAGCGTTCAACTCCGTTTAACTGTGTTGAGTTGACCGATAGGGGACATTTGATGTCATGTCTCGCAATGTGTACGCGCGAGCGCATCGTCCGAACTAGCACGGTGTACAAACTAGGCGACCATTCACAGAACTTTTCGGACACAGGTTGTAGATTTCTTAAATGGGTTAGGCAACCAAACATATTTGTTGGTCATCGTAATGGTATGATATAGAAAGGATATGCAACTAATACGAATTATTCCTTGTCGATGTAGAACGTGAAGTAGTATCTCAGTATACTAGATGGTTAAATGTTATTCTGAGGGATGACGTGTGATCCAGTGAAGCGAATATAGATTCAATGAAGTATAATACGTCGTGGGAAATATGGTATACAAGAGGTGGTTATGAGATTTAAGAAAATGGTTACCTTAAGAAGTTGTGGCGAATGAATTGAATGATATGTAGGTTGTAATGAAGAAATAAGAAAGCTTTTAATAGAGTTGATATGGAATTAGATGCGGATGTTACAAAATGATGGACGCAGAATACGTATATTTAGTTTCTGGATCGTATACATGAAGCATATGCATAGAAAGAATTCACATAGAGGGAATATAGTGTAGGCATACCTAACCCAAACGTATAAGTCAAGGTAAATAATTCTTGCTGTAACTAAAATGTGGTTGCGTTATTAGGAAATACCCATAGTTAATACTCTATAGAGATTGTGCACAAGATACTAGATGATATATATATATATATTGTACCAGGAAAAGTTGATTTCAAGAGCATGAGGTCTTTCTGAGGGGTGCCTAGCCCTTAGGAGATGGTACAGAGAGGGAGGATCGCGAGGCGAAATAATAGGTATATCGTTCTTTCCTTTATTCAGTCTGGGAGGTCACCCTATTATATCGCCAAATCATGGATATTTACTAGAAAATGAATCCCAGTTTCAACAACAGAATATCGGAAAATAAAGTTGATCAAGTAAAATTCAACCGAATAATGTCTTTCTCAATCAGTTATGTCCATACGTTTCATGGCATAAATGAATAATAAAGCATGTTGGAAGTAAATAAGAAATCCTAAAGTCTACATAAATTAAATAAAGTAAAATCTGTAACTCCTTTTAAACTCATAAAACTCAAATATGAAACACTTGAAATTAAATCTGATCTTCTGGTATAAAGTTCTTAGTATTGTCCTATTTTTGTAAATTATTGTACACTTTATGTAAATGTGGTAAATTGAGAGTATAGTGTATTTAAAAATAATACAGTGAGTGCGCTAGTAACAACAGCGTAACAACACAGAGATGTATACTCTCTGGAGAGAACAGCTGTTCTTCTCATTGGAACATTCTTTGTAGTGAATAGTTACGCAATGCTGTGACAAATGCATTTTCCTAATAAAGTAATGTTAAGTACTGGATAAGTATATTTAGTAGCGTGTTCAGAACATAACAGTTGGCGACGAGGTGAAAGTATAAATAAGTATTGCTAATATCCTGCACAGTACTATCAATCGACCACCGAAAATATTTACCGCTGTTTTGACACAATTAGGTTACACTCAGAAGAATGGATTCAGAACAATTTGCTAAACTATTAGATGCTTTCAACCGACAACAACAAACCCTGCTTACTCAGTTTATAACAACATTCCAAAGAGAATCAGGAAGAGAAATCTCGCATTCAGGTAACTGTTCAAGCATACAACCATTTGAAAATTTTGATTCTCGGAAGGAAAAATTTGCATGCTATATGGAGAGGTTTGAGAATTACGTAGCAATGAAAAATATCACAGATGATGAAAAGAAAGCACAGCTACTATGCGTCTCTATAGGTTCTGTGCATTACAATAGTCTATCTGCATTTCTAGGCCCAGAAAAATCGATCAGAACTCAGTCATTTACAGATCTGGTTAAACTGTTCAGCCAAATGCTTGTTCCCAAGAAAAGTGCCATTATTTCTCAGCATTATTTTTTAAATGTCTATCAGAAAGAGGGACAGTCTATCGCCGATTTTGTCGCAACTCTTCAACGTAATTTAGCTGAGTGCGAATTCACAGTCAAATGCCAATGTCAACGTACAGTTTCAATTTCGGATGTATTTCTAAGAGCCCAGTTCATAAGAGGTTTACGAGACAATTGGTTACGCGAACAGCTACTTCAATCTAATATAACCACTTTTGATGAAATCCTAGCTAAGGCAACATTATTGGAAACGTCTAGAATAGAAAGTAGGGAATTTACCAGACAAGCCTTTTCATCGGCATCTGAATTCGACAACAGCGATACATATAAGGTTTCTGCTGGCTCAGATCACCGATCTCGACGGGATCACAGTTTTCGTTATCGTTCACCGAGCCCCAGTTATAGCAAGAGTAACCATTCGTTGAGCCCTGACCATTCATGCAACACACGTTCACCGAATCAAAGTATCCGATATGGACAACGTTCTCTCTCTAGTAGAAGAATCAGACCTGATTTCAGAAGATTAGGAATTGATAACCTCTGTTTCCGATGTGCTAAGCCGAATCATCGTGTGTCAGAATGCCGAGTTAGTAGGTATGATATTAGATGTGATTCTTGTGGAAGAGAAGGTCATCTCGCCAAGGTGTGTATCACCAGCCTAATGCGAAATTCAAAATCAAAAGCAGATAGTTCCAGCTCAACTAAGTCAATTTCAGTTATCCCATGTGATGCCCAGGATCATTCATACGGTGTGAGTAAAGCAGAACCTACTTTCTCTCCGTCACATGTAGAATTATTTGAAGTTACTCCCGACTCTGAAAAATATATGGTTACCGTATCACTAAACAATAAGACACAGTGTTTTGAAGTAGACTCTGGTGCATGTTTTACTTTGCTTCCTGAAGATGCATTTAATGAATTGGATCTAGGTTTACCCTTACAACGATCTGTAATTGCCTTTCGTTCATATTCAGGCAATATTATCACACCTATGGGAAAGGTTACAGTCTCAGCTGTATATAAAGACAAGGAAATCCAAGATGATATATATATTGTCCCTAAGGGCTACTCGGCATTACTTGGAAGATTGTGGATTAGGAGACTTGGTATTGAATTAAAGGAAATAGATGCTAGCAAGGAAACTCCACGCATGTCATATCCAGTTAACGCTATTTTTTCAGTTGATGACATAATTAATGAATTTCCTGATGTTTTTGAAGAGAGAATTGGACGTGTTCCAAAATTTGAAGTAAAGTTACAGTTACGTGAAGGAGCTAAACCAGTATTTACACGAGAACGGGATGTTCCCTATGCACTTCGTGAACGAGTTGAAAGGGAGCTGGATTCACTAGAAGCAGCTGGTGTCATATCTCCTGTATCATCAAGTGATTGGGGGTCACCGTTGGTCGTCATTCCCAAGCCAGATGGAGGAGTTAGATTATGTGTTGATTACAAATGTGGTGTAAATGAGAAACTTGTTGCTGCAAATTACCCCATAAGGCGAATTGATAATGTGTTGAACAGCCTACGTGATTCCAAATATTTTTGTAAACTGGACTTGTTCAAAGCATTTCTACACTTGGTAGTTGATGATGAAAGTGCTACAATCCAGACTATATCTACACATCGTGGAACATATAGAATGAATCGTCTAAGTTTCGGAATTAAAACAGCGCCATCCGAATTTAACCGAATCATTTCACAAATCCTCAGGGGACTTCCAAAAACAGAAGCCTATTTTGACGACTTAATCGTACATGGATCAACTCTGGAGGAGTGCACACACAATTTGCGGTTATGTCTGAAGAGATTATCTGATTTTGATCTGCATATCAACCGAGCTAAGTGTTCTTTCTTTGAAGAGAGAATTGAATATTTGGGCCATGTTATCCAGCATAATACCATTAGTAAGTCCCCAGAAAAAGTTAGAGCTGTTAATGACATGCCTCATCCTACAAGCGTTGATGAACTACGCAGATTTTTGGGACTAATCACCTACTACTCCAGGTTTATACCAGATTTCTCCACCATGTCATATCCATTACGGCTCCTGCTCCGCAAAGGCCAGCGTTACATATGGACTTCGGAATGTGAAACCGCATTCCTCAAGTTAAAAGCAGAGTTGTGTAGCGATAGGGTCTTAACGCCCTATGATCCAAAATTACCAATAGTTCTGACGTCAGATGCAAGTCCAACAGGTGTTGCCGCTGTCCTTAGCCATCTAATTGATGGAGAAGAAAGGCCGATTGCGTATGCATCACGATCACTGACTATCAGAACAGAACTATAGCCAACTAGACAGGGAGGCTTTGGCAATAATGTTTGCTGTCAACCACTTTTACGCCTATGTTTTTGGCAGGCACTTTACACTAGTGACAGACAATGAACCGCTAACTCGTATTTTTCAGCAAAACAAAGCTCTACCACAGATGACATCTGCTCGTCTACTACGATATGCTTCGTTCTTGTCGGGATTCGATTACACAGTTCAATTTAAGAAGGGTGCAGAGAACCAAAATGTTGACTGTTTATCGCGGGCTTCCCTACAGCAAGTCCATTCTTCAACAGACATCTCCATTGGGGATGAAGTTAACCAGTTATTTACGCACGTAATTTTTCAAATTTCAAGCGAACGAATCACATTTCGCACCATCCAGGACGAAACACGTAAAGATCATGAACTGAGTAAACTTGTTTTTGATTTACAGAATGAACGGATGGTTTCAGAATATACTCTGAATGATGGTGTGCTGTTTAGGCAAGATAGAGTTGTTATCCCTTCCAGACTAAGAGATCAGGTTTTAAATGAACTTCACGAAACTCATTTGGGCATCATGAAGATGAAACAGCTGGCCCGTCGCTACGTCTATTGGCCTGGAATTGATCGAGACATTGAACGCCTAGTAAAAGGATGTCAAACATGTGCATTGACAAGAGCAAATCCACCAAAATCACCAGTGCATCCATGGGACGAACCAAAAGAGAACTGGGAAAGAGTGCATATTGATTATGCAGGACCTTTTGAGAACTGCAACTTTCTGATTTGTGTGGACGCCAAATCGAAATGGGCAGAAGTGCAAATTTTACGAGATTCGCCAACAAGTACCTCCACAATCATGTTGCTAAACCGTATATTTGCTTCTCATGGATTTCCTGCAAGCATTGTCTCAGATAATGCAGCCATTTTTCAAAGCAATGAATTTCGCACCTATTGTTCAACAAATGGAATTTTTCAAAAATTCATTGCACCTGGTCACCCAGCCACTAACGGCTTAGCAGAACGACACGTTCAAATATTGAAGAATCGTCTCCGTACTGCTTCTGATGATAATGTCCCAATATACGAGAAAATACAAAAGATTCTGTTTCGATACCGTGCTACACCCCTTGCATGTGGAAAGTCACCAGCAGAGCTATACCTGAACCGAAAAATGAGGATTCGCCTTGATGCTTTCTTCCCTACCCGACCTCAACCTTCATTATCGGTAGCCAAACCAGGACGATCGTTTCATGTGGGGGAGAGAGTCCAGGTGCGCTTCTTTTGCAATAACAAGTACACTTGGAAATTTGGAAAGGTTGTAAAGAAGTATGGTCAGCGACACTACCTAGTTATTTTGGACGAATCAGGAAGGACACTGAAACGCCATATTGACCAAATGCGTGGGACACTCATTCAACCTAAATCAGTTACATTTGAACCAGCCCAGTCATACGACGTACCTAGAGCTCCAGAATGCCATGTCTCGGTTAATTCTGATTTAACAGTATCACCACGCCAAGATCCAGCTGTTCCAGTAGAAAATCCATCAACCCCAGATACGACAGAGACACTACGACAGAATACCGATGTTCCAACAAATGTACGTGTCCGTAGATCATCAAGACATACTCGACTGCCTGTGCGGTTCCGTGATTTTGTTTTGTGAACCAACTCAGCTCAACTGTTCTGTGAGAAGTGAAGTACCTTTTTCAAAATTCAATAGATTATCTGGTTTTCCCTTTTTTTAATTCGTCTATATTCCTTACCTGATAAGTTCACAGCTTCAAAGTGTTTATTTAAAATTCAGTGTATAACACATTTCTAAGTGGGGGAGACTATAGTGTATTTAAAAATAATACAGTGAGTGCGCTAGTAACAACAGCGTAACAACACAGAGATGTATACTCTCTGGAGAGAACAGCTGTTCTTCTCATTGGAACATTCTTTGTAGTGAATAGTTACGCAATGCTGTGACAAATGCATTTTCCTAATAAAGTAATGTTAAGTACTGGATAAGTATATTTAGTAGCGTGTTCAGAACATAACAGAGAGTTTATGATACACTTCCACTATGAATGAAGCACTCAATTGATATTTTAAAGTTCCAATAAATGAGAATATACGACGAGAGCACACTGTTATTTGAAAGTCTGTCTTTACTTTTGAGTGTCATAAAGCGTTAATTTTCCAAGTTTATGAAATATTAAGTGAGCTTTTGATGTTCTTTGTCAATAATGACACTATAACAGTTCTGTTCAAAGTTAGAATTATGTTTTTGAATGAAAAAAGCACTGATATCACCTGACATACGCATCCTTGTTGAGCTCGGACGGTTGAATACTGCTCTGCAAGCAGCAATCTGAAACTCAGCTTACCAGCTATCTTTATTTCAAAGATATGGAACAAAGACTTAACTTCATTTTTCTCTTTCCTATCCGTAATATGATAATGAACTAGTTGGTTAAGATTGAACATGAGACGTATTGATTTATAGTTTGATACGGTAGAATAGTGTAATATTAAGTAGAGATAGTGCGATTTATGTATTTTTTAAGCGTTGAGTTAGGTGCGAGGGGATGGAGACGTTCATCCGATACATGGAATAGCTAATTAGATGCAGTTGCACCTATCTTCGGAACTCACATTTAAGCGGAGCTATACAAGATGATTTACCCTGAGATAAATTGAGCGGCATCAATTCGATTCAGTATCTCTTCATTTGTGATTCGATCTATCCATCTCACCTTCAACATTCTTCTTTTAACACCGCATTTCAAAAGCTTCTATTTATTTCTGAGCTAGTTATCGTCCATGTTTCACTTCCATACAATGCCACGCTCCACACGAAAGTCTTCAGAAACATCTTTCTAATTCCTGTATCAATGTTTGAAGTGAGCAAATTTCTTTTCTTAAGAAAGCTCTTCCTTGCTTGTGCTAATCTGCATTTTATGTCCTCCTTACTTCTGCCATCGTTAGTTATTTTACTACCCAAGTAACAATATTCATCTACTTCCTTTAAGACTTCATCTCCTAATTTAATATTTCCTGCATCGACTGCACTCCATTACTTTTGTTTTGGACTTGCTTATTTTCATCTTGTACTCCTTACCCAAGACTTCATCCATACCATATAGCAGCTTCTCGAGATCTTCTGCAGTCTCAGATAAAATAACATCATCGGCAAATCTCAAGGTTTTGATTTCCTCTCCTTGGATTGTGATTCCCTTTCCAAATTTCTCTTTGATTTCCTTTACTGCCTGTTCTATGTAAACGTTGAAAAGGAGGGGGGACAAACTGCAGCCTTGCCTCACTCCTTTCTGGATTGCTGCCTCTTTTTCAAAGCCCTCGATTCTTATCACCGCAGACTGATTTTTATACAGATTGTAGATAATTCTTCGTTCTCAGTATCTGATCCCAATCACCTTCAGAATCTTAAATAGCTTGGTCCAATCGTCATTATCGGATGCCTTTTCTAGATCTATGTATGCCATGTACGTGGGCTTGTCCTTCTTGATTCGATCCTCTAATATCAGACGTAAAGCCAGGATTGCTTCACGTGTTCCTACATTTCTTCTAAAGCCAAACTGATCTTCTCCCAACTCAGCTTCAACTTGTTTTTGCATTCTTCTGTAAACAATACGTGTTAAAATTCTGCAGGCATGAGATACTAAACTAATGGTGCGATAGTTTTCACACCTGTCAGCACCGGCTTTCTTGGGAATAGGTATAACAACATTCTGCCGAAAATCGGATAGGACTTCACCTGTCTCATACAGCCTACACACTAAATGGAATAACCTTGCCAAGCTGGTTTCTCCTAAGGCAGTCAGTAATACAGAGGGAATGCCATCGATTCCAAGTGCCTTGTTCCTATTTAGGTCGCTCACAGCTCTGTCAAACTCTGACCTTCAAATTGAGTCTCCCATTTAATCAGCATCAACAGCCTCTTGTTCCAGAACCAAATTATCTACATCTTCACCTTGATACAACTGTTGGATATGTTCCTGCCATCTTTCTGCTTTGTCTTCTTTCCCTAGGAGTGGCTTTCCATCTGAGCTCTTAATATTTTTTCGTATACGCCGTAAATATAAATATATCAGTTTTACTGTGTTTACTGTGCTTACTGGGAACACAGATGATTGCAGGATGTGTATAAAACTACGGTTTGCATAAAACGTTATTGGTAGGGTCAGCTGATTCACCTGGTATATTTAGTACGGTCTCTAGTATCATCAATCCCATTTTCACACCAGGCAAATGATGCTGGGGCTGTACCTTACGGCCACGGTCGCTTCCTCCCACTCCTAGCCCTTTCCTATCCCATCGTCGCCATAAGATTATCTGTTTCTGCGTGGCGTAAAGCAAATTGTAAAAAAAACAAGTCTTTGAGTTGACGCATAATCGTCGCCATAAGACCTATCTGTGTCGTTGCGACGTAAAGCCACTAGCAAAACGAAAAAAAAGTTTAAAAACGGGCGCTTTTTGCGTTCGGCCTGCTACAAAAATATTAAAATATAAATTAAAAATTCGAAACCTGCATGACCTAACGTGAAATTAATCTAGGAAAACGGTGTTACTGGATTTCCTGTAGGCTTGTTGGGTTATTTTATAAACAACTTCCAAACTAGAGTACACACACACTATTTTGGTCGAGAGTGGTGCGAAAAGAGATATAACTAATCACAAAGATGGTATATTAACTTCGTATGAATATTTTCTTGGCATATCAAACATTATGGTATTTTTGGAACAATTCTCTATGTTCAGCATGGTTGTATATTGTCTATCGTTATGTTTTTAGATATCTGACTAGCTGATGTATCCGTGCTTCGCTACGGAATTCTCAGAAAGACTGTCTTTGTGTTTTTCCTAACTGAAGTAAACATAGGTCATTACAAAAACGTCGTTCGGAATGTAGCGGTTAAAAGCAACGTTATCATATAAAATACTCGATCAAATGAAAACCGCACATTTTCTCACTTTTAACGAACATACTACAGTGCCGATCTAACAGTTCAAAGTGCCGATCTAACAGTTCAGAGTTCCAGAGCTGGTGTGAGCAGGCCGCAGACAGCCGTGAACACTCTTATGCCATTATTCCCTTAAATATGCACACTGCCCATTCCAGTCAGTACCTCAGAGTAGGGATTGAATAGTTCGAATGCTATGATGAACCAGTGTGTTACGTACCAGTTGCATAAAAAAATGTATGAACCTGAGGAATGGCAGGCTAAAGAAGAAAGTTGTCTCATCTACTTCCCGCCAATATTTATACAGGCTGTTACACTCGGTACGACCGGGCGAGTTGGGCGTATGGTTAGGGGCGCGCAGCTGTGAGCTTGCATGCGGGAGATAGTGTGTTCGAATCCCACTGTCGGCAGCCCTGAAGATCGTTTTCCATGGTTTCCCCATTTTCACACCAGACAAATGCTGGGGCTGTACCTGAAGTCCACGGCCGCTTCCTTCCCATTCCTTGGCCTTTCCTGTCGTATCGTTGCCATAAGACCTATCTGTGTCGGTGCGACGTAAAGCAAAATAGCAAATTAAAAAAATAATGTAGCTACTTATTCGTCGACTTTGCATACCCATTTTCATTAAATTATCTTCATCCGTTTTCTCGTGATGCGTGTACATACATACATACATACATACATACATACATACAGAAATTACGGAAAATTAAAGTGCATTTCCTTGTTACTGTGGACACTACCGATACAGAAATACCGTCCTTCTTAAATTCGGAGCAATGTACAGACAAAACTCTTATCTATACTTCTATACTATCTATATATATAAAATAAGAGTTCTGTCTGTACATTGCTCAGAATTTGAAAAGAATGGTTTTTCTGTATCGGTCATGTCCACAGTAACAAGGAAATGCACTTTTTACTTTTCCGTAATTTCTGTCTGTCTGTATGTACACGCATCACGAGAAAACGGCTGAAGGGAATTTAATGAAAATCGGAATGTGAAGTGGGGGGAGGAGCCGCTACAATCTAGGCTATAAATCATTTTATTCGCGCTGAGTGAAATGGTAGTTTAGGAGAAGGCCTGAAATTTAACTCTCAAATATTTATACTATTAGTGGCCCTATCGATAAATATTGCATAACTAAAGTTATATAGAATAAAATTTCCGATCATTTACGTCACACATTGTTACCGTACCCGCTAAGATAGCACAGATATTCATGAATTTGTATTTTTGTTGCCAAGTCCATATCAACGCCGAGCCACGAGAAAATGGATTAACAGAATTTAATGAAAATCTGTGTATAGAGTCGGAGAATAAGAAACTACAGTCTAAGTTATAAACAATTTTATTCACCCTGGATGAAATTGTAGTTTAGGGGAAGGCGCCTAAAATTTAATTTTTAAATACTGATTTTATTGGTCCCATCGAAAAGTACTACATAACAAAAGTTACAGAGAATACAATTTCCGATCATTTATGTTTTATTCAGTGTTACCGTACCGACTATGATAAGAGTTGTGTCTGAAGAAAACTAAATGTGAAGACCTACAATATCGAAAGCGCATAACATTGATCATCAATAACATTACACCGACCATTGTTTGTTGTGATGTTCTTTGTTTCTTATGCTGCCGCTCAGCTGCGATAGATGGGATTGCTGGTGCGTACCGAGTATAACACCTGACTGAAAATTGGCGGGACATAGCTGGGGAGTTATAAAACTTTCTTCTTTTGCATTCCATTCCTCTGGTTCACACATTTTCTAATACTGCTGATACGTAACACACTGGTTCATCATAGTATTCCAGCTGTTCGATCCCTGCTCTGACGTGCTGTTTTGAAAGAGCAGTGTGCACACTTAAGGCAGAGGCTCAGTAATAGTAGTATGACCTGGTCTAGAATTACAATTTAGGCCTATTCCAACTTATAGCACCACAATTCACTAAATAACTCAAAATTCAACCCTGAAAGAGCAGTTTCTTAAGAGGAGCTTCTTCCTCTTCACTTTTATTAAATTCTACATTCGTTTTATTTCAAAGTATCAGTGAAAAGGGCGTTTCTCCTCTGGCTTCGAGGAAAAATCCGCCGCCAGTGTAGTGAATTGTTTTTTTCGGGGGGGGGGCCTAAGCCCGCTCCCCCCGCGTGACCAACGACTCAATCTACATGGCCTCCGACATGCTATTATTTCTAAGAAGAAGAAAGAGATAGCAGGGAGGAGTGGGAAGTGATACAAGGAGTATCTGCCGGTTTCCGAGTCAGACTCGCTACCACGGCAAGAGTTTGTGTTAGGTATACGGTGTTGAAGTATGGTATTGAAGGGTCAGGGAAAAACCACATAGGCAGCCTACATGTAAAACCTGACATCTTTTGATAGCACATGCAAGGATGTGGGCTGGAAAAAGACCAGAGGTTGTGTTAGTTAGGAACAGGTAACATGCACAAAACATAAACCAATTCCTCGCCATTCCATCGCCTGGGGATCAGTCCGTCTGGGCACTGCTGGGACTAGCGCGGTCCTTGCCGGCTGCGGAGCCATGCGTCGAGTACCACTAGGGCCTGTCGCACGGCTCTACCTCCTTGGGGTACCTCGTACCCAGTCTCCGATCCCGGAGAATGAGGCCAAGCCCGCCGAGGCGGGGGCCTCCTGGAATGGGGTGGGTCATGGCGCCGGGCCTCCCTCCTCTCTGCCCGCGCCATGGCCCTGTAGACTGGGCAACTGCGGTGGGAGGCCGGGTGGCCCCCCGCACAATTGGCGCACACCGGCGCCTCCTTAAGTGATGCGCAGGCCGTGTAGTGGTGATCACCACCACAGCGGTTGCTCTTCACTTGGAGTCTACAGCTAACTTGACGGTGGCCCCACCTCAGACAGCGGAAACACTGCAAGAGCTGCTGAGGGGGACGTTTTAAACTCACCTGACTGCCGCTACCCGCTGAGGTCCTCTCCTGATTGGCTCCTCGGTTGACTGCTGTCCTGGGAGCAGTCTTGGGCTGCGGCTGGGCGGCCTTCTCCTGGTGGGCCGGCGTCGCCTTCTGCTTCGTGGTCCGGCGTCGTCTTCTTCCCGGGCGTGTCTTCTCGGCAGGGGAAGAGGCCTCGTCCTGGTGACGCTCCTCCCGGCCTGATGACCCCAGGATAGCTGATGGCTCCGCTGCGTCGCCGTCTTCTTCCTTCTCCTGGCTGGCGGCGGCGGCGTCGGTCGGTGCTAACGCTTGACTGCGTTCCCTGTCCTGTGGGGCGCACATCGAGGTCTGCAGCTCGATAGACGTGCTGGCAGGCTGGGCCTGGACAGCAGCCTCAGAACGCCAGGGGGCGTCCTCCTCCACTGAAGTCGCACAGTCGCGGCGCCAGAGGGTGTCATGCCCCGCCTCCGTGGTGGCGTCGCTGGTCACCGGCTGGGTGGCCAGGACTAGGTCGGTGTTAACCGCCCTATTCCTTAGCCTCCTCGGCGTCTCCCTGGTCTCCGTCGCGGCCCTGACTGCGCCGGTGTTCATCCCTGGCACTCCGTCCCTCCCTGGTAGACGGATGACCTGGAACAGAGATCCACCTCGATCTCCGGCTCCTGCGGCAGCTCCGGCTCGGGTGCCGGGGTCTCCGGCACAGGTTCCAGCGTCTGCGGCTCCGTGTTGCTCTCCGGTGTCGGTGTCATGCCGGTGAAGAGATCTCGGAGCAAGTGCCCGATCGCCACCGCCCGTTCTTGGGTTGTCATCGTATCCGCCTGGTTGTCCATCCTGGTCCTCCTGTAACAAACTCTGAAAGAGAGAGAGCGAGCACTGAGAAGTGCTCAGCTCAGACAAATGCTCTTCCGAAGTCGTACTAATAAGTACAGCTGCCTGGTTAGCACTAGAAGTACTGAGCGCCTGGCAAGGAGAGAGAGAGTGCAGCGAAAGGCACGTACGTCCTTTCACTTCGGCAGTCACCTCGTCCTTGTGTAGTGAATTGGGATTTTCCGACTCATCGGGTACTCCTAGGAAACAGATTAGTAAAAGGGCGTAGTTACCTTGGGACTGTCCACTATTCGACCCCCGCTCCCCCGAAAAAAGGACCGAAGAGTGTTCTCGGCTGTGTGCGGCCTGATCATGCCAGCTCTGGAACTTTGGACTGTTACATCGGCAGCGTAGTACTGTTCGTTAAAAGTGAGAAAATGTGTGGTTTTTAATTTGATCGAGAAGTTCATATGAAAGCATTGCTTTTACTGACGCCATTGTAATGACCTATGTTCATTTCAGTTGGGAAAAACACGAAGACTGTCTTTCTGAGGATGTAAACAGGCAGGTGGACAGTGAGTGTCCGCCATTATAATGTATTTCCCCAACCTAATTGTGACTGATGATAGGCAAGCGGGCCTACCATTACAATGATAACCCAGTCTTCATGTGAGAAAAGACGTTTGGGGATTTGTCCGTCGCGTTTCTAGGGCAACGTTTAGAGCTATACAGTTTAATACAGTCTTTACTCACAAAGAGTACACTACCTAACCTAGAATTCTGTATACAATGTAGAATCCCATAGCGAAGCACGGGTACATCAGCTAGTAATATTATAAAGAGGAAAAATTTGTTTGTTTGTAACGAATAGACTCAAACTACTGAACCGATTTTAAACATTTCTTCACCTATAGAAAGCTATATTGCCAGTGAGTAACATGGGCCGTATTTTGTTTTCAAAACAATTCGAGGTGGAGGGCACGAGGGGGGGGGGGTAGATATAAAAATAATAGGCTAATATAGGCAAAATATCGAATTTGTCGTATAAGGACGAGATAAAGCTCAATTTAATCCATTTGACGCAAAGAACAAAACTCTGTAAGCCCTACGGGCCCGAAAACCATGTTTTAAGGCCCTAAAACCAACCGTTACGGAGATATTGGCACCACACTACCCCTGCTCTAGGAATCGGATAAAAGAAATGAACTACCGTAACCATGGCAACGTCAGCTCCAGGATTGTAGAGCAGGGAGATTATGTATGTACGTTTTGGTATAGCTGCCAACC
Source organism: Anabrus simplex (assembly GCF_040414725.1). NCBI lineage: Eukaryota > Metazoa > Arthropoda > Insecta > Orthoptera > Tettigoniidae > Anabrus > Anabrus simplex. Next base: position 328,545,746 of record NC_090265.1, read on the forward strand.
AAAATTGGTACAAATAAGACTTAATATCTAGAAAAAATATACTGTTGTGTAAGGCACTCATAGGTCTCCTGTGAGTGGGGACGGAAAAGGAGTGAAGTATAACAGTCTTACTATACATATAAAAATGGATGTGTGTGTGTGTGTTTGTGTGTAAATGACACGTCCTCCTAAACCATTGGAGCAATTTCAACCAAACTTGGTACACATATTATTTACTATCGGAAGACAAGCACTGTGGGGGTAAGCCATCCCTAGCGCCCTTAAGGGAGGGTGTCACGGGAGGTAGTTATAAAAATAATCGAGAATAGTGTCGAATTCATAGTTTTCGGGGTCGCTGAGTTGAAAAGTAATACTCTCGAATTTTTTTAAAGTCCAAGTTCAGCCCCCTTTTAGGTGGGGGTGCTATTGCTATTTGCTTTACGTCGCACTGACACAGATAGGTCTTATGGCGACGATGGGATAGGAGAGGTCTAGGAAGGGGAAGGAAGCGGCCGTGGCCTTAATTAAGGTACAACCCTAGCATTTGCCTGGTGTGAATATGGGAAACCACGGAAAACCATCTTCAAGGCTGCCGACAGTGGGGCTCGAACTCACTATCTCCCGATTACTGGATACTGGCCGCACTTAAGTGACTGCAGCTATCGAGCTCGGTGAGGTGGGCGGCGAAAGGGGGGGGGGGAGTGAGATGTAGAAATAATTAAACAGTTTCGAATCCATAGATTTCACGGTCTCGGAGATTTTTTGCAAGTCCAAGTGGGGGCGAAGGGGATGAGATATAAAAATAACGAAAAACTATATATAACAATCTTTTCTTCTTAACATATATAAAATTTGTGTGTGTGTGTGTGTGTGTGTGTGTGTGTGTGTGTGTGTGTGTGTGTGTGTGTGTGTGTGTGTGTGTGTGTGTGTAAATGACACATCTCCTCCTAAACCACTGGAGCAATTTCACCAAACTTGGTACACTTATCAATTAGTATCAGGAGACAAACCGCGTGGGGGTAAGACACCCCTAGCACCCTTATGGGCAGGGGGCGAGGGGGGTGGTGTAAAAATAATGTAGAATATTATCGAATCCATAGTTTTCGTGGTCTCTGAAATGAGTAGTGACACTCCGAAATTTTTAAAGTTCATGTTCGGCCCCCTTTGGGGTGTGGGTGAGCGGGGAGTGAGATATAAAAATAATCGAAAACAGTGTCCAATCTACAGTTTTCTGGGTCACTGAGATTGTGACAATCCAGATTTTTTATCTCTTAGGTGTGTGGGGCGAGAGGGGGACAGTCTCATTGACAGTTGAAATCCTGTACATCGTATCTATAGTGCGACGGCAAAATACATAAAGTTATCACTTATTAATTTTTGACAGGATCAAATACTTCCCACTCGATTCGATCTTCCATAAGGACGAAGTTTTATTCGAAAATTAAATAATCTAAAACTTGAAATCAAACACATGTAAATAATTCTAAAACTACATAAAAGATCATAACATATCAATCTGCAAGTCAGAAAGGAACTCTATAAAAATTCACATCACACATACCTAATTGGTAATGCAAATCTTAAAGGTAAATATTCAGAAACCATCCAGGCAACGCTGGGTACTACAGCTCGTTTTATATATAGAGATTATTTATCCGTAATGAAGCAGTAGATACCTTCTTGGAGATAGCCTGTCGTAGAATTTTGAAGGAAAGAACTACCCAGGTTCGTATGAATATTCTGAACTTCGGCAGATCGCAAAAGCGAGACAAAAAGAGACCATATTTTTTATAGTAACTTGTCTCACAAAGAACATTCGTGAATTGCCTGGCGGATATTTATCTCGTATTTGTAAAAGGCATAAATCATCCACTAGATAATGGGAATGTTTTAGCTGCCCATACTGACTCGTTCACTGTAGGTAAGTAGTTTAAGTAATCCGTGCGTGTAGCAGCATGATGGTGTGGCAATGCCACTAAAGTATTGTTCACGTTCGTGATGTGTCATTAGTGAATTCTCGATATTGTGCATTGTTTGTTTATTGCACAGTAAGAATTAACGCAAATAAGTTGAGATTTTGCACTACATTGAATTAGTCTTAATCACGTGAAGTATACGAGGAGGAAACAAATTTCAAACAATATTTTCAGTTTGAACAGGAAACTCAAAGACGCCACAGTAAATGAAATCCTGCAGTATGAAGACTGGCGCAGATGCCTTCCGAGAAAACTAGTGGAGCCTGTTTATGAGCCTTTGGATAATGTAACTAAAGTAAAGACTATATTTCTTTTGATTATGTCTAGAAAATAGTTTAAGCTAAAGACATCATCACTTCTGGAGAGTCTAGGACAGCAGCTATCTCGTCATCAGCGGTATTGTGAACAACTAGGAACAAAACTTGAAACTTAAGATCGTATGGGTGTACGTGTGGTGTAATTTTCAAGAAGCAAGGGCTAAGCAAATGGCTATGCATGATAGATGTAAGACGATGGGCGTCCACGAAAGCTAAAGCGCTTGGATAATCAGATAAATGGCGGGTTTGGGTCTGTCCCCCAATGTTGGAACAAAATGTTTCTAGATTCATTTTCACTTCATTTGCATTTCCTGACACACACATTCGTACGACCATTCCATCTGGTGCAACTTTCAATGTCAACCTTTGGATGTATACTTTTTCGTCGATGGAAGGAGTTCGCCAAACGTTTCTTGTGAAATAATTCCACTGGACAACGTCGATATTGACCGTCCGAGCCGTAACGGTATCATCAACCTTCATGGGCTTATCGATAATCAGTTTAGTGCCCCATATTCGATAACATAATTAAGCATGCCCGGAAGAAAACTACTTTCCTCTTGAATGTCATGCTTTTGATGTTCTACGCAATGTTATCTGCGACGCTGATGATTAAGAGTTGGTCGACTCCCAACTGCACAATTGCAGCATCTATCCAATGTGTTTATTGTCGTTTACATTATGTTTTTGCTTAACAGATTTCTACATAAAGACCTAAAAACATGTTTAAGTTCCTGGCTGAGTGGCTCAGGCGGTTGAGGCACTGACCTGACCCCGCAGGTTCTATCCTGGCTCAGTCCGGTGGTATTTGAAGGTGCTCAAATACGTCAGCCTCTTGTCGGTAGATTTACTGGCACGTAAAATAACTCCTGCGGACAATTTTGGCACCTCGACTTCTCCGAAAACCGTCAAAAGTAGTTAGTGGGACGTAAAACCAATACTATTATTAACTTACGAGCCGCACCTCCTTACCTCCACATTTTACTTTTGTACTTTACAAGATATCGCATTCTTTACGATGTCATAGATCAGTCTGTTATGGCTTCTTAGTGTTCTGTATGCCTGACTTGACATGTAGTTCATCCCGATTGGACAGATGGCACCTCATATAACGAAGGGTTGCCAAAGCATTTCTTTCTAGCTTATCTTTGATTCTGGTTATCTCAGGTCTTCGGACAATAATGGCTTTAAAAGAAAGGATTGAGACTTTGGTCTACGAGATGACTTTCATCTCGTACAAATGGTTCTACAAAAAGATTTCAAATTTTATCTTGTATGGCTCTCTTAGTTTAGAGTCCATGAATATGACTACTTAGAGTATGAATATGACTTCTTCATTCTCAGGGTAGGCCTATTTATCCTACTTATCCTTCCTTGGCTTGCTATAGTTTTGCTAGTTTGTTTTCTGAGAGATCCCTATTTAGTGTATTATTCTTTTATCATTTTGCTGCAGACTTATTTCATTGTCCTTTTCTCTTCATGTCCGCTTGTTATGTAATCGTTCCTGCATGAGCGAAAGGTAGCACCGATCCGATTATTCGTGTGTGTGATGAGTTTGTGGTTTTTGATTGGAGACCTTTTATTCCTCTACGTCTACGTGTCACGGGACGTGTATGTTATTTTCGTTGTCTTGACTGGGTGAGTCAGGCCTCTTTGCGGTGACCCAGGTATCTGACCTGTGCTCTCAGGTCAAGCTCATGAGCCGTTAACTGATACTTGTCATGCTCTTACGATTCTTGTAACGTGTATTGATATTATGTTTTTCTATACGCTCTGCTTCGCATGTTTGGTCTCTGAGTGTGTGTGGGTGTGAAATGGTTATCGGACCTGTGTTACTTTTCAGTATCTTATGTTTTTTTGCTTTAGTCATTACTAGCTGATGTACCCGTGCTTCGCTACGAATTTCTAAATTTTATACAGAATTCTAGGTTAGGTAGTGTAAACGTTGTGAGCAAGATTGTATTAAGTTGCATAGCTCTTAACGTTGCCCTGAAACACGACGGGCAAGTCACCAACGCCTTTTCTCATATCAAGACTGGGTTAGGGAATTTTCATTGTAATGGTAGGCCACCTTGCCTACCGTCAGTCACAATCAGGTTGAGGAGTTTACATTATAATGGACACTCACTCTCCGCCTGCCTTTATAGATTCTCAGAAAGACTCTCTTACAAGGGAACATCCACAATGGTAAAGTCGCCGATCGCGATGAAACTTAGCAGACACATTGAGGTACATGTAAAAACAATGCCAGCATCAATTTTAGGCGCCAACATTCATTAGCGCGTTAACTAAGGGGCCTAAAAGTTGCGACATTTCAAGTTTCGCGCGATCAGCGATGAATACCTGCTGGCCAATGCTAAGCCGGCACACACACTTCCCGTCTGGAGACACACCCTTTGCACCGCCTTTTACCCTCCAAGTGGTTCTCCCCGGCACATTCCCCTCCCTTCTCCTCGCGCTTGCGAGGAGAAATAAAACAAATAACTAAAATACATGTTATGTGTATATGTATTGACAGGAACAACGGAGAACACAACTGTTCGTTTAAAAATAACAAGAGTGTTATCGGTAATGAAACGAAATGTCGTATGGCTTTTAGTGCCGGGATATCTCAGGACGGGTTCGGCTCGCCAAGTGCAGGTCTTTCTATTTGACACCCGTAGGCGACCTGCGCGTCGTGATGAGGATGAAATGATGATGAAGACAACACATACACCCAGCCCCCGTGCCGTAGGAATCAACCAATTAAGGTTACAATCCCCGACTCGGCCGGGAATCGAACCCGGGACCCTCTGAACCGAAGGTCAGTACGCTGACCGTTCAGCCAGCGAGTCGGACAGAGTTATCGGTATCAACATATCATAAACCTACAATTTCACATACAGCGCAAAAGACCACGCTTTAATCTACGTTATTACGGCCTATGTCCGCAGTGTGACATCTCCCCGTGAGCGTCAAAACCTATTTGACAATAGTTGACTGCTTAACACTCACCCTCAATCGCGTCATAAAGCTGCAGCTCCCGGAAGTTCAGCGGACCTTCTTCACCGTGACTTCCGTGCTTTGCTTGAAGATGAAAAATAATTTTTGACACGCTCAGTGACATTGCCCTTAAGGACTCGTCGCAAACGTTTTCATAAATATTTCATAAAATGTAAACTGCCTATACAATGTGGAAATTCCAAGGGAGAGCTATGAGGAAGGCTGATAGCGTACGCAGTGTAGCACAGGTTCTGTTCGACAGCTTATCAGACGGCAGCGCGGGGAGAGGGAAACGAGTGGTGCTGAACCAGGCGGGGCGGAGGGGAGGAGGAGTAGAGGTGTGGCACAAAGCAGTGTTCCGGTTAAGCATTGGTCAGGAGGAATTCATCGCTGTTCGCGCGGAACATGAAATGTCGCAACTTTTAGGCCCCTTAGTTAACGCGCTAATGAATTTGGCGCCTAAAATTGATGCTGGCATTGTTTTTACATGTACCTCAATGTGTTTGCCAAGTTTCATCGCGATCGGCGACTTCACCATTGTGGATGTTCCCTTGTTAGTGGTTTTCCCAACTGAAATGAACATGGGTCATTACAATGACGTCGGTAGGAATGGCGCGATTAGAAGCAATGCCTTCATATGAAATACTCGATCAAATGAAAAACCACATTTTTTCACTTTTAACGAACAGTACTATGCTGCCGAACTAACAGTTCAAAGCTACAGAGCTGGAATGACCAAGACGCAGAAATCCGTGGTCCATGAACAATCTTCGTCCCTTTTTCGGCGGGGGTGTGCGTGTGTGTGTTCAAATAGTGGATAGTTCCAGGGCAAAAACTATGCCCGTTTACTTATCGGCTTCCTGGGAGTACCCGATGAGTCGGAAAATCTCAATTCACTACACTGGCTGGGGAAAGAACTACCTGACGTGGAGGCAATTTTTCTTCCAAGCCAGAGGAGAAACCACATCTTCGCTGCTAATTTGGAATAAAATGAATGTAGATTTAATGAAAGTGAAGAGGAAGAAGCTTTTCCTAAGAAACGGCTCTTTTCAAGGTTGAATTTTGAGTTATTTAGTGAATTGTGGTACTATAATTTGGAATAGGGCTAAATTGTAATTCCAGACCAGTTGATACTACTACTGCTACTACTACTACTAACTGAGCCTCTGACTTAAGTGCGCACACTGCTCATTCAAAACAGCGCGTCAGAGTAGGTATCGAATAGCTGGCATACTATGATGAACCAGTGTGTTACGTACCAGCAGTATCAGAAAATGTATGAACCAGAGGATTGGCATGCTAAAGAAGAAAGTTATCTAACTCCTCAGCTATTTCCTGCCAATATTCAGGTAGGCTGTTATACTCAGTACGTAGCGGTAATCCCATCTATCGGAGTTGAATGTCAGCATAAGAGACAAAGAACATTACAACAAACAACGGTCAGTGTAATGTTATTGTTGATCTGTGTTACGCGCTTTCGATATTGTAGGCCGTCACATTATTGTCTTCTGGTTCTGAAATACCACTCTTATCATACTCAGTACGGTAAAACTGAATAAAACATAAATGATCGGAAATTATATTCTCTATAACTTTTGTTATGTAGTACTTTTCCATAGGACCAAGAGCATAGGTATTTAAAAATTAAATTTTAGGTGCCTTCCCCTAAACTACAATTTCACCCAGGTTGAATAACATTATTTATAGCTTAAACTGTAGTTTCTTATTCCCCGACTCTATATACCGATTTTCATTAAATTATATTTACCCAGTTTGTCGGGGCTCGGCGTTGATATGGACTTAGCAACAAAAATCCAAATTCATGAGTATCTGTTATCATAGCCGGTACGGTAAAAATGCATAAGACGTAAATGATCAGAAATTTAATTTTACATAACTTTAGTTATGTATATTTATCGATATGACTACTAATAATATAAATATTTGAGAATTGAATTTTAGGGCTTCCCCTAAACTACCATTTCACTCAACGTGAATAAAATAATTTATAGCCTAGATTGTAGCGGCTCACCCCCAGACTCTACATACCGATTTTTATTAAATTTTCTTCAGCCGTTCTTTCGTGATGCGTGTACAGACACAGACATTACGGATTCGGTATTTTGCTCTCATTTTACTTTATTGACTCATGTTTATTTGTTGTTTACAATTCTGCCAGCCTTGGTTTACCGGCGTCTTCGATTTCTGGGTATGCAGTCTGCATGGAGATTGTTGGGAGCCATGTTTCTTTTTTTTTTTTTTTTTTCCTTCTTTTTTTGACAACAAAGCCTTGGCTTTGTCTGGGGAGCCGTGATAATTTTATTGTGTGAAAGCTGTTCCTTTCACCTCGTAATTGCCAATGGTCCTTAAGAGATAAATACTTTGGATAACGTTTTAATTGCCACTCTGGTAATAAGTAAAAATAATTGTATCTCTCTTCATGATACCCTTGTTGCGATGGTGTAAGATTCTATAAGATTCAGATTGATACGTTATGTGATTATAATTGGAGTATCTTTACAAGCCATGTATGTAAGTACTGGACTCCCTGTATTCCCCATTTATTTGTTTTATGCCTATATTCAAACCTTTTCTCTTTAGTTTATGTTAATAAACCTAAGTCATTGACCTCTGGTCTACATTATTGTCTCTCTACTTTGGCGACATGCCTTTTATACTTTGGTTCTCTAGTCTGAGGCCGGGATTCAGCTCCTGGCAGTTTTTAGCCAGTTTCGACCGATCCAGAATGGATATATTACATGTTTAAGTACATGTAAGAACAACTAAAATTAGTAAAATCATTATTTATATTTCTTGTCGTACTCATTCTTCTTCGTTTAGGCCTACGATGGACCACGTGGTTCTTAACTCTGGTGAGCTTTTTTCTTCCTCGTAACCCAGTATTCTTGCATTCTAGCGCTATGGACGGCTGTTCTTTCTTGAGTCCATTTCGCTCCTATTTCTGGACGCAGTGATTTAGCTGTTAGTGACTGTCGTATTCATTATTATACAAATATCTAGACTCATAAGCTTGTAGAGTTACAGCCGTGGGTGGCTAAAATATGTACAATAAGCATTGATTACTACTGAACTTTCCATCGTATTTGATTTTATACCATTATCGGGCATGCACTTCGCGAATGTTCTTTGTCAGGCTGAGAAATAACTACAAGTGCAGCGCTCAAAGATCCATAGGTCCTCTTCGAGAGAACACCCATTTCTGACTTCTCTTACGGCATTAGCCATGGTTTCTTGTGGATAAATTAAATTATTTGTTTGACATTTTGAATCTAGGGATAAAAGAAGAGAATCAAGAAGATGAGATTAAAAACAAGTGTAGTGAAAAAATATTCTTACCCATTAAAACCCACGAGTAAATTTCCCTTCCGCTGTGCTCGGTAATTAATAAAGACCTATTTTGCAAGACCAATGTTGCATCGAACTCTGAGATGAGTCATTCAGGTGTTAGGAGACATGTACCTAAATCTGATCTCCATCTATACAGTTTCTTGCATGCCGTTTACACTGTAGCATGTCGATGTCCTTTTAAAAACATACTCTTGTCGCACCCCCCGTTGCCACTAACTTACTGCGACGGTTATCGATGCTACCATAAATGGATACTTTTGAAGTCTATTTTGAATACAAAGGGAATTCCCTGTTGAATAAGGAAGCAGATGTATAAAGTTAATTTTACTGACAATAAAATAAGGTCGGTATTTCTTAAGATCAAAACGAATATGTTTGTGATGTTACTTGTAAATGATAGTTCTCTGGAATGTGGCTTTTTGTAGAAATGTATAACTTACACGAAAAGAAATGAAAAAGTATAATAATAATAATAATAATAATAATAATAATAATAATAATAAAAAAATGATTGGTTTTACGTCCTAACTAATTTTGTATGGTTTTCAGAGACATGGACGTGCTGGAATTTTGTCCCGCAAGAGTTCTTTTACAAGAGTTCTTTTATGTGCCAGAAAATCTACCAACACGAGGCTGACATATTTCAGCACTTTCAAATACCACCAGACTAAGACGGGATCGAACCTACAGAGTTGAGCTCAGAAGGCCATCGCCTGAGCTACTTAGCCTGGCAGAAAGAAAAGAGCCGGGAAAATTGCATTACCGTAAAGTACTCTAGATCAAATTAAATATGAAACTGGCAGAAGAAAAGCAGCTCGTCAAAAGTTGACCTGAAAGGGACTGGTTGAGAGAACACATTTCAGCAAGTTTGTAGTTGTACGTGACTGTTGATATCTTGATCATAACCACGGGTTCTCTAGTTTGAAGTGGAATTCGAACCACAGGGACGTGCCTTTCCATTTCGGATTCTTAACGTGCCTTAGTAGTGATTCGAACCGTAGTCGCCTTCATAAGAACCCAGTGTCGATGGCATTCAGCTATCACCTTTCGGGAACATTTGAGACATCTTGCTTAGGTTTCTGCGAAAGTACCATGGCTATACGTGTAGGTTGGAAGCAGAGCATGGATATGACAAGTGGATGTATGTAGTCTGCGCTGGCTATATAGAAATGGAACGAGAATATCGTCAAAGCAATTTCGGACTCTTGACCTGTAAGAGCGCTACTGCATCACCAACGGTTCAGGGTACATATAGAATCTTGGGTCTAAATACCCTCTAAAATATTGAACCTATCATTTAAATACACTTGAGAAAAAGTTCATTGTGTAGTTGGTATATTGTCCAGATGTGTCAAGTTGAACTTACGCCATAAGACCTATCTGTGTCGGTGCGTCGTAAAGACGTAAAGCAAATAGCAAGTTGAGCTTATGTCTTGAGTCAAGGGAAATGACTGGACTATCTCCGTGTGCTATGCTTATAAATAGGGCTCGGATGTTTAAGACCTAAAAATATCCCAAATAAGCAACCAAATATGACCTCAAAAGTGACGAAATATGACGTAAAAATTACAAAATATGACCTGAAAATGATTAATCTAAATGTGGCCATTATAAAATAAGTAATAAATCGAAACGGCGATTCCTTTGATACATATTTAAGTAAATTCTTCATTCTTACTTTCATGTTAATTTTCTTATTGTAGGGCCTACATGTTTAGCAGTTATTCAGTCTATTGTCCTCGATTCACTTATCAAACATTTGTGAATACATATCTGTAAAGTACAAAGTTCGCTAAGATTATCAGATCACACATCTGAAAAGTCAAAACATGTTTTCAGTCTTCAATGGCGGTTTGAAATATGGGAAAACTGGAAATCAGTCGATATATATTGAAACGTTTAAGCCCAGATTACATTAATATTACTCCAATGCGTTGAAGTTTAAATTGAGCACCACGAAACTAATTAAGTAGATGTCTTTCGATGAATTATGGTAGGGCGGCAGGGCAAATAATGCAAACTCACAAAACTTTTTCATTCTTCTCCGCGGGTGGTATTGAAGTGTATGACAACATTCATCTTAAAAGCATCAAGCGCGGAAGACCTCCGATTATCACTTAACACATTCTTATAAGAAGAGAAGCTCCTTTCTACGTCACAAGACGTTATTGGTGCACGTTTAAATAATATTAAATCACTGCTGTCGAGTATGCACTCGTCTTGAAATGTACTGGTACCTTCTTCTCCTTGAACATCATTTATCTTGAATACACAGCGAAAAGTCACTTCGATTGAGCACGTTTCGAAGTTGCCGTTTTACATTGACGCCAACTATTCCATATGTTTGTTGTGCTGAAAGTTCAACACTTCTCACAATTTCAATACTTGCATGAATTTCTAAGCTAGCAGCTTCTAAACGAGTAATTGCACTCGATATAATTCCTAAGTTCGACTTAATATATGCCCGACTTTCTGACAAACTGTTGGAAAACAATTCCTGCGCAATATTGATAGAAGAGGCAGAGTATTCAACTTGTATTAATTACAGATGTGATACGGAAAAGCAGTTTTGTGAATACTAGTTCTCATTCGGAAAGTTGACGATGATTTTGCACAGCTACAGTGTTCGCCAAACCGTCGAAATATGACCGAAATATGAAGTTTCTACAAAAATAGCTCAATATATGATCTGACAAAAATAGCCAAAATATGCATTTATATGACAAATAAAAACTTAATTGTGACGATAATCACCTGATTTGCACGAAAATCCAATCAAACAAGAAAATAGACACAGAGAAAAAATGACTTTTTCTAAACATCCGAGCCCTACCAACAGGAGACGGCGATGACTGGACAAACCCGTACTTCACAGTATGTACACTGTGAGGCATGCCTTGACCGTGCATCGTGCATTCAGTTTCTGCATCGCCATGACCCAGACATTACCAAAGCCTAATTCGGAGATTGTAACTACATAATTATATTGAATGTCACGTTATATCTGTCTAGCACGCAGTCTCGCCTTGACAGCGTTCTGATTAAGAAGCGGAGGTGGGAATGAAAGGAAATACTAGCAGATGTTGAAGTAACATAATTAGACGTTGTTAAGAGTCATCGACTTGGAGTGGTCTAACCTGTACGGATGCTGAATTACGCATTCAGCACAGGTGCAAGAGCTGTCAAGAGTAGATTAGCCTTATAACCTCCGTATGTATGTACCAGCATAGGTTGTGGCTTAACGGGAACAATGTCGAAGTCGTTACCCATATAAAAGGATTCACTTTCCTGAATCCGTATGGATTAGTCCCTATATTTCGCAGATAGCAACACTTAAGAATAGATGATGGACGGTTTTGCTCAACGTAACAATATATTTCTTACTATATAAATCACACGGTAATACCATAAACGATCATTCTCGTCTCACGAGTTGCCTATGCATAGGTCAGTAAGTTTGCTCTCTCCACTAGAAACATGATTGATTGTTGTTTAAAGGGGCCTAACATCTAAGGTCATCGGCCCACTAGAAAAAAACACTTAGGCCTCATAATTTTTCAAGGTTTTTTCTAATGGAGAGTTTAGTTAACTGGAAAGGCCAAACATTTGTAACGTCAAATACCACTTAATTTTAATTCCCGAGGCGTCTACCCCAATATTAACTCGCTATACAAAGATTACAGTGCACCACTAGAATAGGATTATTTACTCGTGAATAAATATACACTCGGCAGATTATTACGTCGTTTCTAGCATCTGAACTAAAGCAATGACAGTTGTTTGCTTGCAGTGACACTATTGAGGCTCGTAAAAAGGTGGGCATGAGCTTTTGTATACGGATTTGGCGAGTAGGCCTATGTGACCCGGTCCTCGGAAACCTAGAAGACTGGTCCTGGATTTGAGAAGGACCGGAGAAAATGCTTATGGTTTCTTTCCCATCGAAACAGCTTCCTGGTCGGGCCCATAATGAGTAATTCACTGATTTGTAATTTGATGTCTATGGGAACGAATTTTAAATTTACCGTTTTAATATATGCTGTGTTAATTGTATGTATGTGTGTATGTACTTACGATTGTTCTCAGCTGGGGTGGTTTCGATCATCCAGTTGCACGACCATTTACATCGCTGAACGGGCGTAGTAGGGCGTGAGGTAGTTAGCATAATATTCCAGTGGTATCGTCACTGGCTTTTCATCACTGCGGTTTTAATCCTAGCCAATGAATGTGTGATTTGGGAAATGAAAAGTGATGCCCATGTGGTACACTTTGATCACGATATCAAGATAAATGTATACATATAAAATAAGAGTTTTGTCTGTATATCGCTCAGAATTTGAAAAAAAATGGTATTTCTGTATCGTTCATGTCCACAGTAACAAGGAGATGCACTTTTTACTTTTCCGTAATGTCTGTCTGTCTGTCTGTCTGTCTGTACACGCATCACGAGAAAACGGCTGAAGAGAATTTAAGGAAGATCGGTATGTAAAGTCGGGGGATGATCCACTACAATCTAGGCTATAAACCATTTTATTCACGCTGAGTGAAATGGTAGTTTAGGGGAAGGCCTAAAATTTAATTCTCAAATATTTATATTATTAGTGGTCGTATCGATAAATACTACATAATAAAGTTATGTAGAATTAAATTTCCGATCATTTATGTATTTTACATTTTTACCGTACCGGCTATGATAACATAGATATTCCTGAATTTGTATTTTTGTTGCCAAGTCCATATCAGCGCCGAGCCACGAGAAAATGGGTAAACATAATGTAATGAAAATCGTAGCATAGAGTCGGGGAATAAGAAACTACAGTTTAAGCTATAAACAATCTTATTCATTCTGAATGAAATGTAATTTAGGTGAAGGCGCCTAAAATGTAATTTTTAAATACCGATGTTATTGATCCTATCGAAAAGTACTACATAAAAAAAGTTATTGAGAATACAGTTTCCGATCATTTGTTTTATTTCGTTTTACCGTACCGGCTACGATAAGGGTGGTTTTTCAGAGTCTGAAGAAAATTAAATGTGATGTGAAGGCCTACAATATCGATCAACAGTAACATTACATTGACCATTGTTTGTTGTGATGTTCTTTGCTTTGTCTCTAATGCTGACACTCGACTGCGATAGATGGGATTACTGCTGCGTACCGAGTATAACAGCCTGAGTATTGGAGGGAAATTGCTGGGGAGTCGGATAATTTTCTTCTTTAGCATGCCATGCCTCTTGGTCCATACATTTTCTGATACTGCTGGTACGTAACATACTGGTTCAACATAGTATTCCAGCTATTCGATCCCTACTCTGACGCGTTGTTTTGAATCAGCAGTGTGCACACCTAACGCAGAGGCTCTCGTCGTCGTCGTAATAGTAGTAGTAGTAGTAGTAGTAGTAGTAGTAGTAGTAGTATGAACTGGTCTAGAATTAAAATTTAGGCCTATTCCAAATTATAGCACCACAATTCACTAAATAGCTCAAAATTCAACCCTGAAAAGAGCAGTTTCTTATGAAAAGCTTCCTCATCTTCACTTTTATTAAATCTACATTCATTTTATTCCAAACTAGCAGCGAAGATGGGCTTTGTCCTGTCTTAGAGGAAAAATTGCTTCCAAGTCGGATAGCTTTTTCCACCCGCCACTGTAATGTAAGGAGATTTTCCGACTCGTCGGGTACTGTGAGGAAACAGATAAGTAAAAGTGCATAGTTTTTGCCTGAGACTCTCCACTCCCCTCCCCCCGCTGATAAAAAACGAAGTGTTCACGGATGTCTGTGGCCTAATCATTCCAGCTCTGGAACTTTGGACTGTTAGATCGGCTGCGTAGTACTGTTCGCTAAAAGTAAAAAATGTTTTTTTTTTTTTCATTTGATGGAGTATTTTATATGAAAGCATTGCTTTTAACCGCGCCATTCTTACTGGCGTCATTGCAACAACCTATGATCATTTCAGTTGGGAAAACCACTAAGACAGTCTTTCTGAGGATGTAAAAAGGCAGGTGGAGAGTGAGTGTCTATTATAATGAAAACTCTCCAAGCTGATTGTTGAATCATGGTAGGCAACAGGCCTACCGTTACAATGAAAATTCTCTAACCCACTCTTCTTATGAGAAAAGACGTTTAGTGATTTCCTTGTCGCGTTTCTAGGGTAACGTTAAGAACTATGCAATTCAATACAAATTTGCTCACAACGTGTACACACTACGTAACCTAGAATTCTGTAGAATTCCGTAGCGAAGCACGGGTACATCAGCTAGTCTTTCCCAATGAGCCAGTCTACTTATCCCACGAAATAAAACGTATGGTCATACACTAACATACTCTACACGCAGACTGGGTACATAAGTAATAGTATTATTACTAACAACACTCATACCGGTGTCATAGCCAGTGCTCAGGCTGACAGGTTATTCTAAAGTAAAAACTTGTTCTAGATCGTATTAAAAGAAAGATTATACTGCAGTGCCTATTTGTGCTGCCCAGACTTCTGGACCTGCTGCCGTGTGGTATTCGGGGTTAGTGTTCTTTCAACAAGTTATGGTTGAACGAGTTTCTGAGGCTGATTCAGCATAACAAGTCTTTCTCGTTCCTCGGATGAAAGTGAAAGAACTTTCGAAGGCCACGCATTCAAGACATGTTCCCGAAGAAAAAAATTTGCACAGATTATAACTACCGTATTCGAATGTTCCTTTTAACAGATGTATTATAGAAACTACATGAAAATGCAAAATTAGTTTATAATAATATAGCCTGTGCAGTATACTGTATATGTAAAGATTTACTATGAAATAGCTATTTACTGGGCGAGTTGGCCGTGCGGTTAGGAGAGAGCAGCTGTCAGCTTGCATCCGGGAGATAGTGGGTTCGAATCTCACTGTCGGCAGCCCTGAAGATGGTTTTCCGTGTGTTCCCATTTTTCACACCAGGCAGATTCTGGGGCTGTACCTTAAGGCCACGGCCGCTTCCTTCCAACTCCTAGCCCTTTCCTATCCCATCGTCGCTATAAAACCTATCTGTGTCGGTGCGACGTAAGACACTGACAAAAAAAATAGCTATTTGTCTCTTTAGAGACTCGACTTCCTTATATAATCGCCGTTTTCGTCATACAGTACATGGGTAATTGTAAATAATTTATTACTGGAAATGCTGTTTTAGTCAGGTAGCATAGTGTATTGTATCTGAACAGTGATGGTGGGGCAAGTCAAACATGTATGAGTTTCTATAATACAGTATTGTTTGTAGGTGAGTTTTGGGAAAGGTATTCCACAACCTGAATAGTCCTGCTCTTGTGAGCTTACTGGACTCGGTTTTCATAACCGAAGGCTGTCTACACGAAGAGACTTATATGCTTACGTTTCTCGGCGACACTTCGTGGGAGGCTGACCGTCGTATGATACGTTTTTGCCGGATCTTCTCCATAACGCAATTAATTTATCTCGAAACATAAGTGCTTTGAGATTTCCTATTAGCTAGGGAAGTATCAGAAGCAATGCTGTGAATTTCTTCAGATGCATCAGACACCTGTTTTGAAGGTAAATATGATAACTCAAAAAAGTTACCATTTTCTCATGTCGGTATGTTCATTTACATACTCTTGTTTCAGTCCTATTTGAACTATTTTTCGGAACCGTGATTGTCCAAGGTGAAAATTACGTTTGAATTGGATCAGGAAAGTAATGTTTCATAGCACTGTGCGCTGCAACTTCAAAATCTACAGTTATTGACTGATTAAAGCGTCCGGTGCATAATGTACAAATTAGTAAACAACTTTAATATAAACCACCTCAGAGAACATATGAATGATATAGTTGTTTAAAAGTTTCGCATTCGTATAAAACGTCCCATCTGCTAAAACAGTTACTTTGTTTAAACATAAATACTGCAAATTATTTCCACATGCAAAAAGGCTGATACCTGAATCGAAGTCTACGTGACAAAGCTGCTCTAATGCCTCTTAAGCTGATCGCTGAGCTGTTGGTATAAGCTGTTTTTTAGCTCCGTACACTGCTAAATTAATCTTCTATATTTGTAGAGACGAAATGCTGCCATTAGTACAATATGACAGTGATAGACCAATCATGTTATTGGGTAGCAATATTAATTCACCACTTGCTTTTTTCCCTTCACTTTTTACGAGTTATATGTACTTCCACTGCCTTCGTAATGTCCAGGCCGTACTGTACCTCTGACGCCACGCTTTGGGGGGGGGGGGGACTTGAAGGCGATACGCATATGCTCCGCTTGAATAACACACTCGTTTAAATTACTTAAAGAACTGTTAACACATTATAAAACCAAAACCTATCCTCAAATATTTGTTAATTTTGGCATACAATGCATATCCTTCCCCGTAACGTTCTATTTCTCGCATATATACGTTCGTTTGCGTGAGTACAGCCTAACACTTTCAGACTGAGACATATTCTTGCGATTTTATCAATTTTCTGGTCAACTAGAACATTCACATCATACACACTGACAGAAAACACACAGCCAATTACGATTACTATTTATTTATTTATTTATTTATTTATTTATTTATTTATTTATTACAAATATAAATTATTTCTGTACTTCACTGTTTCCACTCCATGAACATTGCAGCTTTTCTGGACCTCTTGCAGGAAGTTACACCATTATGGAGTAGGTCTGCTCTCTTTGAAGCACTTTGTTGAATACACAAGTCGGTGTGAATTTTGGAAAAGTTATTTAAAAATATATTCACTCAAATATATATAGGCCTACACTGTCCGGCCAGGTCTTCCAATTTTTTCCCGCAGTCGCAGATGACTAGGGAATTTGCCAACTGCATTGACTCCAAAGCCTAGGATTTTGTGACACACTTAGGATTGTCTGAATTTAGAAATACCATCTTATGTATGACACTAACACACAAAATACTTTGGACACCTCAATTCCAAGTTCTATTGACATGTCTGATGGATACTTTAAGCCCCCTCGATTTGGGAAATTCAGATATCTTACTTCTGGAGGATTCATAAATAAGATCTGAATCTGTCAGAAGATAAGATTTACGTAAATCACACTGCTGTTTGATACTCATAAATTACTATTATTATTTTTATTTTTTTGCTATTTGCTTTTGGTCGCACCGACACAGGTAGGTCTTACGGCGACAATGGGACAGGAAAAGTCTAGGTACGGCAAGCGGCCGTGGCCTTAATTAAGGTACAGCCCCAACATTTGGCTGGGGTAAAAATGGGAAACCACGGAAAACCATCTTCAGGGCTGCCGACAGTGGGGTTCGAACCCACTGTCTCCCGAATACTGGATACTGGCCGCACTCAAGCGACTGCAGCTATCGAGCTCGGCGATTCTCATAAATATGACTTGCATTTTCAAATACACCGAATTCAGATAAGCCGTAGGTCTGATTACATAAAAATATAGGGCCTACCTAATGTTACCCATGTTTATGACATAATAAAAAAAATTAACTCACCATCTGGACGGGACACTCTTATTTCTCTCAGGATGTGATTTTCAGGAAAGTGCTTGATATTATACACACAACTCTGTTGTGATTAATTATTAAATTCTCCCTGGGAATAGCCTTCTTCCATAACTTAACTCGTTCTTCATCAGAAGGAAACACAAATACCGGAGTGTACTCTCCTTGTTTATAATTGGCTTTGCAGCCAGGCACACAGCAACTCTTAGGCATGTTGATTTCCCTCACTGATCATCTTAATTCAAGTATATACAATTCGTGGTTAATAATAAAACACAGACTGCACTGACTCAATTAATTTTACACTATAAATATAACTTTACACAAATAAACTACAAAATTAAAACACTGACGAACGATCTTCTTAACCTATAGCTTCACATAAATACACGCTCACACTAACTTTTCTTCACTAATTAACGACTTTCCACTTAATAATGCAGTCGATGACGACTCATTCTCACATATGAGTAAACATGCGGCCATCGGTAAAAATTTCAATAAAACTGCGAAAATCGATGTTTAACTGTACTAACTCATGTGCTAAACTTCCCCACTAACGATCAGCTGATTGCTTTCCCGCGCTCGTTACAGTACGGCCTGGACATCACGAAGGCAGTGGTACTTCCATTTCTTTCATCTAACGGCAAATGTTTTTTGGCCCACTTCATGCAATATTTCAGTAACCTCACAATTTAATGAACGTAGGTTTTCGTAGCTCATTGTGTTAACGTAAATAAATAAATAAATAAATAAATAAATAAATAAATAAATAAATAAATACTGGATTAAAACCACTATTTAATGAAGCCGAGCTTTCGGCCAAATTGCATTGGCCTTCATCAGGGCATGTTAAGTTCTGCTTCCGACAGTAAGCAAAGAAATTCAAAGAAACGTGGAAGTCATGGCCGTACTATCCACGGCCTACCCCACTAATTGGACTCGAGGGTCGTCGTGCTGTGATTCACCGCCCTCTGTCGACGCACAGGGTGCGTAATTTCAGGAATCTAGCCGGCCAAAAATCGTTCTGTCTTGATTTAAAGAAACTGTGTTAATTCCTCGCAGTCAGTCTTCTGTGTACTTAGCCTGGAAATAACAGCGCAGTCTATCTGAATGGGAGATCTCGGAAACTAACGGACAGATTTACATAAAACTTAGTATGTAACTGCTATTATTGGAGATAATTAAGTGTGTGGTCAATCAAGTACAATGAACAAATTACTACGCCAGGAATAGAATTAGAAATCTTGGTAATTTTAATCATTTTTCGTTATAGCTTTAAGAAATTAAATAGATATTAATTGTGCGACATGCTGTTTAGAATGTTTAAAAAGACACAGGAATACATGTACTTGCCAAACAATTTATTCATTAGATGCAGTTACATCAGAATCGCTATCGTCACTGTCATTATCTCCTTCGGGAGAACCAGATACAGGAGGCTCAGACAGTAAGTTGACCACTTCTCGTGAAAGCGGAATGAAGTTCCTCCTCCTTGATTTCCCTAAGCTGGTAATATAAGGGTCCAATGATATAAACAGCCTAT
Organism: Anabrus simplex; assembly: GCF_040414725.1. Taxonomy (NCBI): domain Eukaryota; kingdom Metazoa; phylum Arthropoda; class Insecta; order Orthoptera; family Tettigoniidae; genus Anabrus; species Anabrus simplex. The sequence continues at coordinate 328,565,387 of NC_090265.1, forward strand.
GGAAAAGGTCAGTATTTGTTTCTTTCTGGAAGGTTTCCTATTATCTTTATTCCTGGTCCCCTGGGCTTCCTCGTAGAGTTGTCCAATATGTATAATACAGTGCCTAATGACCTCTCCATGAACCAAGACTTTGTGCAAAGTTACTGGCATGCAGTACGATTTGTACTTTTATAAGTACAATTGTATAGTTTCCTTTGCGTACATGCCAAATGTCACTCTAAAGTCAAAGAAATATTAATGTTTATTTATTCCACCTGTTCAATACATAAAGTGATTTTAAATTATAGGGACATGTTTCGCCCTTTATTTAAGGGCATCTTCAGCCTGAATCTCAATCTGAAAGATAAAAAATCAGGATCCTGATTGTTCTTAATTGTGGTTGATTTTTAAAAAAAAATAAATTACAAATGAATGTGAGGATGATGTAGGAAATAGTTAAGATATTCTTAAAAATAGTCTTAATAAAGTCTTACAAACAAATAGACGTAATTTATACACTTTCTTGAATGTCCTTGTTGAAAAATGTGGTAACAAGTTGCATATTGGTAGTTCTATAAGAACGTAAATTGCTACGTTGAATCTTGTAAAGCGGCGCTCTGTGTTGGTTGAGGGCGTTAGAGAAAAGTTTGGATCCTAAACAGTTCAAACGTCAGAATAATGATGAATGTTGCTGATTACTCCAACTACATTTTAAAGCTGGTAATGAGACATTTCTGCCGCTCACTCAAATTATGCTGTAGGGGCGAGGGAAATGCTTGATACTTTAAGTGGGGTTTATAATAACATATAAAGTGGTTAGATTGTTGTAAATCTGGTGTGAAGAGATACATCTGTAGTCTACTTAAAAGCACGAGTGAAGAAGAGTGCTCAGTGGTAAGCAGCTGTGTTAAATATTAGCTGGAAGGAGCGACTGTAGCTTCTTGTGTAGAGTCGAAAGGGAAATTTGGTTTGAAGTCTGTAACAATGAGATTTACGTATTAAGGAATTATTTTGGAGGAAAGGAGAGTTCAGAGAAAAAACCGACGTGTGTAAATTCACTTACCTGTTTATTAATGTTAAATTGGTTAGCGTAAAGTTGAGGTGGAGAGAAAACGTTTGTAATTTCATTTATTTTCGATTGTAATAGCAACTATTTAACACTATTACAATCGAAAATAAATGAAATTACACATAACGTTTTCTCTCGAACTCAACTTTACGTTAACCAATTTAACATTAATAAAGAGGTAAGTGAATTTACACACATCGGTTTTTTCTCTGAACTCTCCTTTCCTCCAAAATCATTCCTTAATACGTAAATCTCTTATTATTACAGACTTCAAACCAAATTTCCCTTTCGACTCTACACAAGAAGCTACAGTCGCTCCTTCCAGCTAATATTTAACACAGCTGCTTACCACTGAGCACTCTTCTTCACTCGTGCTTTTAAGTAGACTACAGATGTATCTCTTCACACCAGATTTACAACAATCTAACCACTTTATATGTTATTATAAACCCCACTTAAAGTATCAAGCATTTCCCTCGCCCCTACAGCATAATTTGAGTGAGCGGCAGAAACGTCTCATTACTAGCTTCCCTCAACCAACACAGGGCGCCGCTTTACAAGATTCAACGTAGCAATTTACGTTCTTATAGAACTACCAATATGCAACTTGTTACCACATTTTTCAACAAGGACATTCAATACAGTGTATAAATTACGTCTTTGTTTGTAAGGCTTTATTAAGACTTTATTTTTAAGAATATCTTAACTATTTCGTACATCATCCTCACATTCATTTGTAATTTATTTTTTAAAAAATCAACCACAATTAAGAACAATCAGGGTCCTGATTTTTTTATCTTTCAGATTGAGATTTACGCTGAAGATGCCCTTAAATAAAGGGCGAAACATGTCCCTATAATTTAAAATAACTTTTTATGTATTGAATAGGTGGAATAAATAAACATTGATATTTCTTTGACTTTATTGAACAATTCAACTCGGACCAAAATATAATTATAACATGTAAATGTCACTCTATCAATGGCATAGTAAATACGGTACTGTAAATATTGTAAATACCATAGATAGTCAGAAAACCAGAACCATCAAAACACCATGTAAATATTGTACCTGTAAACACCGTGAACCACAGCAACACTGTACATAATCAACTGTGTGGTAACATTTTCCCCCCACTGTATTCAAAAATTTTCCTAAATACTGCATGCCCAACTGAGACCCTTCCCACAAACACCTAATAGCAAATCTGTAAATATTTTACCTGTGGACAAATATACTACAATTCACCAATGTAAACAAACATAAATTGCACCAAATTATACCAAAAGTCCATGCTCTAAGAGCTCCAAATTAAGGCGAGGTAAAAGACCCAATGAGGTCGGCGATCTCAATAAAAAGGCGTGAGGCTCAGGTTCACCCACACGAAAGAGTTTCTACGATGGCACGTAGATGGTTTATTAAATTTATATCTACTCCAGTAATATCTGCAGAAGTGGAAGCCTCTCTGAAGAATCTTCTAGATGTTTCCATCATTGGTATTGCCAGCACTTTGCTTCGGATGTCAACCAGTAGACGCGTTTCCTTCCTGAACTTCTGTAGTGAAGTCATCTACAGTATTTATTTATTGTGTGTGTATTTTAGGCTTTAAATCAGTGCGTAAATGTATTGTGTTGAGTGAGAGTTATGCGATAAGCCTGTGTGTGTGATTTATTTCTTTGACATAAATACTGTGATCTTTTGTAGTCATGTGGTGTATTTATTTATTGCGTCTGTTTTCTAGCTTTTATTGTGTGGATAGATTTATTAAATGCAATTAAATACATTCCTTGCCCCTCGAGCCCATAAAATTGTCTATTTTCTCTCGCAATTTGCCTTATTTCAGTGCTGAGGTTTCTTATGTGCCGTAGTTTACCTCTGATTCTGTATAAACCAAAAGTGGCCCCTGTAAACCCCACGTCCCCTTTAGTTCATAAAAGTAATTCGTAGCTTAGTTTCTTCAGCCTTTTGTGTTGAACTTACATACTGAATTTCACAAATTTATGTGCCGCAGTTTTCCTGTGATGGCGTTGAGCGGAGCCGTTCGAAATGGCAACCCTGTTGTCATAAGAACAATACTGTTTTTTTTTAGATATGGAATGAGCTATAGTACTGGCAGGCACATCCTGACATTGTTGTGATGCACGTCCTTCTGCAAGGCTCATTCTCTGCTCGAACCAACTTTTATTGTACTTCAGCAATTTGTCCCTTTTTCTACTATACAGTATTTTGTCCAGCGTGATCAAATTTTAGCACACAAAATACCGACAGATTTCCTTATTGGCTTGGTTATATCCTTGGCACAATCATCAAAGCCTAAATGTTCAATTACAACATTCGCAATATCATCGTTCCGCTTATATTCCCTGCTGTTCCTCAACAGCTCGAAAACCGACCTCCAGGTTACAGAGTAATTCTGAAAAAAATTACTCTCATGGTCGTGCCTGGTCTCAGAAAAAAAAAAAAAACAGTTTTCTATTCATTAAAGTATAGATAACTCATCCAAAAGACTTTAATTGGAGAAATCAAAGGCAGTCCATTTTGAAAGTCAACTCAAATTTGTATAATTAGATAGCGCTTGGACACCGTGTACCTGAATTTTAAGTGCATATTCCGGACAACAATATAGTAATTTTCAGAAAATACTACATACTATATAAAAATACTTACCTTCATCTAATATAATCACACTGCAAGCTAAAGAAATATTTAGTTATGACGTCTTTACTGAGCCCTCACATAATAACTGCGCGCTCGCCTCGCCAGAATATGATGCCCTAACTGAGGAGAGCCACTTTAGGCATTCGGTGAGATTAATCAGACAGCGCGACTTTTCAATACTTAATTGCTGTACCCAAGAGTCTTATAAACACGACTCACAGAAAATGCGCACCAAAGACAAGGGTTGAAAATATTTTTGGCTGGCTGGATGCTAGAAATTCCCCACTGAGCGACGGTTTCGTGAGTGCGTCCCGGTGGTGTTACGCATGTATTTCTGCAGTACAGATCTCCATGTATTTGATAACTTGAAGCCGTCTTCCCTGTTGATGTTATTTGGGCGCAGCTCTATCTCTATGGCTTCTCTTACCAGTCGAGCATAGAAGTCATTTACAGGCGTGATGACAATCGCCTGGTCAAAGAGGATTTCATGGTCTGTGCTGTAGAAATGTTCTGCTATGGCAGACTGGCTTATGGCATTCTCCGCGGAGGATGAAAGAGCGACATTCTTTCCGACCTGCGTGTTCTTTCACCCTGGTGCTGACAAGCCTTTTCGTCATGCCAATATATAAGCAACCACAACCATGGACGTTTTTGATTAAAGTCACCGTATAGAGGCGCTGTTGTAGCCCAATGTCGCCAGTTTTGGAAATAATACATTTTGTAGCCTCGAGCCTCTAGCCCACCTCTAGCTTGGCAGTTGAACGCGGTGTTGCCGAATCGTTGGAATATACACAGTTCAATAAAATTAGGGGAACATGTTTTGTAACGTCTTGTATGTGAACGTTAATTTGGTAGATGGGGTTCCAATGGTCGTACAGCATTGCTTGCATACCATACTCAAATCGGAAGTTGTACTTCATCTGTAGGTGTAGCCATGCATTAAACTGTCAGGTGACCTCTCAAAACTAAGTGAATAGCGGTGCGTCTGTGTGTCGTCGTGAGGTACACAGACTACTGCGGTCATTTGAGCACGTACGTAAACCAGCACATGCCATGAGACATCTTAACGAGGTTCAAGTCGCAAGGACGTCACTTAGATCCAGGAAGAATGGACTTTTCGTCGTGTTGCTGTGTATCTCAATGTCTCTCAGTTATTCAACGCTTGTGGAATTTCTACAATGAGACAGGCCAGTTTACAAGGAGGGTTAGACAAGGTCGTGGATGCATGACAACCCCACAGGATGACCGATATCTAACCATATGTGCGTTGCGGCTTAGTTCAGCAACTGCCAGAGAATTGTTTCGCTATAAAACGTTCCTTCGCCTAGAATGCATTCTTAAAATCAGTTCGTATTTAATAAACGTCGAATCAAATCTAGACTTATTAGGTCGGGAAAAAACCCAGTTCTGTTTACAAGAGTGTAGTAGGTGTGTTTAATACTGAAATGTACTTGCTTTATTGATACAAGAATGATATACTTTTTGTTAAATGTATTCAGCCTCTGTCTTCCGTGTTTTAATGTTTTACTAAGACACCACGTGTCCGGCTCCATGGCTAAATGGTTAGCGTGCTGGCCTTTGGTCACAGGGATCCCGGGTTCGATTCCCGGCAGAGTCGGGAATTTTGACCGTAATTGGTTAATTTCGCTGGCACGGGGGCTGAGTGTTGTGTCGTCTTCATAATTGTATCCTCATCACGACGCGCAGGTCGCCTACGGGCCTCAAATGAAAAGACCTGCATTTTATGAGCCGAACTAAAAGCCATACGCCATATCATTTTTTATTTCATTACCAAGTAAATAGCAGCCTCCGTGGCTCAGACGGCAGCGCGTCGGCCTCTCACCGCTGGATACCGTGGTTCAAATCCCGGTGACTCCATGTGAGATTTGTGCTGGACAAAGCGGAGGCGGGACAGGTTTTTCTCCGGGTACTCCGGTTTTCCCTGTCATCTTTCATTCCAGCAACACTCTCCATTATCATTTCATAGCATTTATCACTCATTAATAAATCACCTTGGGAGTGGCGACCCCATTGTAATAACAGCCTATATGTGTTTCATTCATTACATCCCTGACCCGGTCAATGACTGGAAAACAGGTTGTAGGTTTTCTACCAAGTAAATAAACCATAACTTACATAAAATCAGCTTCATGGTCCGTATCGCACTTCAATAGATTCACAATTAAGTATTTATTTATTTTCCACCTAGTCGATACAATGATTGCTTAAGGCAATTTTTAATGGTCAAAAGTGGTACATGTTTCGTATATTATCAACATCTTCAGCCACATAACACTGTTTAGATGAAAAATATATAAAATTGACAAAGTAATGCTTTAGAGGAAGTGACCTTAAAATTAACATAAGATTGACAAGATTAAAACAAGTTTATGAAATAATGTATGCTTGTGTTGCAGATTGTGCGTGACGCCAAGGAATTGGCCCTTCGTATGAATCACCGTGGTGCCTGCGCCTGCGACAATGATACTGGAGATGGAGCTGGAGTGCTTACAGCGATTCCTCACGCTTTCTACTCTCATGAGCTGCGGTAAGTTCTGAAGCACTTAACGTAAGCGAGTGTCCTTGATATTATCTTGAGTCTTATCACAATGGACACTGAAATCCTCGTTCAGTGTCGTAACCCGGAAGTATAGCAGAGTTGAACCATTTCAGAGATCCCGACACTGACATTAGCGAAGGCCGAGCTAATGTCTCCTCCACTTGCTCAGCACTTGTCTAGTACTTGCTCACAATCGCTTCATATTCATCAAACATTATCCTCTAACAGGTGTTATTTATATCACCTCACCCCTAAACTGTTCCTTTTCGAAGTTTCGTGGTAAAAATAACCTTCAGCATGAAAATACACCTCGGATGATACTTTAAATTACTTTTACAGTAAAATCTACGTTGGGGGTGAAAACATCCCTTAACTCGAGGTCCATTCTTGTCGGCTTCAGCTAATTCAGCAACTAGAAAGGGCTCAACCTCCACCTCTTCAATCTCATATTACCTGCTGTGCTACCTCAGGGCTTTTTTGGCATGCAGTAATCACGTGGATACAATCGTGCATGTTTAGACTTGTTCGCTATCTAGCTCGCTGTCCTTAAATATAATACTATGAGTAGGAATATTCTACTTAGTCGATAAAAATACTGTTGCTAGAGAGTTGCATGCTTTTTATTGCATCATGACAAGAACATCGGTAGTTGATGTGAAAGGTTTTAAAGTGAACGGAAACAAATTTGTGCTTAAAAGAGGTAGTTGTGATGGATTGCACTCTTGTGGGCACCAAAAGTCGTGAATTTGGTATTTAGCACGCCTTTCCCTTACTGTTTGCAAATAGATGAATATAACAAGCAGACTCGGCGGATTAAAAATAATTTAGAACTGCGGTGGGAAGACAAAGGTATTCCTTAATGGTTTCTAGCTATGATCGTGACCGCTTATTTATTAAGAGCAGGTCTAGTGTCCGTGGAGGGTTGTGAAAAGAAGGAATGAATGCGTGGATATCTACCGTCAACGTGTAGAGTTGTCGATCTGCATGAGTTAGGATGCCCAGCATTTCAAATTCTTTTCCAGGAGCATAGTACGGAAACCATTTAACAATCTTCACGCCATGTGTGTATGCTCTTTGATTGGTTTTGTCTCAATTCATGCCGGAAGATGAGACATGTGTAAATTATTTATTTATTTATCGTATGACATACACATGAACAGTACAATAAATTAGATTTATATTTACATTATTTACATAGGTAATCGTCTGTGGCGTCGCCAGGAAAAATTCACTTGTTTCTCCATTGAAACGTCTCAGTGGGCATTCTTGTGTGATGTGCTTCTCAGTTTCTCTCTCAGCACCACAGTCGCAGCAGGATGACTTTTCCTTCCTTTGTACAGCAGATCTGCGCGCACACACACTATGGTTAGTCCGGATCCGGTTTAACTTTGAACAACCTCGGAAAGTATGGTCCAAGCCAGGTACCTTCTGTGTAATGCATGGCATATCTAAAGATTCTGCTGAAGCAAAGTCTCCATTCATTAGACCATCTCTCAGATTGGAATTACTGGCTATAAGGTTCTCCGCCATGCAGATAGATGGACCTCTAAAGTCCGTATATATGTAGGTGGGGGATATCCTCATGAATGGGCAATGTTTGATTATTCTGGATCTTATTGTATTCATTCATCAGAGCAATGCATCTACGGAGGTGGGGTGGAGGAATGTGGCTTAGTACGGGCAACCATTGAATTGGAGATTATCTGATCGTGCCCGTGAGATCATTCTCATTGTGTCATTTAACATCTATTCTCTTCACGAAAGGACTGTTCATCTAGACGGGGGCACAGTACTCGGCAGTAGAGTAAACTAGACTTAGAGCTGAGCAGCGTAGAGTAGTTGCACTTGCACCCCAAGAAGAACCACACAAGTAGTATAAGTGGAGAGTTCTGCCGCAAATCTGTAAATATTTTACCTGTGGACAAATACACTACAATTCACCAATGTAAACAAACATAAATTGCACCAAATTATACCAAAAGCCCATGCTCTAAGAGCTCCAAATTAAGGTGAGATAAAAGACCCAATGAGGTCGGCGATCTCAATAAAAAGGCGTGAGGGTCAGGTTCACCCAAATGCCCTTTTTGACGTGAGATTCGGGGTTTTACACCTGGATGCCCTTCTTGACGCATAAACTAAGATTTTAACTCGCAAGAATCTGTTTTACAGTCGAATGCCTTTCTTGACGCAAGAACTAATATTTTAAATCGCAGTATCTAGCGTCTTACATCATAAACCATTGTTTTATGGCCGGTTGTCCCTTCCTAACGTCAAAGGACCGCAGTATACGCGAATCTCACGTCAAAAAGGGCATCTGGTTGTAAAACAGATTCTTGCGACTTAAAATCCCAGTCCTTTAACGTTAGGGAGGGTAACCGGCCGTAAAACAATTGTTCGTGATGTGAGACACTAGATACTGCGACTTAAAATCCCAGTCCTTTAACGTTATGAAGGGTAACCGGCCGTAAAACAATGGTTTATGATGTAAGACGATAGATACTGCGATTTAAAATCTTAGTTCTTGCATCAGGAATGGCAACTAGTCTTAAAACAGATTCTTATGATTTAAAATCTCGCGTCAAGAAGGGCATCCAACTGTAAAAGAGATTTTTGCTATTTAAAATCTCTCGTCAAGAAGGGCATCCGTTTGTAAAACAGATTCTTGCGATTTAAAATCTCAGTTTTGCGTCAGGAAGGGCAACTAGTTCTAAAACAGATTCTTGAGATTTAAAATCTTAGTTGTTGCGTCAAGAAGGGCACTCGGCTGTAAAACAGATTTTTAATCCTGGTCCTGTTACGTTAGGAACCGCATCCGGCCGTAAAACAAGGCTAGGATTAGGAAGCAGCTAGCCGCCTCTTAGTGTAGTTCGAGCGTTAAGCTTTGGGAGTAGGCTATGTGCTGGCACTGGGTTACGTCTTTTGTTGTTAACATAGCAGGTTCGATCCTTGTTCCGCATAACAGGTGAAGCCGCTTAGGTGGGGTACTAGTCCCAACCAAAAGAACACTGTCTTTGAGGCAGTATCTCTGTATGTTACAGAGCCAGTTAGAGAGAGCTAAAGAATGCATGCGTTGACTTAAACTGTACACTGCTTTCCAGCTGTAGTAACCTTGAGCAAGCAGTGAGGACACTGTGTGTATGATAAGACTCCTGTAACTCAACAATCGATAACAGTGCAATGGCATTTTCTTGACCGTGTAGGCAATTCCCCTAGTATAACCTTCTAGCATTTAGCTGGTGTAAGTTCCTGAGATAAAATATTATGATTGTACGGAGAGGGTAAAACCCGGAGCCGACACATAGCCTATTCCTGTCGAAGGGATCTGCTCAATGCTCAATGCAGGCTTTTAGCACACCCTCAAGTTATTTAAAATTGTATACAACTACTTACCCGAGGATGTAATAACAGTACGGAGAAGGTAAAACCCAGTGCCGGGACATAGCCTACTCCCAAAGCTTAACGCCCCCATCCGACATGTCAATCACCATCAACAGCGTTATATGCCCTTACTGTTATAGAATTTAACGCAGGCTTTTCGCACACCCTTTAGTTATTCGAAATTGTGTACTACCACCTCCCTGAGGATATAATATACGGCAGTAGGGAGAGGGTAAAACCCGGTGCTGACACATAGGCTACTCCCGTCGAAGAAGTCTGCACAAGGCTTAACGTCCCCATCCGACAGATGAATCACCATCAACATCTTGTACCCGCAATCATTCTCACTACTTCTGTTACTTTTCGAGAGATAGCGGGTTCGAACCCCTACTGTCAGCAGTCCTAAAAATAGCAAATGCTAGGGGTAGCTAGCTGCTCCTAGCCTTTTCCTGCGCGATCGTCAGTCTTCCTGGCAACGTGTAATTACATGAAACAAAAGGATCTGGCCGGATGCCCTTCCTGACGGCATAAGTTGCCAGGATTTGAATCGCGGTATCCATCATGGTGTCTGACTTGCGTGTATGCAGGAACAAGGTCATGCGTATTTTTTGCTGAGATAACATGCCACTTCCGGTCACGTTCCAAGCAAGCTGAAACTCACAGTACTGCTTCCATTTACTCTTACAACTTGGAGGAGACAACATGCGTACAAATAATTTGATTTTTCATCCTCCCATTTTTTAAACATGTCAGATGTAGTATCTCGCAACATTCTTGTCCGTGTGTGTTTCAAAAAGAGTAACGCGTATGCGAATATCAGTGTTCTAGTCGTGTTGTGATGTTTTTGCAATTACTAAGCGAGTGACCGAGCGAGTTGGCTACGCAGTATGGTTTATTTTTACATCACGTATATTAGTGTTCTAGTGTGTTTGCAATTACTGAGCGTCTTAGCAGTCCGGTGAGCGAGTTAGCTACGCAGTATGGTTTCTCTTTTTAAATTTCGCGCTAGGCAAATCATTGAAGTTATATATAGTTTACTGAGCGAGTTAGCTACGCAATATGTGCACGGTGTTTTTTTATTTTCGTACTAGGCAAATCATTGAATTTGTGCTTTTGCTCTGAACACACCAATGAATTTTCTGATCACATGTTGTATCGAGTGCAGTGTTCGATTCTAGTCTTAATCACTTCTTTTGTAATCTGATTTTCTTAGAACAAAGGTATTTCCTGACATGTTCTAAACACATATTGTACAGTGTTCTATTCCAGTCTTAATTAGTGTTCTTAACACATCAATGTTCTAATCACATGTTGAAGTTAACAACTACGAGTGCAGTGTTCGATTCTAGTCTTATGTTTTAATCTGATTTTTTTAAAACAAAGCTATCCCCTAACATGTTCTAAACACATGTGTTGTGACGTACCCACTTTGCCCACAGATGTATGACAAATTTATAACGTGGCGGGTCACTTTAATATTAAAATAAATAAATATGTCATTGTTTCTCCAGAAACAGTATCCCAAGGGCGCCAGTCTTCAAGCTTATGGCTTGAAAACAAAAGTAGATAATTAATAATAATAATAATAATAATAAATAAAAATACGTAATGAGACTCAAAAAACTCCCAGGGGTGGGGTGAACGGAACACAAATCATTAAGTACACTAACTTGGAATTTAAGGATCATTAATAATCATTTCATAAAATACAAATTAAAACAGCTATTTATTAAGATGAAAACGTGACGTAACGGCGTATTAACGAAATCTGAACTTACGGAAGCAAAAGAAAAAGCGAATGAAATTAACTTTAAGAAAATGAACTGTTGCGCGAAGACTTGCAGTAACTTATGCCATAAGCTCACCAAATGTAGACTCTGTTGTCTTGAAGCTGAAGATGGGTGGATTTCTCGTACAGGCTGCCTCATCTGTTGTTGGATTCCAGTCCTACATCCACATTTCCTGTCTTTAACACTTCCTATTGTACTCCTTACATAAAGTCGTAATGAGTCCTAATTTTAAGTGCAAAACCACCATGGGTTATGTTCATGGAGAGAATACCTTCGTATTATTCCGTATTACGGAACAGTAGCGTAGCTAAACTCATAATAAAAGCTCTCCTGCCCTATACTAGTCAAAAACCGGTCTCCCGTTGACTACCTCTCGTCATTGAGATAACAAGTCCCAATGAGAGTAACTTTTGAGTAGAATATACTCAGATGCGAAGTGAACTAAGTTAAAATCTTCTCCGATGTGTAGACGTAGAATCGTAGTAAGAGTATCTTCCAAGCGTGAGAATCAGAATCAGAATGTCCGAATCTCCGAATACGAATCTGAATGTGAGTCTGAATGAGAATCTGAATGAGAAAGTCCGAATGTCAATCTGAATGAGAATGTCCTCTCCAGCCCTTGTCGGTGGTATATATTGGTTCAAAAGTCTCCTTCCATCAGCCATATCACATGGTCCAGTAAGATTCGAGGTCTCATCCCTTCTCCCTTGTATAGCTGTGCATCCATCACGTTGCTTCATTACGTTCTTTCACATAGGCTGAACTTTCCCGCTGAAATAAAGCGTCTCGAAGCTGAGTTTGAAAAGTGGGTGTTAATAATGTATCAACTGTCTTTTCATGAGGTGGAGAGGGTAATATCTCTCGTAACCTCGATGACGTACTTTTCCTGGAACTGGGCTGAAATTAGCCTGCTGACCCTGGTCACCTCACAACGGCTATTGGAAAATTTACTGCAAGTTATAAATATGCGTGATGTTGAAATACTTTACCCAATAATTTGTTCGTTCAGAATACGTTATAGCCGCGATACAAAGAAATGAAATGATGATTGAAATGGATGATAAAAGCCCTATATATACATATTAAATAAAAATGACCTATCAGTGATTAAATATATACATATTATCAATTAAATATATAGTTCAATAATTAAAAACATTCAGTGATGTCCCAAACATCACAGTGTAGAGTTCGATTCTAGTCTTGATTACTTATTTAGTGTTTTGAACACATCAATCAATGTTCTAATCACATGTTGAAGTTAACAACATCGAGTGCAGTGTTCGATTCTAGTCTTATGTTTCTTTTGTAACCCACAAGTCTAAACATGCATAATGTTATCGCTGCACACTCTTGCTTTGGCGATGCATGTTCGATAAAGCTATGCCTTGACAGGATGAGGAGGAGGTAGAGGAGGAGGAGGAGGAGGAGGAGGTAGCCATAACAGCCGCCGCCATCTTGCACTAATTAGCGTCGGAAAGGCCACCTTGTCGTAAACTAAGGATAGTCTCCTTCAAGATTAGCTAACGGATTTTTTTTTAAATTAGCCGCCACCACATTTGAAAAGTAGTAGCTAAAGATAGCAGCACGGTGCTCAGTAGATTAAAAATGGCAGCTGGATAGAATTTCAAATTGCCGCCACCACATGTTAAATGTATGTAGCTAAAGATGTTTTGTTGATTAAAGATGGCGGATGACAGCTGACGGATTTTTTAAATTACCCGCAAGGTAGCAGCACGGTGTTCTCTTGATTAAAGATGACAGCTGTCAAAAAAGCATGTAGATTTTAAATTTCCCACCACCACCACGATAAGGTTTAGTACCGTAAAATAGCAGCACTGAGGTTAGCGATGCAAGATGGCGGATGACAGCTGTCAAAAAAGCACGTGGCTTTGTTTACCAATTCAAATCTCGCGCTAGTGAGGTTAAGTTAGCAGCAATGAGGTTTAGGCCCGTCAAGATGGCAGCAGTGAGGTTAGCGATGCGTTGTTTATGACAGCTGTCAAAAAGCACGTGGCTTTGTTTAAAAATTCAAATCTCGCGCCAAAATTCAAATTTCCCGCGGGTGGTGGAGGCCTCTGCGGATGCCCGGTGGCGGTGGTGGTGGTGGAGCCCTCTGCGGTGGGCCTGCGGCGGTGGTGGCGGCAGAACTCTCCACTTATACTACGCACAGTTTTCGAATTATGTTGTTACGTGTCTGAATCTTTGCAGCGCTCTTTCTCGGATGTTCTGGAAATGAGTGTTCTGTCGTGTGTAACACCTAGATATCTGGGGTGTCTATTGTGGCGGAGGAGAGTGTTATCGAAGTATACTTTAGGTCCCTTGAAGCCGTTCGTTTGTTCAGATGAAAACAAGAAACTTCTGTTTTACTCATTGGTTGGAGTCTCTATTTTCGAAAGTGTTCACATCTCGTCAATGAGAAAGAAACATTTGTAGAGTAAAGAAACCATGTCATTTCTGTCTGATACTAAGTGTAACGCTGTTGAATAGGCGATCGTAAAGTTTTATTCTTGCAGTAAGAAACTAAACACTTTTACTGAATAAGGCATTTCTAGTGAATGTATTTGCTACTGCTATCAGTGGTGGTGGGATCGTCGCCATAAGACCTATCTGTGTCGGTGCGACGTAAAGCAAGTAGCAAAAATAAAGTGGTGGTGGTGATTTTTGTTTTAAGAGGAAGTACAACGAGGTAATCATCCTTTCTGAACAAATAAGTGGAAGAGAATTTTAAAATATAAAAACGAAATTATTTATTCAATAAAGTAATTTGGAAGCGCAGTACAAAATAAAAAAATAAATAAATAGAATTAGGCCGAAAGGATTACTAACGTATCAAAAGGGAACGTACGTTCCCTGAGTAACAGTACACTTGTGATTTATATACCCTTGATAAGTCCACTGTCGCACATAAAGCGGATGACGAGATCAGCAGTATTCGCGTCATCGGCTAGTATGCGTTCGAGTGTTTCCTGCAGGCCGAGGCTCCGTCTTAGGCCAGAGAGATCGGCGCACTGTGTGAGGATGTGGGCCACGGTGAAGTCGGCACCACAAGAACACACTGGGGGGTCTTCCCTCTTTAGGAGATAAGAGTGCGTGGATCCTAAATGACCTATCCTCAGCCTGCATAGTACTATGGTCTCTCTCCGTGAAGGTCGGAAAGAGGACCGCCACACGGTAGTTGTCTTCTTAATTGCTCTCAGCTTGTTGGGAGTTCGGATATCTAGCCACTCCGATTCCCACTTCGCCAAGATGGTTCGACGTAGCTGAGAACAAATATCCTTAGCAGGTACATTGACTGGTCTTGGAGGTAAAAGTACAGCTTCCTTTGCAGCTTCATCCGCAAGTTCGTTTCCCGCAATCCCAACGTGGCTTGGAAGCCACGCGAAAGTGATTCTGGTGCCAGCATCCCATAACCTGGCTAGAAGGTCATGTATCTGCCGCACCAGTGGGTGTTGCGAGAAACAGGTTTCAGTAGTCTGCAGAGAGCTTAACGAATCGGTAAACAACAGAAAGTGGCTTCTTTCGTCACGCAGTGCAAACTGCAGAGCCTTTAAGATGGCGTAAAGCTCTGCAGTATACACGCTACATACTTTCGGGAGCGAGATTTTCGTGCTGATATCATCAATGACGAAAGAGCAATCAACATTATCTCCGATTTTTGAACCATCCGTGAAGATGGCGGCGAGTGAGAGTAACTGTGTGTTTTTTCCTGTGTGTTCTTTTAGGAGTTTTAGTGTCAAAACAAGTAGTGTGAAATGCTCGGAAGTAAGTCTGTACAATATAAATGGCTTTGTTTTTATTCCACGTGCTACGGCGGCTGCTGGCGTACCCAAGCCTCCCTTGCCGGAAATATACGACTCGCCGTCTCAAGATTGAATATACCTCAGATTCTCAGATTGGAAACTGGTTGACTACCGTTCGTGAGTTTCATTTTCCTTCACTGCCGACTGCAAACCTCCCTTGCATTCTTGTTAGCACCAGCTTCGATTCCAGCCTCCAGTAAATTATCTCGGTTTTCTACTCGGTCTACTTTAAGTTTGTTGTTGACATTCCTACTGTTAGCTGGTGATGTGGAGATAAACCCGGGACCCGCGGCGGATACTGCGATCTCAGTTTACCATCGGAATGTCTGTTCTCTTAAAATCAAAATTACTGACTGTGAGCTCTACCTACAAGAACTATCTTCTTTCGATATTGTCTCCTTCTCTGAAAGTTGGTTAACTGACTTTGTTTCAGACACGGAAATCCCTCTTTCCAAAGAGTTTTCCATTTTCAGAACGGACCGTGGATCTCGGGGCGGGTGGGTTCTCCTGGCCGTTAAATCCAAATGGCACGCTAACCAACGTACTGATTTAAGTAGTGACTGTGAAGCCATTTGGGTAGAAGTGAAATTTCAGCATTCCAAATATCTATTTGCTTGTTTTTACAGACCTCCTCGATCAACCCTCAATTATTCTGAAAATTTTCTCTCTTCTGTAATGAAAGCCATTAATCTGAATCCTAATGTAATTATACTAGGCGACTTCCTCTATTTCTTGGAATTCCCCTGCCCATGGTGTCCCTTTTAATAGCCTTGACAAGTGGTATCTCGACCATTATATTACGGGCCTAGGCCTCCAACAGTACGTCCTGGAGAACACCTGCGGGGATAGTCTTCTTGACTACCTGCCCTGCTCCGTTGAGCCTTCAGTTATTCCTGTGGGACGAAATATTTTTAAATCGAACCACAAGTCTGTAGAGGCAACATTCTCTGTTGCCCCCCCCCGCCCCCCCCCCCCGAAATGTCATCGACCCTTTACCAGGAACTGTGTACCCTTGTGGCGAAAGGTGGATTGGCAGGCTGTCAATCACACCCTATCTCTTCTACCCTGGCACTTGCTGCAAGTGGGTGAAGTTCAAGAAGCAGTGGACCTGTTCTGTGACTGGACTCGTGCTGTGATACGTGGCCTTGTTCCCACTCGTAAAACATCCGCCAGATGTCCACCTTGGAAAAAAAGTGACACCAAAATTGCAGAAATTAATAAAACGAAAGCCTGGAAAGACTGGAAAAGGTCACCTTCTGAAGCCAGCTATAAAACTTTTTCTGACATTCCCAAACACCATAAACAGCTTCTAAAACGGGATTACCAGGACTACATAAACTCTGCCTGCCTAGAAGTGAGAAGTAACAGCAAAAGATTCTGGTCTCTGATAAACAGCAGGAAAAATACAAAGCGTGTGCCAGACACAGTGACTTGGGGGTGATAATTTAGCCAGTGGTAGTAATAGACCGGAAATTTTCAACGATTACTTTGCGTCTAATTTTGTTGCACCTGTTCAGTTCCCAGATTTTCCGTGTATTGATTCTGTTCCTTCTCATAGTCTCAGTAATCTTTCCACCTCTGAGTCAGAAGTCTATTCTTTACTTTCCTCCCTGCCAGAAAATAAACCTATTGGTCCGGATGGTCTCAGTCCTGTCTTCCTGAAGAATACCGCTTAGACTCTTGCCCATCCTATTGCTGTTATATTTAACCGTTGCTTCTTAGCCGGATACTTTCCTGACGACTGGAAAATCGCTAACATCACTCTGGTTTTTAAAAGTGGAAAGAGGTCTGATGTCAGAAACTATCGTCCGATTTCTATATTACCCACTCTGTCACTCATCTGTGAAAAGATTATCCACCAGCGTCTTCTTTCTTTCACACTTCCTTAAATATCGTCCCAGCAGCATGGTTTTCTTCCTGGTAGCTCCTGCCAAACTAATCTGGCTGTTCTTCTCCATCGTGCAACCTCTGCTCTTAACGCCGGTTCTCAACTGGACGTGTGCTACATTGATATTGCAAAGGCTTTTGATACTGTAGACCACGCACTTCTTTCCTATAAACTCTCAGAACGTTTTAATATCCATGGTCGCTTCCTAACTCTCCTGCAGAGCTTCCTCAATACCAGAACTCAGCGTGTGGTTCTTGATGGGTTCAGTTCGACTCTTGTTATGGTACATTCTGGCGTCCCACAGGGCAGTGTCCTAGGTCCGCTTCTTTTTGTCTTATTTATTGACGATCTCATTAATTCTATATCCTCCGTTTCTTGTGAAATTCTACTATTTGCAGATGACTGTAAAATATTCAAACAAATCGATTCTTTATCAGACGTAAACTCCTTACAGAGTGGGCTTAATTCACTCTCTGCATGGTGCTCCACATGGCGTTTTAAGCCTAATCCT
Organism: Anabrus simplex; assembly: GCF_040414725.1. NCBI lineage: Eukaryota > Metazoa > Arthropoda > Insecta > Orthoptera > Tettigoniidae > Anabrus > Anabrus simplex. Next base: position 328,583,023 of record NC_090265.1, read on the forward strand.
GCCAAGTGTTCCTCTATTTCGATCACGCTTCGTAAATCTCCTATTCTCAGTAAATACTCCCTCCTCGGTAACCCGTTCCCAACTCAAACAAAACAAAATGACTTAGGAGTGATGTTTGACAGTAAATTATTTGCCCCCCATATACAAAAGATAACCGCACGAGCAATGTCACTTCTCGGTTTGTTGTATACAGTAGATTTTCTGACATCACCGATATCCACGCCCTCCGAGCCTACTATGTATCTTGCATCCTACCAATTATTGAATTCGCGTCTCCCATTTGGTCTACCTCTTCACCCACTAATCTGAATCATATTGACCGCGTGCAGTCATTCTTCTGTGCCATTGTTAGAGCCAGAGTATCTGATTGTCGAAACTTGAGCAGTAATCAGATACTAGACAAGTTAAACCTTCACCCATTATCTAGTCGCAGGAAAGTAGCCGACATTAGATTCCTATATAACGCTGTTAACGGTTTATTTCGTTCTCCTGAACCTGCATCCTTCTTTTCCTTCCATGTTCCAACACGCAAAACCAGGATTAATCCGCCCCTTCATGTTCCGTATTCCCGCCTCTCTCTCGTTCAAAGAAATTTATTTATCCGCATACCAACCCTCCTTAACTCTTTATCTTCTGACAGGAACTTGGACGTTTTTTCTTCGTATGCCTCCTTCAATTGATTCCTCCTTAACTTAACCTAGTTCATTTTCTTCATATTCCTTTTTTCTCTTCTTATTGCTGTCCTCACTTTTGTACATAATATAATATTTATTTATTTATTTATTTTTACTGTACTATACCGTTACTTAAGTGTTATATCTGTATTTATCTTACTGTGCCTGGCTATAAGTTCTTCTCTTCGTTTTACGTTCAATCTTCAATTTTTCTCGTTGTTTCTTTAGCCTTTATGTTTTGTTGTTATTTGTTGTGTCTCTACAGTTATTTTGTTAGTTTTTAATTTTTTCCTCTATTTTTATCTTTAGATGTTTTCCCGTCATTGTTCTTCCACTTATTTTTTATGTTTGCCTTGTGCTACTCTATTGTAAATATGTTTTTCATTGCGGAACTCTGTAATTCGAGTTCTCGCTGTTTTGGTTTCATAAATAAATAAATAAATAAAGATAAGTCTCGCAGCCGGATATTGGTGAACAAAGTCCTGGAAATACCTCCGATAAACGGAGGAATCCGTGTTCACCTTGGGTCCACGTAGCAGATCTAGACGTATATCCGGTCGCGGAACCAACCACGGAGGTACCTCGCTAAGAGTTCTTTCAAGACAACCACCGATATCAATATTCAAATCATGACACAAGCTATCAATCCGAAACCCAACCGGCCGTGTGGCATTCGGCCGGTCTTGGTACCGCTGGTGGTATTGGGTACGATAGATGCATTGATAGCTTGGTTGTAACGGCATTTCACGAATTTTGGCAGCGTACGTGAGGAGTAACTGCTGCCTCCTTATCCGTAAGGGTGGAACTCTCGCTTCAGCGAGTAGGCTGGGAATGGGGCTAGTACGGAAAGCACCCGTTGCCAGCCTTACTCCACTATGGTGAATACTGTCTAAAAGGCTCAGCGTAGATTTTGATGCTGAGCCATAAGCCGCACTTCCATGGTCAATCCGGGAGAGGACCGTAGCCGTGTAAAATCGCAGCAGTACCGCACGGTCAGCCCCCCACGAAGTGCCGCTGGGAAACTTAAGCATGTTAAGTCTCTTCATGCAGGCAACCTTCAACTGACGGATGTGGAGCTGCTACGTAAGTCTCTTATCAAAATGGAGACCCAGAAATCTGCAGGTGTCAACCACTGGTAAGACACTGTTTCGCAAGCGGAGCTCTGGTTCGGGATGCACAGGCCGACGTCGACAGAAGTGTACAACAGAGGTTTTCGCTGCTGAAAATCGAACACCGTGTTGCAGGGCCCATCTGTCGACTCGGTTACTACCTTGCTTTAGCTGTCTCGGCAAACGCCACCCTTCCGGAGCTGTAATGTAGAGCTAAGTCGTCTACATACAGCGAAGGAACGACTGCGAGCCCAGCAGCGGCAACTGTGCCGTTGATGGCGATTGCGAACAGCGTGACACTCAGTACCGATCCCTGAGGTACTCCATTTTCCTGAACTTAATATTGAGAAAATGCATTCCCTAGTTGGACTCGAAAGAGACGGAGGGACATGAAGTTCTCAATAAACGTTGGCAAATTTCCTTGAAATCCCCACTGGTGTAGTGTGGACAGAATCCCATATCGCCAGGTAGTGTCGTAAGTTTTCTCCAGGTGAAAAACACGGCGACTAGGTGTTCCTTCCGGAGAAAGGCCTGCTGAATATCGCTCTCCAGTCTGACCAGATGATCATTGGCAGGCCGATGAGGGCGAAAAGCACACTGATAGTTAGACAAGAGACCCCCCTTTTCCATGGCCCACACAAGACGCCGGTTAACCATCCTTTCAAATAGCTTACAGAGGCCATTTGTAAGGCATATTGGCCTATAACTATCCAGAAGTTTTCGATCTTTACCTGGCTTGGGAATAGGTATCACAATTCCCTCACGCTATTGAGATGGAAACACTCCCTCACTCCATATTCTGTTGTATAGGGTGAGGATATCCTTGAGACATCTGCCACTCAAATGCATGGATTTTGCCCGGACCAGGAGCCGTATCTCTGCATAGCGCGAGTGCACTCCGCAAATCCCACTCCGTGAAGGGTACGTTGTAGGGATGCGAAGCACTAGAGGCAAAAGAGATGGCGTGCCTCTGCTTCGCGGTTAATTGGGAGAAATGCAGGGTCGTATCTCCTAGAGCTGGACGTATCTGCGAAATGTGACGCGATGTGGTTGGCAATGACTGAAGGAATCGTAACTATATCTCCATTAATGTAGATTCCGGGTACTGAGGGCACATTCTGTACTCCGACTATACGGCGGAGTTTTGTCCACACTTGTGATGACGGAGTATGTGCCGTGATGGATGACGCATACTTTTCCCACGTAGATTTCTTACTTTCTCGAGTCAGAAAACGGGCCTTCGCACGCAGACGCTTAAATGTGATATGATTGGCCATCGTAGGATTCCGACGATAATGCCTAAAAGCCCGTCGGCGGTCACGCATGGCTGCTGCAATTTCGTCCGTCCACCATGGGACCTGTTTCCGGCGACGAATACCGGATGAGGAAGGAATTGTTTCCTCTGCAGCGGCCAAAATTCCAGTAGTAATGGAAGAAACATGGTCGTCAACAGACTCCAACATATCAGCCATCACTGCGCATTTTGTAAATTCTGGCCAGTTTGCCCGCCGAAGTAACCAGCGCTTGGGTACTTCGGACTGTCTTTGATTCAAGAGAGACAGAATTATCGGGAAGTGGTCACTATCACAGAGGTCGTCGTGTACTTGCCACCGTAGCAGGGGAACTAGCGCACGGCTGCACAGAGTGACATCCAGGTGTGAGAATGTGCCTTGTGCGCTGCTGAAATGTGTCGGTTCCCCTGTATTAAGCACGCAAAGATCGAATAGATTGATCATTCGCTCGAGTATCCTCCCCCTAGAACAGGAGGACGGAGAACCCCATAGTATGTTACGGGCGTTCACGTCTTCCAGCATGAGGAAAGGAGGAGGCAGCTGACTAATCAAATCTTGTAGTGCACGAATGTCAAGGTTATAATCCGGTGGAAAGTACACGTTGCAAACCGTTGTCATTACTGGCAACGGAGTGCGAACTGCATCTAGGTGAGTACGGAGCGGTACTTCTTTGCTGAAGATGTCGGAGCGAACTAGGGTACAAACGCCCCCAGTTGCCGCGCCATCCACAGCTAATCTGTCTTTAGAATAAAGACGATATCCTCTCATAGTCGTGTCGTGTCCAGGTTTCAAACGAGATTCCTGTAGACAGACTATGGAGGCCGCGTAGACGGATATCAATTGACGTAACTCAGCTAGGCGACAGTGATAACTACTGTAGTTCCAGTGCAATAGTGCCATTGTGTGGATAGGTAAAGCCTCTAATTCAGAGCAATTTCTTGCCCTTCGATCGGTCTATTACCTGCCAGGTTCCGCCGTCTTTGTCGGTATCTTTATTGTCACAATCACCATCAACGAAAATGAGTGGTTCAGTCTCCATTGTCTGCCCAGAAGGAGGCACAGTGACTGGACCCTCCGGTGATCTCACTGTTCGGGAACAGTGGGCCCTTCTTCCTGGGAGAAGTAGGTTCTCCAGAAAGTGAACGAACAAGAGGGCGTCGGGGCCTCTCGCTCTTGCCCACCGTTTCTCTCTTTTTTGGAGGAGAGCCGGCAGATGGCTTGCCAGATTTCTTCGGGGATCCAATGGAAGGCTTCTTCTCCAATTTCTTAAGGGAGCTCTGTGGCTTCCCTTTCTCCTCCTTTGTAATCTGGGCATTGGAAGGAGGGCTGGAATTTCCAGCCCTATTTGGGGAAGTCTTTCCCCCCGCCCTGTTGGGGCAGGACTTCCCAGCCGAGCGTTCCTGGGAAACGGCTATCAAGTTCTGTCGGACCTTCAAACGTGTAGTCCACGTCATCAAGTAAGCAAGTTTATCGAAGAGACAGTGTCGTACGTGTCAATTGATTAAACTATCATGGATCTAAAACTAAAGAGTTGACTTCGTCTATGAACACTTATCATCGCTGCGAAGAGAGCGACCAAGCATACGCAGAAAGATGAGACGTGCTGGGAGAAAGGTGAGGAGGCATGCTGGGCATGGGTTAATGAATGCAGCAGTTGATCTTCCTAGCTACCAATACTTTTTGTCCTGGCCCCTCGATTCGATGTTCGCTTGGTGCGTGATGATCCTGGTATTAATATGTTCAGTGCTGCTTGCAAAGAGAATGGTCAGTGGCGTATACTCAGGGCTACCAAGGTTATCGGTGAAGCCCATACGTGAAATGAGAACGATGGAAATGTAAAGCACATAGTAATGTAAGCATCTGACACATTGTTCCATTTACAAAACGCGAATGCAATTAGATAAAACGTACCTCGTATTTCTGATTACAAGGCATCGGAGAAATATATTGCAGTCCAGGCACTGCTTCCCTTTCCCCTCGCCTCAACTCACACGGCATGTTGCTGAATGCCTGATAGTTGCGGGGACCAGGGAGATAGGTGTGCTAGGCTTCCGTCCGTCAGATCGCCACTGCTGACGGAGAGAGAACTGAGACTTGAAGTTTTCCGGAAGTTTCCGAATTGACACGTGCGTTCCTCATCGTATATAGGGCCTACTTCCTCACCTCATACTTTTGACTTAATTCTACAGATAAGTGCTGGTATTTCACTCCCTTTTGCTTCTACAACCTTATAAAAAGACACTGCAGGGATACTGTTAGAGTAACATAGTTGACGTTTTATAGATAGATCTGCTAAAATGAAATGCAATCTTTCAGATTTAATGTTCTCTTTGATTGGTTGGAATCGAACCTGTGATCATGGGTCGGACACCACCACTTATCTCCCGAGGAAGCTAATAAACCAGTGTGAACGATGGGTACGACCGCTGGTAATGCTGTACAAATCAAAATATTAATTTAATAGTAATGCCTGGCACCTGTATAAGCTTGGTGGTGACATGAGGATAAAATGAATAGCGAAGACGTCCCCAGTCCCCAAGCCAGGGGAATTAATAGTACGAGATGGTTGATTCTGAGAATTGAACTGGGGCCATCGGCCCAAAGGCAAGCTTTCTATCCATTTCGCCACAAGGAAGGACTTTAATCTCCACTGAACAGGTGTTGGTTATTGACAGTAGCAGAGGCCAGGGCAGTAGCTTGTGAAACAACACTGACAGCACAGCGGACTACTCCGTTGGCTATTGGTTGCAGCTCAGAACACCTAGGGCTTGACCTCTACTAAACCAACTATCGAAAAGGGATAATCTAAGTATAGTGGTAGCCCACGTCTTGATCCCAGCATACGCCACTGAGAATGATCTTGCTTACCGTGCTAGGAAACATAAAAACAAACCTGAACTGAGACATATAGCTGATGAAAATCTGATTCGTAAAGCTCAAGTAAAGCTATACAGCGTGTGACGTCACCTAATGCTACAGTTGCTGGAAAGATAGCAGCGCTTGTTGTTGCTGGTGCAGTGAAATAGAAACTGTTGCTGGATGGAGGCATTAGAAGACTGAAACAGCAGAGAAAATCTATGTGAGAAAAGGCTAAACACATTTACTTGATGAAAGATATAAATGTACACATGCTAAAATAAATGAGATTTGTGAAACAAAATGCAGTTTTTGGATGATTTTTCGTTTACGTGTTAAGTTAATCCTACTCTGCTCAAAGTCCTAACTTAACTAGTTGTAATGTTTACTAAAGGCGGGTTCACACGGAGGCGTGAACAGGATGAGAGCACTACTTGTTTTGAGCATTCTCCACGACGTTAGCGTTCTAAGTTTGAGTGAAATAGGAATTGTGCCGAGAGTCGTTCTATATGTTCAGTTTATCGAACGCTTTAGAGACTTCTAGGAATACACTGCAGCAGCCCCCCCCCCCTTTTTACGTTTTGATTTAATGTGAACGTTCCCAGACAAGATACAAAATCATTCTGATTAGGACATTGTTAGAGATTTTTCCTCGGCATTTTATCATACATTCTCCATAATATGGAGTAGATTGTTATAGGTCGCCCGCCAGGTCTGGACATTGTCCGGATCTCCACTTTCATGAATTAATATTGTTCTACCATGCCTGAAATACGATGGAACATATTCCCAACGAATCATAAAGAAATGAAAGGAATTGTTTGGTATGCATTGAGGTCTTTAGTTATTTTTAACCTTACTCCATATTTCCTAGAGGCGGTGTCTATTTGAATACCCCGACATGCATTTTAAAAACGTCACGATCATTAGTTATAACTTGCTCAATTTTTCGAGTATTGGTCCCGCACACTTCATCGTATTTACCAAGCAAGTGTGCACTGCTAGAACCAAACAGGCTGCTATAATACTCAAACAGTCGAAACACTCGGTTTAAAATCTACTAAGGATGGGAAAGAGATGATCTTCCTCACCACATTTCGATTATTGAGAAGCAGGTGGCCGCAGAGCAGGAAAAAGCTGAACAGGTAAGCGCGAAGCTTACAAAACTGCGAAGTGCACGTGAGCACACATTGCCACGCAGGATTTCGTCGTTTTTCAGAAAGATGAACCGACCTCCCTTTTTAGATAATATCAGACATATGATACGCGCAACGGGAGAATCGAGGCGTGGACCGCGACTAGGAAAGGCTAATGACACAGCCCTGAACTAGAAACGTCCCTCATTTCAACGCAGTATAGGATAAACACGAAGACTACTAACAGTAAAATACAAATTAAATTCAAATGAGGGTTTATTGAAAATAAAATCAAAAGAACAAATAGGAAATGAAGCCAGCAATCAAAAAGAGATAATACATACACGTTCAGTACCCATCCAACTGGAAATTATATCATTGATGTGTGACCACATCTTTTCTTTTTAAAACACCAGGCTGAAATTATTAATATAACGCACTCACCGTTTCAACTGTAGTTTAGCTACATAATACCGTGATGCGATTACAATCCACACGGATTAGTTCAATCATTCTTTCAGCGAGCATAATGACAGTTCCAAGCCCACGCGTGTATTATATTTCACATCGTCTCAACAATTACTACAAAATCATAATTCCCTCGCAGCGAGGAGCAGAAAAGGAATAGTTAACAATAAACCCAGAGAAACATAAACAAACGCGCAAGATCACATCTTAGCACAGAGAGCAACATCTCTGGACCAAAGAATTATTCAAAACCAAAGAGAAGCACAGGCATCCGCATAGCCCGAATGAAAACAAACAACATGGCGGCATCCAGGTCAACAAACGGCCAGGACGGACACCAAGGCAAAACAAGAATAGCCGTACCTACGACAAACATGAGGTCCAGAAAAAGATTGAAGTATTAAATAAGTGATCGATACGTCATCCTTACACTCCTATCACACGCCCACACACACACATACAGACTGCCAGCCTCGGCAAATGACACGGGCAGTTGCACCAGTAAGTAAGTTGAACACAATCTCGTATGTGACTCATTTGATCACAAATATGGGGTCTCACATATGTTAGGGGTAGCGTGCATCGCTCAGGCAATTAGCAGCAACATATTAGTGACCTAACGGTCACGCATAAACCCATCACTTATGCACTCCGTACGACCCGAAATGGATCTCCGAGCCGAAACGCAGGGCGTTCATTCATACGATGGCAAAGTATTTTACAACGCAGTGCACCAAAATAAATCAATCAATCAGAGACCCAGCCACGAACACATCGCTATCACGTCAACAACGGACACACAACCCATTCTCGCTCTGAGTACAAGGACGCATATCAATCAGCTATGCACGATTGTGAAGAATGTCTTACAAACTCCGTAAAAGCATGGTTAAAATAAATATTTACGTACCTGCCATATCAGTAATTTATAAGAAGCAAGGTAGTATGGGTCATGTTTAAACCTGTTATAAACCCATTTATAACATAAGAACGCCGCTCCAATCTGCGAGGGCTCCATCTTTATATTTAGCACTCATAACAATGCAAAGATTCACTCCAAAGAGATAAGACAAAAGTCTCACCGAAAGAACGATCCTCCGTGCACACGACCTAGGGAGCTGCCCTCTAGGGTACAATCATGGAAATAAATTAAGTCAATTGAGGTGATGCAGACACAAGTTCTTGGCAATATAGAAAACATCAATTTAATGAACATGCCATATTAGCATGTTTCAAAGAACATGTTTTCTTTATACTCTGTGATATTGGGGCATCCAGTATAAAGATGCTTTTTTTCTTTTTCTTCAAGCATTCGTGATTTTTCTCATTTTGATAGTCCACAATTTTCCTTGTGCTAATGACCACGCGGTTGTTCACCTTAAGACAGTCGCAATAAAAACCACCACCTTCGCCAGTTTATAAGACAAAACAATATTTCTATGTTAGCGGCGTTCATATGGACTAAACAAGACAAATCTAAATTCATGATTATTTTTATATTTTTTTACGTCACACAGATACGTCTCATGGTGACGATGGGATAAGAAAGGACTAGGAATGGGAAGGAAGCGACCGTGGCCTTAATTAAGGTACAGCCCCTCCAGCATTTGCCTGATGTGAAAATGGGAAACCACGGAAAACCATCTTCAGGATTGCCGACAGTGGGGTTCGAACCCACTATCTCCCGAATGCAAGCTCATAGCAAGGCGATCCTAACCGCACGACCAACTTGCTTGGTAAATTCATATATAGGACCAGAGAGGGGGAGAGGGGCAAAACATTTATTTATAAACTGCTAGATTTTCATCTAGTTGCCACAAGACACAGTATACTAAAATCAATCAACATTGACAATCTGTTGTGAAGGCGTTTGCATTCATATTTGAAAAGACATGATACATTACCTTCCGTACTTACTTCTTCACATACATGTGATGGTAGATGACGGCGATGGAGTGGGTAATGCTCTCCATAATCAAAATTAGATCTTGATATTAAATACCCAATGTTGCGAGAACTCTGGCCATGGATTGTTTCATAGATATTTGAGTATTACATTTTAGGCCTTCCTTTAAACTACGTGGTTACCCAGTGTGAATAACATTCGTAGCCTCGACTGTAGTGCCTTATTCCCCGAATGTACATACAGATTGTCATTAAATTCTGTTCAGCTGTTTTCTACGATGCGTGTACATACATAACGGAAATTAAAATTAAACATTGCATTGCAGTCCACATGACCTACAAAACATGGTGAGACCGAACGGCTGTGGTAATTTTCTTCTCCCTTAACTAACTACGTGACACGTGCGCAGGAAACTGTTTCGTAGACTGCGCGTGGTAGGCGGAAGTAGGTGCAGAACCGGCCTGCTCTGCTGTTTTGCCCTGCCTGTCAACTTGCGATGGTGCTATGATATGTGTGAAAATCGACTTTTGGCGCTTTGTCAAGTGATGCATAACACCATCCAGTTCATGTTCTATGTGAATCAGTTATCCATTTTTGGTTAACTTTGACTCCCAAATTACGAACACCTCAGTTAATTATTTTATTTATGCATTTCTAGTCGGGGTGAAGAAGAATCATTAAAAATATTTCAGCGATGCTGTCAGACATGTCTTCTTACTATCCACTGACATGAATTGGGATCCTTGTACCTTGGGTAATATGACACATGTCACGCAGTACATTAAGGCCTATTGCGTTAAATCGCTATATGTTTGTGTTCAGAGTACTACAATAAAATACATATATAAACATAGGATAACCGAGTGTGTTGCTGCGCGGTTTGGGTGACGTAGCTGTCAGCTTGCATTCGGAAGATGGCGAGTTAAAATCCCACTATTAACAAACAGCCTTGAAGATGGTTTCCCATTTTCAAACAATGCAAGTGTCTGAACCTTAATTTTAAGGTTACGGTCGCTTCCTTCCCTATCCCATCGTCGTTATAAGACCTATCTATGTCGGTGCGACGCAAAAAAAAAAAAAAAAAAAAAGAAAAAAAGAAAAAAATGGGATTGGAACGTGGAAAATGAAGCATGTAACTTAATAGTGAGTTTTTCGGTGATCATGAAATACTTCTTATGCGTATGCAATGGTGTAATAAAAACTGATTCTCTGCTTTTCGGGAAGGCAGTAGTTTCCAAATAATGACTGTCTTTCTTATTCAGAGTATTTTTCACATTATTATTATTATCATCATCATCGTATGGCATTTACAAACATAATGTGCAAAAAATATACAATGAACATATAAACTAAACTAGAAGTAATTAAACTAGAATGTCCAGCCTCGACAACCAGTCAACTGCACATGGTGTCGAGTCATGCAGAGCCCGTAAACCGTCCTTAAATGCTGACAGTGGACAGCTCTCAACAACCTGAAGCAGTGTCTGCTTCTCAGCACCACTCTCACACGCAGCACTTTCACAGTATCCCCACTTTTTCATCATATATCGGCACCTGCTGCGGCCTGATCTGAAACGTTTGAGTTTCGACCACTCATGTCGAGGAAAATCGAAACCTGGCACTTTCTTCGTTGGGTCTTTAATCAGAAAGGCGTTGGTGGTTGGACATTGTTCCCATCGCTGTCTCCATTCTGCTGTTACACTGAATTTTTCATGGGAGTGTAGATTAGTCCAGAGTGGATTCCGAGATTTTAACCTCGTCACAGGTGGATCTCGTAAGGCATTGAACAAGAGTGAGTTTCTGTGCGCAGAGGTCTGCTGGAGCAACTGTACTTTCGCTGCTTTTCTCCTCGGATCTGGAGGAGCAATGTTTGCTAAAACAGGCAGCCACTGAATAGGAGTGGACCTCACTGTACCAGTAACAACTCTCATGGTGTCCGACTCGTTGGCTGAATGGTCAGCGTACTGGCCTTCGGTCCAGAGGGTCGCGGGTTCGATTCCCGGGCGCGTTGGGGATTTTAACCTTCATTGGTTAATTCCAGTGGCCCGGGGGCTGGGTGTTTGTGATGTCCCCAACATCCCTGCAACTCACACACCACACAACACTATCCTCCACCGCAATAACACGCATTTACCTACACATGGCAGATGCCGCACACCCTCACCGGAGGGTCTGCCTTATAAGGGCTGCACTCGGCTAGAAATAGCCACACGAAATTATTATTACTCTCATGGTTTCACTGAGCTGTACGTCAATGTTGCTCGAATGAAGGACCTACGCTGTTTTCCCACACAGGAGCGCAGTACTCACCTGTCGAGTATGGTAGGGAAAGTGAAGCAGTGCGAAGAGTGTTTGCATCTGCACCCCAGTGGCTGCCCGCTAGTTTATGCCGCAGATTTACTCTTGTACTCAGCTTCTTTGACAGATTTAAGCAATGCTGTTTGAACAAGGATCGATCCAGTGTGACACTCAGCTATTTTGGGAAGCAGTTGTGGGAGACTTCTGTTCCGTTAGAAACCACATGTAGCTTCCGATTAGCTTCCATGTTATGCAAGTGGAATGCTGTTACTTCCGTTTTACTAGGATTTGGCTGGAGTCTCCATTTGTGAAAATAGTCACACATGGTAGCTAGGTCCTCTGTAAGTACATCCTCACAGTGTGCCAAATCCGTACTCTGTGTAATTAAAGCTAGATCGTCTGCAAACTGTATCTTCTTTGAAGGTGTTCTTGGCAAGTCATGGATGTAAAGATCGAATAGAATGGGAGATAATACTGACCCTTGAGGTAAACCATTATTTAGAGATCTCCACCTGCTTCTTTCACCGTTCATAAATACAGCAAGTCGACGTTTGGATAAAGTGTTGTTTAGTAAGCATGCTATCTTCTGACAAGTGATGATTTGAACAAACTTGAACAGTCCCTCTCTCCAGACCGTGTCATGGGCTGATGTAAGGTCGACGAAAGCTGCAGCAGTCTTCAGTCTTTACTGGAATCCTGCTTCAGTCTGTGTGGTCAGTGTTTACACCTGATCACAACTACAATTCTTTCTGAAACCCCCTTGTTCAACTGAGATGACTCTATTTCTTTCTGGATACCACTATACCACTATAGTTCGGTAGTCCCCATTTTAACCAAGATTCTCGTTTGTTAATTCAGGTTGTTTAAACCCAAACGAGGAAAATGGAGAAAACTGTGAACATGCACAGTGTCAAAAGAAAGAAGAGAAATTGAAATTGATAATTAGAAAAATGAGGGTTTCATTGAGGCGTACGGGAATTATCATTACAAATTTACGAAGGAATGCTAGAATGAAAAAAATGCGACAGCTTTGAAAATTTCATTTCACTACTTGAAGAGTGCGCTATTCAGTTTACTGATATTTCAGGCGTTCGATTAGGACACTTCTTCAAAGTGCAAAATGAAAAGATCCAGGGAACAAAAATTGGACAACATTTCACTAAAGTTGCGCGGTTCAAAGAACAGTAATGCTCACAGTTGGACTGTGATTGCAGTGTTGGTTCTTGTCAATGTGTGGTCTGTGAGCGGCTTTAGTTTGATCAAAAGTACAGTTTTATATGTTACAATTTTGTGTAGAGTGTAGTATATTATAATTAGGTGTCTGGTGCTTGAATAGGAACAAAACAGTTTTAACCGCATTCTCCCTCATTCAGTAACGCATGGTTGGTGCCGAATGGGCGTGGCCTCAAGGGCTTCCCTATCCTGCAAAGTGGGCCCACTTTCTCCACGGGTTAGCAGTGGTGAGGGACCACTCCATTACTATTCTCACCTCCCTGAGTGGATTGTCCTAGCTTAAATATTTAGGAATTAAGGGAAAACAGTTCGCAGGTAGATAACGACCTAGGTGGTACGAAGAGTTTTCAAATTAAGTGGTACGGAATGTCCGTGGTACTAAATGTCCGGACACTCGGCTTTGTACTTGGAAAATATCTTACTCCAAGCAGGCGCCAGAATTTAGCGAACTGCACCTGCTTTGTATCTGAAGCAACAACTTTAAACATTATTATTATTATTATTATTATTATTATTATTATTATTATTATTATTATTATTATTATTATTATTATTTTGCTAGTTGCTTTACGTCGCACCGACACAGATAGGTCTTATGGCGACGATGGGACAGGAAAGGGCTAGGAGTGGGAAGGAAGCGGTCGTGACCTTAATTAAGGTACAGCCCCAGCATTTTCCTAATGTGAAAATGGGAAACCACGGAAAACCATTTTCAGGGCTGCCGACAGTGGGATTCGAACCTACTGTACTATCTCCCGATTACTGGATACTGGCCGCACTTAAGCGACTGCAACTATCGAGCTCGGTAAACCATTAAATTTTGGTGGGCAGATTGTTTTTAGAAACAGCACACAAAGGTTATCAGCTCCCTTTTGCACGAAAGAGCTTGGAAAGGACATACCGTCTCGAAACATTCACCAAAATACATCATATTTGCTGGAATAACTGAAAGCCTCTCACATTTGCCGAAATAACGGAAAATCTCATTCAGAATAGACTCCACTGATAGTTGAAGCAAACTTTCAAGCAGTCTTCATTGTTACACAAGTTGAAGCAGAATCACACAGTTCAAAAGTAACATGTTGCCTCAGTAGGTTTTACCTGAATATGATGTGGCTGCAAGGTATATTACACAACATTCACTTGTAGCTGACAAGCGGCTCCTGGTTAGCATAGGCACACTGCCACTAGTCCGATCCGTGGCTTATAAGCAATTCAGTTTCAAGAACGAGTGGGGGACGAACGTTCTGGTTAGCATGTCACCCGACTATCTAATTGATACATCAGGCTCAACACAACATGAAGGGCGCTAATTAAAGATTGTCTTACTGTTGTGCAAATAAGTTTCTTGAAAGGCCAGCATATATATTACAGATTCTGGTAACGGATGTGCACAGCAAGAGAATAGAAACAAGCATTGGACGGAATTCCGGAGATTAGATTCATTTTTAAGCTAAAGAACTAACAATCATCTTTGTAAATAACTCGATACATTCACCATCAACAAGTAAGAGAAAAAATGTATGCGGAGATCTTGAAAAGGCAGAAGTATTCAGTCGGCAGTATGTAAAGATTGTTGTTTACATGGATAATGTCCAGATAGGGGAGATGACTAATACTAAAAAAGTTTTAAATTTACCTATAATAACATCTATATATATTGAGCCCTGACAGCAATCCCTGTGACCATTTTGCACATCTTAATTCTGTATCTCAGTGTTGGGTTATGCCGCGGCAAAGCAAAGCAGTCGGAGATCCATGAAGCCTCCACTCTAGGGACGTGCAAGTCCGACGAGTCGGGTCACAGGTTCATATAGTGGACTGTTATCAGTATGGTTTAAACGTAGAAAGTAATCATCATTTTCTGCCCAAAATTACGTGAATTATTCCGCAACAGAATATTAAGAGATCTAGGATATTGGTATATTCATCAAGATACATTGACCATCATTTCATTTTATCCTAAATTAAATAACTATCCTAGTATTCTTACACTACATCAAATGAGAACTCTGTAAAAGTTTCATTTATGGAAGGATTTTCCGTTTAATGACTTCAAATAACTTCGAATGCCAGTTACATAATGAGCAAATTATTAGCCACACAAACGGATATAGAAAGAATAAATGTTACGTTAAAATTGAAATAAACACCTAACTTCTTGCTCTTGTTACAAAGAAATTATAACATCGTCAATCAAGAGAAAATCGGAAAAAAAAAAAAAAAAAAAAGAGACAAAGTGTCCCACTGCTGAAGGCTTACAGTGAAAGATCTACTATCCATCACGCATTTCGAAATAAATAACTGGGAATTATAGAATCGTCCACTTCAGAATGCTGTTCCTACTCAAATATCTCATAATATTCCGTCATTCTAATTTAAATCATCGCCTTATTTATCGGTAAACTGTCTACCTAGCAACTTGAAAACACCGTTATTCTAAATTCATAAATCATCATGAATGCAAGAGAAATGTTTGAAAGACAGGATCGTAACATAATATATCATCCACCAAAATCATGCATTTAAAAGACAGACTCGATCCTCTCGAACATTCATCGAAGACTGCACCTAGATAAAGAACATCAATAGACATTGCAGCATCTACAATAACCTTCTCTAACTACGTTGATTCTGCGCCTCCGTATTCCGCTGCGACGTTTGGCCTGAAATAACTACATCAGCACTAGGCGTCAACTCAAATGATCTACAAAATATCCAACTAGCAAAGAAATGATTTACTTACCATAGGAGATCATATTCCCTTTGCGACATGACCGAATATCTATACGTTATCGTTTATTTTGTGAAGATCCTAAACGTCCCCTTAATACTGTGCGCTCTGGTCAATCTTATATTTAAATAGGATAAATGTGACGACCATCTATTAGTGTTCGTGAGTGCAAAATTCTATAACATTATTCTAAAATACGGCCTCGTGCCTAAATAAATCATTCATTACAACAACATCAAAATTCACGCATGACCAACACAATTCCTAACGCCAATGCCATCATCAGGACCTTCACATTACATCATCATAAAATACGCAATTCTAATGACACGTCTATAATCATCCACATCTCACTATTCACGTACATATTTTCAAAGATCCTACCGTATCAAACATCTTATCACGTCGCACAAATCGTCATGCACGGTGAATTCACAATACTTAGGAATAATCTATTCAGGCAATTACGTCAAACTACTAAATACATTGCCGCATTAACACCATATCACCACAAGAATATCACACTTCCATTATCAAACACCGCATTTCTGCACAAGCACATAATATTTGAAGACCACAGAATCGCACGTCGCAAATACTAAGCTCCTCCGGGATATTTTGAGCCATGAGTTAGGATAATGCTCATCACCATAACACCATTACGGTACCAATAACATCGATGCCGAAAAACCATTCCGTAAAACCTTGCTAGCAGATATTAAAAGGAAACTTACACGACCCATCGCATATTATCACAACGTAGATTGACTCACTGCACTAGACGCAACGATCATAATTAATATAACGCAATGATTAACAAATAACGGTCGCCTTCAAGTTGAAAATTGAACATGTCTTAAATCGACATTCAAAATAAATACTACTCTACATCTAAAATAAGCAACTAAGTGGCGGAATATATAGATGATATTCAAGTACTCATCCTGGGTTGTTGCTCCACGACAGTGTCACCTTCCGTGTTCAGCTCTCAACCATAAATATTATTCATTAATGTCCTTCACATTTCTGGCCAGATCCTTCGAGGTCCCTCTATTTAGTTGTTCATGTTAATACGTGCAGTCATCTCATATGTATAACCAATAACTGACGGTTCCATGTTACCTGAAACTCAGAGATATCAATTAGAACAGAGTTATACAGCTTGATACAATTTTACAGTTCAATTGATACACTTGCCTTGGCACTTTCAATAACAAGATATCTTGTTTTACAATATAATAAGTGTTTATAATATGCCAATATCACGCTAATATATCTCTTCAACACAATCTTTTCGCTACGAATTTTTGCTTCCGATCCTTCTAGGATACAGATTGAAAGTCAACTTCCTCAGAGACAAAAACAAATTCTACAACAACATAATAATCGCAGACGGTTTGCTTTTAGAATTCTTCTCTGCTTCCAGCTCCCATATGTTCTTGACAATTGGAAACATTTGACGCATAATGTGTAATGATCTCGTATAAATCAGCTGTACTAGCAAAGGAACTTATTTAATAATTGCCGCCTTGTATTTAGGTTAGTAATCGACAGTTTCATTTATTCATCTCGATCGTCGAATCGTGCGAGACTAGATGTACAAGGTATGGCCCTCTCATATAAACTTATTATTCACACATTTCTTGGCCCTCAGTAACATTCTGTCATTGATATTCTGCCGTTCATGCATTTCAGTAACTACACTTGAGGAATGTGGTCATTTAATCCTGCCCTATCTTCCACGATGTTTAATCGTCTACCAATATTTCCAAGGCACCACGGGGTTTAGAGCTTGTTATCAATCCGCCGCTATCTTCAATTCAGCTATGCCGTTCACATAATTAGACAAGTCAACTGAACTCAAATTCACCTGGAGGTGTGATAACCGAACATAAGATTTCATTGACGTTATTTCTCAACATAAACTTCCAATGTGTTCACCAATCTCATCCTGACATACATTGGCAGGTTATAATATAAAATAAGAGTTTTATCTGCACATTGCTCAGAATTTTAAAAGAATGGTATTTCTGCATCTGTCATGTCCACAGTAACAAGGAAATGCACTTTATACTTCTCCGTAATTTGTCTTGTCAGTTTGTATGTATGTATGCATGTATGTACACGTATCACGAGAAAACGGCTGAAGAGAATTTAATGAAAATCGGTATGCCAAGTCGGGGGATGAGCCACTACAATCAAGACTATAAATCATTTTCTTCACACTGAGTGAAATGGTAGTTTAGGGGAAGGCCTAAAATTTAATTCTCAAATATTTATTAGTGGCCATATCGTTAAATACTACGCAACTAAAATTATATATAATTGAATTTCCGATCATTTATGTCTTCTACACTTTTACCATACCGGCTATGATAACAGAGATATTCCTGAATTTGTATTTTTGGTGCTAAGTCCATATCAGTGCCGAGCCACGAGAAAATGGGTTAAGAGAATTTAATGAAAGTCGGTATATAGAGTAGGGGAATAAGAAACTACAGTCTAAGCTATAAACAATTTTATTCACCCAGTATGAAACTGTAGTTTAGGGGAAGGCGCTAAAATTTAATTTTTAAATACCAGTTTTATTTCTCCTATCGAAAAGAACGACATAACAAAATTTCTAGAGAATACAGTTTCCGATCATTTGTTTTATTCACTTTTACCGTACCGACTACGATAATAGTGGTATTTCCGAGTCTGAAAAATACTAAACGTGAAGGTCTACAATATCGAAGGCGCATAACATTGATCAACAATAACATTACACTGACTATTGTTTGTTGTGATGTTCTTTGTCTCTTATGCTGCCGCTCAACTCCGATAGATGGGATTACTGCTGCGTACCGAGTATAACAGCCTGCCTGATTATTGGCGGGAAATAGCTGGGGAGTTAGAAAACTTTCTTCTTTAGCATGCCATTCCTCTGGTTCATACATTTTCTGAGACTCTTGGTACGTAACTCACTGGGTTCATCATGGCATTCCAGCTATTCTATCCCTATTCTGACGCGCTGTTTTGATGAGCAGTGTGCTTATTTACGGCACAGGCTCACTTAGTAGTAGTAGTAGTACAACCTGGTCTAAGATTACAATTTAGGCCCATTCCAAATTATAGCACCACGATTCATTAAATAACTCCAAATTCAACCCTGAAGAGCCGTTTCTTGAAGAGCTTCTTCCTTTTCACGTTTATTAAATTCTACATTCATTTTATACCAAATTAGGAGTGAAGATAGGGGGGGGGGGGTTCTCCTCTGGCTTGGAGGAAAAATTCGCCTCCAAGTCAGATTTTTCCGCAGCCAGTGTAGTGAATTAAGATTTTCCGACTCATCGGGTACTCCTAGGAAACAGATGAGTAAAAGGGCATAGTTTTTGTTCTGGGACTCTTCACTATTCGACCCCCCCCCCCTGAAAAAGACGAATAGTGTTAACGGATCACGGTTGTCTGCGGCCTAGTCATTCTACCTGTGGAACTTTGGATGGTTAGATCGGCAGCTTAGTACTGTTCGTTAAAAGTGAGAAAATGTGTAGTTTTACATTTGATTATTTCATATGAAAGCATTGCTTTTACTCGTGCCATTCCTGCTGACGTCATTGCAATGACCTATGTTCATTTCAGTTGGGAAAACCACTAAGGCAGTTTTTCTGAGTATGTAAAAAGGCAGTTGGCGAGTGAGTGTCTGCCATTATAATAACTCCCCAACCTGATTATGACTGATGGTAGGCAAGCGGGCCTACCATTACAATGAAATTTCCCTAAGGCAGCCTTCATATGAGAACAGATGTTTGGTGACTTTCCCTTCGCATTTCTTGGGTATCGTTAAGAACTACGCAATTGAATACAATCTTGCTCACAACGTGTACACTACCTAACCTAGAGTTCTGTATACAATGTAGAATTCCGTAGCGAAG
Organism: Anabrus simplex; assembly: GCF_040414725.1. Classification (NCBI taxonomy): domain Eukaryota; kingdom Metazoa; phylum Arthropoda; class Insecta; order Orthoptera; family Tettigoniidae; genus Anabrus; species Anabrus simplex. The sequence goes on from NC_090265.1 coordinate 328,602,643, forward strand.
TACGGGTACATCAGCTAGTTTACAATAAGGTACAGAATTTAAAAACTAGAAAAGCAGCTGGAATTGAGAAGATTTTCGGGGATATACTAAAGACAATGGGTTGATTGTTTGCTTGAAGGGGCTATATCAAATGAAAGGAGAGTTGCTATAGTAGCCACTGTGTATAAAGGAAAAGGGTGATAGACCTAAAGTTGAAAATTACATACCAGCCAGTTTGCCATGCATTGCTTGTAAGCTTTGGGGAAGCAATCATTCTGATTATATTAGACACGTTTGCGAAATTAATAACTCGTGCGATAGAAGGCAGTTCAAGTTTAGGAAAGGTTATTCCGCTGAAGCTCAACTTTTAGGATTCCAGCAAAATATAGCAGATATGTTGGATTCAGGAAGTCAAATGGGCTGTATCCCGATTGACCTATCTAAGGCATTTAGGGTAGATCATGAGACTACTGGCAAAAATGAGTGCAATTGGACCAGACAAAAGTGACTGAATAGGTGGCTATATTTCTAGAAAATAGAACTCAGAGAAAGAGTAGGCGAAGTGTGATCTGACCCTGTAATAACTAAGAAGGGAATTCCTCAAGGTGGTGTTGTTGGACCTTTGTTTTCTTAAATATATAAATTGTACTGGCACAAGGAAAACTCAGAAATCAAAGTAACCCGAAAGTAAAGCACGGCACAGATAAGAAAAACACCAGATCAAGCAATAAATTCAACTTGCCTTGGCCACAGTAATTCAAGTAAACAAATTGTGGAAACTATTCATAAAAAAGCAAAGAAGTAAAAGGCCAGGATTCTTGAGGAAACAAAACACAAGTAACCAGTTATACTCAATATTTTAAAGGAGAAAACAAGACCTTGTAAGGTGAAAAGACAATATTTAATAAATAGGAATAAATGAATTTACAAGCAATCAAAACTGGGAGATGGTTTGTATAATAAGAATTACGAATACAAGTTCATAGATGAAAACGTTTTACAAAGGTAGTAAATGATTGATGCATAATAAAAAAACAATTGCCATTAAAATTATAAATATTTAACAGGAAATAAACTAATATAGGTTTCTTAATAATGACTATCCAATTAATTGGATCCAAGTTAAATAAAAATAGGCTTATGCAGTTTTAGGTGAAACCTTACTGAAAGTTGAAATTTGTTTCAATCGTATTAACCTCTTCAATTAAAATGAATACATAATCATAAGCTCTAATTAAATATGCAGTTTAAGTAGCGAGCTTAATGAAAGTTGTAATTTGTTTCAATCTAGTTAACCTTTCAAATCAAAGTGACTAAGTGCAGATTCATAGTAACACACTCCCCTATGATAATCACATGACATAAAAGAAAATTGTTTTCCACCAAAATAGCAGAAGGAAATCACAAAATGAATCAAGATGATAATACAAGGCTAGTAACACCAGGCAAGGCCTGCATAACAAACCATTCCCTAAAAACAAAGAAAAACTACCCTAGTAAAAATGGGGAGAATTAAATACAAAACACTGAGTTTAGTCAGAATTATGAGTGGCAAAGAGAAGGAAAAATAAAGAATTAGGAGAATCAAGTTTCAGTTCTGTACATATTACGGTGATAATTGTAATTATAAGAAATACATTAGAAATGTTTTAAAATTTTCCATTCATCTGATATACGAGGTGCGGCAATTAAATAACGAGACTGATGTGAAAAATGTGATTTATTGCAAAGAAAGTTACAATACAATTTTATCCCTTTCAACATACGTGCCGTCCACTGTTCGAAGCAATGCGTAGGTCATACTTTGTCACCCTGCGCAACAACTCTGCCGTTTTTACTTTTACGTGTTCCACAGACTGAAAACGTGTTCCCTTCAATACACTTTTCACTTTTGGAAAGAGATAAGTCACATGGAGCAAGATCAGGCGAATACGGAGGATATTCTAGCGCACGAATGCACTTGTCAGCTAAAAACTGCTTCACAGACAGGGCGTGGGCTGGTGCGTTGTCTTGGTGAAGAATCCATGAGCCGTTCTTCCATGCATCTGGTCTCTTCTTCCTTACTCTTTCCCTTAGCTTGATTAGGTCTTCTTTATAGTATTGCTGATTTACGGTTTGACCCTCAGGAACCCACTCAATCCTTCGCTTCTGACAGTCACAGGTCGTCCGGTACGTTCATAATCTTCAACCTCTTCCCGACCTTCAGAAAACTGTTTGTGCCACTCACACTCGTGCACGTGACATAGCATTGTCACCAAACACCTCCTTTAACATTTGAACACATTCTGTGGGCGATTTCTTTAATTTCACTAGGAATTTCAGGTCAATGCGCTGCTCGAGTTGTATGTCCACCATGATCGCGGCACGACTACACAACAGCGTCCGTTACAACCAAGTCTTAAAAGCAAACTAAAGCAGGTAAAACGACGAAACTAAGTGTGCTTGCTCACGAAGGATCAAGGTCAACTACATTCCAATGACAACCTCCCATCAAGCGACCACGGAGGAGGAGGAGCGCAGTCTCGTTATTGAATTGCCGCACCTCGTAACAGAACAAAATCTTGGTTATTGAACTTAATATAAGATGCCATTGGAAGCGATATGATGGACTTCTGATGTAGAATTAAAACACGCAACTCAAGCAGAAGTGGGAAGAAGGAGCCCATCAGGAGAAAATACAAAACACAGGCAAAAATCCGCAATTAAATAATCGTGCCAATAGAGCTCACCTTACAATCATGGGCATTGATAACGTAGAATAAAATACACAACCCCAGAATAAGAAAAGAACAAACCCACAACTAACAAGAATAAAAAGAAAGATACCCCAAAAGGAAAACAGGAAAAAATACCGAAGTCTAGCAAGAACCTCAATTAGACATATGCCCGGTACTAATGAATCGATCCTGCAACAACTCGGCATCAGAACAAGACTATCGACCCTTATCAACCAAAAACAACTCAGATATTTTGGTCATATTGCCAGAAGACAGGAGGCAATGGAAATACTTATCATAGAGGGAAAAGTCGAAGGCCGAAGACCTAGAGGGCGTTACGATGGTTGGACCAGATCAAGAACTTGACCAGGATGAGCTTACAGCAAGCAAGTAACCATGCCCAAAGCAGAGACTCCTGGAGGAAGATCACCAAAAGGATTGTCGCATGATGCCACTATACCCTCAGGAAGGGTTGGACTAAAAGAGAGATGCCCGGTTTCACCACTTTTCATCAAAATTTCTTGATGAACATCGAATATGACGGTCGATCAAGGCTTGACGATTCCTTGAAATGAGAAGCGTTTCACCAACGCAGATTGGCTTTATTTAACGTTTCGTTTCGTCAAATATGAAGATTAGTCAGAATAATATTTAGGTTTCCATGACAAATTAATGTATGTTGGCCTTTCTGATTCGCTCGTAAAACAAGAGGGTTAGGAAGCAAGGGAATTCAGTTCCCATGAGTTACGTAATGTTCTCTATTGAATTAACTCGTATCTAAGTCAGTTATTTAAATTTGTTTTGATTAACCACTAAGAAGAAAGACAACAAACATCTCTTCGAAAAAAGGGGAGAGAATTTCTCCAAAGAGAAGGCATTAATGGTAAGGTTAGTTACTGAAAAAATAGATGTAATAGGAAATAAGCGAACTGATGGTGTGACTGTAAAAGAGAAGGAAAGAGCTTGGGAACAATTAACAGACATGTTTCGTGCTAGATATTTTGTTCAAAAATGACCTACGAAGCAGCTGAAGTCATTTTGACAATTTTAAGCGCTGGTCGAAACAGAAAGTCCAGGATAAGACCAACATGCGTAAAACGGGAGTGGGAGCAGCTGAAACCTCATCATAATTACTATCTATTATCTGTGAGCAAGTGGAGCCCATTCCTAATGAGTTTGACTGCGACGCTTTCTATATAGATCAAATAGATAACACCGGTCACGAACGATGCGGTAGAGATAAAACAAGTACGACACATAACCTCTCTGCTATGTTGGAGATCGCATCTCATGAAGAATCTGTCACGTCAGCTGTTCCTCCGATTCCTGGTTCTACCGAGCAAGTAGTGATATGATATCGCAGCCGAAACCAGTGTCAACTACTTCAAGGAATCGGCGGAGTGCAAGGAATAGGCCCAATTTATATAAAGTGAAAAAGACCGAAGCTGCTAAAGCCTTGTGACCAAACTTTCTGAACTGTCTGAAGAAAGACGAAAACCTGCAAACTAGAGTTGAAGAACTTAAAAGAGAAACATGATTCAGAAATGCGGCTGCTTGAAATGCAGAGAGAAACTGAACACATGAAAAGCTTAAAACATCTGTGTTGCAAGCAAAACTTGCCAAGTATTTGAACAAGTAATTATTTATTGATAATGTATCGGTAGTATTTAAACTATTTATTTTTCTCTCGTCTCATACAAGGGATCATTCTAAGCGCTAGAGACCAATACTTCTGCACCTTTACATTATGCGACAGAATACATATCGCTGAAAGTGATCTAACAAAAATTACATTGATGTAGACACAATTTAAATTGCCAGTAAATTGAAAACAATTGAGTTAAAATGTAATAAAAATAAGTTCATATCATTGTGTAAGAACATTTAATTAAAATGCTTGCGAATTTAACTGGACTACTTTTTTTTAGAGGAAATTAGTTTCGACAATCCTTTCACGAACAGCAGCAGGCGCACCGTCACGAGCAACATTTACGGTGGGGACAGGTACCACATCAAATGTAAGATAATTTCTGTCATGAGCTCTTTTCTCTCGCAAATATTCACGAAGCACCTGATCCTCGGGGGGGGGGGGGGGGGGATCCTCCCCTCTAGTTTGTATTGCAATATTGTGAATAGCAGTGGCTACTATGATCTTTAATGCAGTTCTTACTTGTGTTCTTAATCCTTAAGATGGCACAGGAATCTTTTTTTTCCACACACCATACTGTCTCTCCACAGTGTTTCTTGTTTCCACATGAGCTTTGTTGTAGTTTTCTTGACCTTCAGTCCTTGGATTCAAAAAAGGGAGTTAGAAGATAGGGGGCTAAACGGTAACCGTTATCACCCAATAAATGTCAGTCTGGTATTCTTTCTGTTTCGAACATCACTTTAATTTTTGAGTTATCAAAAATGAAGCTATCATGCACTGAGCCGGGCCATCGTGCTACTACATTTCTAATCAGTAGATTCGCGTCTGAAATTGTCTGAACGTTAATGGAAAAATATAGTTTTCTGTTACGAAACATTTCCGCATTGTGACCACCAGGAGACTGTATTGGTACATGAGTACAGTCAATTGCCCCTATTACATCCGGAAAATAACATATACCGTAAAATTCCTGAATAACAGCACGTGCTTCATCTGCGCTAGGAAAACATAGTGATGTCTTAAATAGTAGATTGCTTCAGACACATTCTTGATATATCTACTTATTGCAGCTTTCAAAACTCCATTTGTATCTACAATTACTAATTAAAAAGAGCCAGTAGCATAAAAACGCAGTGTCAGAAGCAATTGCTGGATAGAAGTGAGTGGTCTATTCCTATTAGTGGGAAATTCAAGCCTTGCTTCAATTTGTTCTAATAATTTCAAAGTCACTTGTTTAGAAAGTCTGTACCTCATAATAAATTTCGAATCGTCCATCGTATGGAAATTGTCATTTCGTTCCATAATTACTTGTTCTGGTCCAAGATTCTCCAACAGTTCTATATATATAATCTCAGCGTCGAAATTGTCTCCCATTTTTCACTACGAGCTTTAACATATACAGTAAATGAACACAATAATAATTGGGAAGAAACCCGTTTTTTACTTAGTGCTCTCATGTTCTCAAATAAAATGAAGAGAGAAAAAAGAACGATAAATAATTAGGCTGTAGACACAGTACAGTGTTAATGTCCACAATAAAACTAGCGTATTGCTCCACTTTACAAGGCACTACTTAACAGCACTCCAAATGACAACTGTTCTCGCTTCACACGTGGAGTTCTAGCTCACCTCGACTTAACGACAACAATGTTTCTAGTTATTTACTTCGCCTGCTCACACTTCTTGAGTTTGTCAAGTCTGTGACCGTCAGTTTAACAAGAGTAGGTATGTCTAAATTGCAATGAACCTAACCGTATGTTCACAGCATGGTAGCCATTTTAATAAACTTGAAGATCGTCAAGTGAGTTGACGAACGAAAAAACAATCTTCAAAGTTGAGGAACGATTAGATGATCTGGTTGCTACCAGAACGTTTTCAAGCTGGTCAAATCGTTTTCAGTCGACACGTCAAAAGTGTATACGGCGAACGTGAGAATCTTAAGAAAATGCGCAATGGTGCTTTGCTTCTTAAGACAAGCAATCCCCGTCAAAGTAGAAGAGCACAAAACCTTGAATCTGCTTCGTGGAATTATCTTCCACCGTGATCTCGTTCTAAACACTGACGATGAATTGATGGAAGACATGAAGCACCGTGGCGTGACACGTCCGGCGCATCACGCGCAAAGTCGATGGTGAAGACGTTGCCACGGGTGCGTTCAGTCTCCTTCACGTTGTCGGTGTTGCCAGAGAAAGTCAACGTAACAACCTATCGTTGTGATATGGGGCCGTACCTCCCGCCTTCTATGTGGTGCTATCAATGTCCGAGATTGGGACACATGCTGTCTAGTTCGAATCCATCAATGTGTGGTACGTGTGGAAGAGAAGCTCAAGTCGTGGAAGAGTGCACAGCTCCATATGGGTGCGCTAACTGCGCTGGTCCTCATTCTCCTAGAGATCGGAATTGTCCGGTATACTTCAGTGAGCAGAAGATCTAGCAGATGAAAACCCTGAATGGTCTTTCCTGCCACGAAGCGCGCCGTGAGTTTGATTCTCTCAATGCCCCGGTCAAGACACTAGACTTCAGCATGATAGCAGTCTCTCCCAGGTTCGTCATTTACAACTGGAACACCTTCGCAGAAGATTGCTACGCCCAAGGCCGGAGTTGCTCCTGTGAGCAACGTCGCAGACAAAAATCTCGAAGGCGAGTTCATCCTAGCCTTCGACCACAAACAAGTCTGTGCCGGCTAAGAAACATACGCCGGCATAACAGGGGAGGAAGGCGGCGAAAGCCGCGCCTAAGCCGGTGGAGGCGCCATCGTAGACAAGAATTTCCTCTTTATGGGGCCTCACGCCCTCCACCCGGAGGGTCTGAGTCTGCGCCAGCAGATTATCCTTCTGGAAAACCTGCGTGCTCTCTTCGTAGGAAGAAACCCCGCCTCCGGAATACGTCGAAGTAGTATCTCCATCTTCGGATGGGGATGTTTGGATTAAGTAGCATCTCGCTGCTTCTAACCTAAATCTCAAAAGTCTACACCCACGCTATGGCACTGTTACAATGGAATTGTAACGGTTATGATAGGCATCTTGCTGAGCTGCAACAGCTCATTAGTGAGTATTGGGCGAGTATAGCCTACATTCAGGAAGTAATTCTCAGACCATGTCATCATACGGTCTTGAAAAATTTTGACTATACTCGACAGATCGACATTATGCTAACTGGGCTTTCGGTGGCGTTGGCATTTTTTGTCCGTTCTGATACCTACAGCGAAGACGTTCTACTAAGAATCCCGCTCGAGGCTGTAGCTGTTCGCGTACCGCTGCCTGTCATAGAAACAATATGTAGTGTTCATTTTATTTCATAGATCAGCTTCCACCTCCATTCCCCTTATTGGGCGATGTTAACGCCCATCCCCCTATATGGGGCTCTGAAACGCCTTGCCCCAGGGGAAGGGAGTTGGAAACATTAGTAAGAGAGCTGGATTTATGTACTTTGAACACAGGTGAACCACCTCATTTCAGTGTGCGTTACGGCACATACTCTTGCATAGAAGTTAGTCTACGCAACCGAACGTTGGTTCCAATGTTTCGGTGGAATACTCACGATGATCTCTGTGACAAGTGACAATTTTCCCTTTTTTCTTACTTTCTTAAACATGCTGATTGGCCAAAGTTCTCATCACCGGCTGTTTTTAACGACGTAACCAGGCGGACCGTAGACGGCGATATAACTTACATAACACAAGTTATTCTTGCTGCTGCTGAGTAGTCCATTCCATCGTTTTCAGGGACTCATCGCCGAAAACTCGTTCCTTGCTGGAACGAAGAAATTGCTGCAACTATCAAAGAACGCCGTTGCGCTCATAACCGCTATCGTCGGCAGCCTACTGTGGCCAACCTGGTAACATTAAAAAAAACTGCTAAGGCGCGAGTTCTTATTCGGCAGAGTAAGAAAGCTTCGCGGGCGAGATATGTGCCGTATATGTCACATACGCTGTCATCTCAAGTGTGAACTAAACTTGGACGTATTTCGGGCATGTATGGATCATCTTCAATACCGGGAATTTCCATTGCAGGCATAGTCACTGAACCACTCTCGATTGCTAATCTTATCTAGCGAGTCATTTCGCGGATGTGTTTGGCTCCGGGAATTACCATCGTGATTTCCTCACCTGAAGCGGGTTGCAGAATACCTCATTTTTCCACTCAAGCTTCAGAGGACTGTAACGTGCCCTTTACGGAGTGGGAACTCCGCAGTGGTTTGGCGCTTGGCAAGGACACGTCTACCGGACAAGGCAGCGTCCAGAACCAGATGTTAAATCACCTTAGTGAGGATAGTCTGTTTTCTCTCCTTCGTGTGCTCAAGCGAATCTTGATTTCCGTATCAGTGGCGAGATGGCATAGTAATTCATGTCCTCGAGCCTGACAAAAATCCTAAGTATGCAGGAAGTTAAGAGACCTATTTTTCTCGCTGTTTATGTAACCTATTTGAGAGGATGGTAAATCGCCGGCTTGTGTGGTGTTTGGAGAAAACAGGACTTTTGTCACAGTACCTATGTAGTTTTCGAACCGCTCGCTCGACCACGGGTCACTTGCTACGCCTGGAGGGTTCTATCCTGGATGCATTTCTCTGCAAACAGCATTTGGTGGCTGTTTTCTTTGACGTAGAAAAGACCTGTGACACCACATGGCGATATGGTATCCTTTCAGTCCTCCATCAGTGGAGTTCCTGTGTAACTTGCTGGTATTTATTGCCAATGTTGTGTCCCTCCGTCTATTCCATGTCCGAGTAGGGAGGGCATATTCGCAATACCACGTTCAGGAAAATGGAGTGTTGGTTCAACACCAATACCGTCACTATATGTGGACGATTTTGCTCTGCATTATAGCTCGCACAATATGGCAGTCGCATGGCGACAATTACAGCAAGCTATTAGGAGAGTGGAACAGTGGACTTTAGAATATGGCTTTCGGTTTTCAACTGCAAAGACCTCTGTACACTTTTGCCGGAAGTGCACTCTTCACTCGCATCCTGTGCTTGATTTAGCAGTATTTGACACCGATATCTTGGGTTCCTTTTCTATAGTAAATTTTCGTGGGAGTAACACATGCGGCCGTTAAAAATGCAGTGCACTAAGAAATTGAATGTTTTCAAGTTTCTTTACAGCACTAGCAGTTTCCCACTGGCTCCGTCCGCAATGTACAAAGTATGGTGTTGTTCGTTACTATCCTCACGGATGTATTTGCGAAGTTTCGAGTTAATGAAATAAAACACATGATCATCTGTGGTAATATAATGTAATATTGTCAACAAAACACTTGAAAATACATCACACAAAGAAATTGAATTAAACGTTCCTTGTAACAACACTACGCGCCGAACTGTTAATAAGTGATTCAAAGATCTTTGTCATGGAGACAAATGCACTCATAACTTTTCTCACAATCTACTAATTTAAGTAGTTATTACCTCAAAAGAAAGCGCTTGATCCACCAAGTGTTTTTAGACCAAAACAAACTGCGTACCCCAATTAGAACGAAGGATATGATTGCTTCAATGAGAAAAAAGTTGAAGAAATGAGACGTCAAATTGAATGTGCACTCATAACTTTCCTCAGAATCAACCAATTTGAATAGTTAAGAGCTGAAATAAGAGCTTCATTCACTGAGTGTTCTTACGTCAAAACGAACTCCGTACCTCACTTATAACCAAAGATATGATTGCTTCAAAAAATCAAAATCAAATATTGAGGAGGCGGAAGTTAAGTGATTTATAGTACCTGATGACAAATCTGTGCAGGAATACCTTTCAGTAAAAAAAGAATGAAGGAAATCGACCGAATAGAATGGCCGGACTGACTGACTTTAGTTTTCATAAATTTAAATATATAGATTACTCGAGGGGACTGACCGCACGGTGCTCGTACGATTTTGAAAGGGAACATATTTTATCCGGGTTGGACTACAGCAGTGCGGCATGTGGATCAGAAAGGTAAAGTTCCCTTCCGAAACTGAATAGCATACTACCCCACAGTTTGGTCAGGTTAGCAACGGGAGCTTTTTGTACAAGCTCCGTTGCTAGCCTGCTCGCTGAATCTGGTGTGCCGCATTTAGACCTGAAGCGCCAGCAAATTCTTCTGCCCTATGTTGCAAATTTGAGAGATGCCACTTCACAATCTATCCTTGCGTATTCCACAATGGAAACCGTCGCCTGTACGCTGCTTTTCCTCAAGCAACACGGCCGCTTGGAATACGCTTGGATTGCAGTCACATATTGTTTGATGTACCTTCGGTCTCCTGTCTTGTCAGACAACCAACTGGGGTACCTCCGTGGGTAATACGAATACCTGATATAGGGCCTAATCCTGGTTCTGAACACTGGCCCGAAGGAAAACACGAACCCCTCGATTTAACGGAGGCTCTTCTTGTTAGTTATTGGCTGGTATAAAGACTGTCGTCGTTTATTTACGTGGATGGTTCGAGGGCAGAAACGAAAGTGGGTTGTGTGTTCTTTGTCGACAATGATAGGTTTCTTTTTTCTCTTCCGGAAGCCTGTAGTGTGTACACAGCAGAGCTCCATGGTATCTGTGCAGCTCTGCTGTACGCGCTGTTCGATGACCGCCGACAGTTCCTGCTGTGTACAGACTCCTTGAGCTCGCTACAGTCAGTTGATACATGTTTTCCACGACACCCTCTGTTGCAGCGGATCCCCGACCTGCTGACCGGGTTTTCGGATGCCGGCACCAGAATCACGTTCATGTGGCTCCCAGGCCACATGGGTGTAGAGGGAAACGAGTTAGGTGATAAGGCTGCCAAGGGGCTGTTACATTGCACCCGTTGCCTTACAAGGTGGCAAGTCACTCCACTTCCAAATAAATTGAGAGCGATAAAAGGTACAACGAAAGGTATAGAGGAGTTCCCTTAGGGCTTCTCGAAGGGAAGCAGTGGTATTATGTCTTCCTCGGATCGGCCATGGTATAGCAACTCACTCCTACTTACTTAAATGAGAACCCCCTCCGGTGTGTACTTCCGACGATCGTCTTACCGTGGCACACATCCTTACGGAGTTCGTGGACCACCTCGATCAGCGCCGTACTATGTAACTCCCGAGTGCCATCTCATTCATCGAGATGACGAGCAGTCAGCTGACCTCTTCATCCCTTTTATGAGGGATAGTGGTTTGTTTTTTCGAGTATAAACGAAGTGTTTCCTATTAGTCTTTTTATTATGTCTTTTTATTATTGTTCACTACGTTTTATTTTAACTCTTTTAGTTTGTATATTTTAATGTGTTTTAAAAATAGTAATTTGTACATGGTATATTATTGCGTTTTAAGGCAATGTCTTATTCTACCATAGTCTATCATCTATCATTTTACTGAATACAAGGCATTGCGAATTAAATCCACTGATTATTTTAAATTCAGTCATTGTTCATCTTCATTTGTTTTAAATTCTAGTCTGGATACATTTAAAAATTTTTATTGTATGTCGTACATCTCGTACCATTAGGGGCCCATGACTGTAGGTTAGGCCCCGTTAAACAAGCATAATTCTACCACCACACCACCACCCTCACCCCCACTCAGGTCGCATTTTCATAAATATCCGGAACAAGACATCTCATCAGTCATTCGCGTTTTCACCAAATTACGCCCCTCAGGAAAGCATTCATTTCTACTCTCCAACACTGCCTCCGCCTTCCAATTTCCCCAACCCATTTTCTCCCACCCTGCTCAGAGTTAATATGCCTCGTGATGATATAGCAGACACCAGAATTCCAGATTATTAGGGTAGGGATAGATATAGCAATTGAGAACAATAATATTGATAGGACTTTAAAGTTACTGGAATATCCTAGTAGGAGAGTGGTGGTGGAAAAAGCATGCAGGAAGTCGACCGAAGTACAGGTGGAGGGATAGTTCGAAAAGGAGAGTAAGGATAAGAAGACGTTAGTAATGAGAGCGCTGGTTGAGTACAGGAAACATGGTGGGAGGGGGGTTAAGGGAACAGATTGCAGGCTGAGAAAAGTAGTTAAGAAAATGTTAGTAGAGAGGAAAAGGGTATGTCAGGAGGCTCAAACGAAAGTGCTAAACAGGGAGTGTATAGACACGGAAGGAGATAAGGCGTGGGCGAAAGTTAATAAATTAATAGGTGTGCAAATAGTGAGAAAACCTAAAATTGAGAATGGAACTGGGTGAAGTACTTCCAGGAACTATTAGGGTAGAGGGAAGGGCTGGTGAGGACAGAAGGGAGCTATGATGTTGAAAGGGGGATAGGGAGAGAGAGTCAGGAGTTGGATAAAAGAATAGCAGGTGAGGTGATGGGAGTGATACATAAATTGAAGAACAGGACTGCGGGAGGGGAAAATGGGATAGATGTTTATTGGAAGGAAGTAAGAGACAGATGACGGAGAGTTTGGTTACATTTCTAAAGATATTCGAGGGGGCGAAATTCCCGAAAGTATGGCAGAAGTATCGTATGTTCTATCTATAAAAACAAAGATGAATAACCCTGCTGGACTCCATAAGCAAGGTGTACGCGGGTATTTTGGCAAACAGGTTGAGGAAGTGGGTGGAAGATTATTCTATCGATATTTCAGAGTGGTTTCAGAAAAGGGAGGACAGCGGATAATTTAATGACTGTGAGAACAATAATAGATTAATGTTAGAAAAGAAAGCTCCAAAGTAAAGAAATAATTGAACACTGGATTAAAGCCACTATATATATTTATATAATGAAGCCGAGCTTTCAGCCAAATTGCATTGGCCTTCATCAGGGCATGTTAAGTTCTGCCTCCGACAGTGAGCAAATAAATTCGAAGGAACGTGGAAGTCACGACCGTACTATCCACGGCCTACCCCGCTAATTGGACTCCAGAATCGACGTGCTGCGATTCACCGTCCTCTGTCGACAGTTACGTGAGTGCTTCCGGCTGTTCCATGGTGGTGTTCTGCATGTATTTCTGCAGTACATCTCACCATGTATGTGATAAATTGACGCAGTCTTCCCTGTTGATGTTATTTGGGCACAGCTCTATTTCTTTGGTTTCCCTTACCAGTCGAGTATAGAAGTATTTTACAGGCGTGGTGCTCTTCGCCTGGTCAAAGAGGATTTCATGGTCTGTACTGTAGAAATGTTCTGCTGTGGCAAACTGGCTTATGGCATTCTCAGTGGGGGATGAAAGTGTGACATTCTTTACCGACCTGATGTGTTCTTTCACTGTGGTACTGACAAGCATTTTCGTCATGCCATTATATAAGCAACCACAGCCACATGATATTTCATACACCCCCGGTGTTTAAAGATGTGGTGTTTCTTTGAATGGTGTGAACAGGGATTTGAGCTTGCGGTCTGTGGCGAAAACTGGAATGATATTGTACTTCCTAAGAATGCGCCCTATTCTGTCAGTTATACCTGCCACGTAAGGAAGGAATACTTTCTTTTTTTAACTGTAGTCCTGGTTGGTACTATCCCTGTTAGGCTCGTTGATCTTCACAGCTCGTGCTATGTCTTCTGACGTATAGCCGTTTTTCTTCAAGGTTGTTGTCAGTTCTCTTAATGCACTTGAGTGATTATCGGCGTTTGCAGCGTTATTCACCCTAGTAAATAACGTTCGAGGGAGAGCTGTTTTTTGCCAGGGGTGGTGATTTGAGGACTTATGAAGGTATCTTTCAGAATGTGTAGGTTTCTTTTACATTGCATGGCGTAGTGTACCATCATTCTTCTTGTATGCTAGCACATCAAGAAAAGGTAATCTACCTTAATTTTCTACTTCCGTTGTGAACTTGATCTTAAATGGAATTTAAGTGCTCCATAAATTCATTTAATGTTTCCCTTCCGTGTGGCCAGACCGAAAATGTCATCCACGTAACGATAGAAGTACTTTGGTTTCAATGTCGCTGTAGTTAATGCAGCAGACTGTGTTCCATAAAAATATTAGCAGCCACCTGGTGACAGAGGTGAACCCGTTGCTTTTCCTTCTGTCTGTTCGTAATAATCCCCTTTGTAGTAGAAGCATATTTTTAAAAATGCTGCCAGGTTGGTCAAGTCCTGATGTAAGCAAGCTTTTCTTCTACTGGTATATTAACTTGTTTATGTTCACCTTTGGTCAGGTTTTGACGTGGTGGATTCGTTTTTTTCAGCACGTGCTGAAGAAGCTAATGAATTTCGCAAAGACGGTAGTATAATTGTAATTCCAGCTGACAAGGGTAATTTTTCAGTCATCACGGATACAGCTGATTACGAAACAAAAATGAACAATCTCCTAGAGGAAACGTATTAGGAAGTAAGGAATCCCACTAAGAACTTTAATACAAATGTCACCCGACTGGTGAAGAGTTCAACACTTCCAGAACACTTGCAGAATACCTTACTGAATTCAGACCCGGTACCTCCAGTCATTCATGGTCTCCCAAAAATACACAAGAATGACGTGCCACTAAGACCAATCATGAGTGCCATTGGTTATGCGCCCCATGAGTTAGCCCGCTATATTTCATCACTATTCCAGCCAGAAACAAGGATGACAGAACATCGCGTTAAAGATTCGAATCACTTTTTGCAGACGTTACGTGAGGTACGAGTGGGCGAAGGTGACATCCTGGTAAGCTTTGATGTTACAACTTTGTACTAATATACCAGTATGCAAAGAAACAATTGAATTGAGGCGTATGACTGAGCAGCAGTTGAAGTTGATTGCTCAATCGTCTAATGGAGATATGCTTTTAAGGGGGAGGGTTACTGTCTGCATGGAAGTGTGCAGGTAATTTATGTAGGTTTTTCAATAGAATTAGAAGCAGATTTACAGTCGCCTTAAAATATAAATCTCTGTGTCGGGAGTAGCGAGACAGTCAACCAGGCAGTGGATAATCCTGACACATGTAAAGAGTGAAATTTCACTCGACTCAGCGCAGGAGATTGGTATCCTTTCCCACTAGTGGCTAACATTGTAGCGGAAAGGGATACGGCGAGAACGTGTTACCACGGGGTGTATCCTAGCATACATGTATTATGCTAGGTCAAGAGAGATAAGTTACATATGCGATAACTTACACAGGAAGTAGGGAGGTAGTTAACCTTATATTGCTATGTTTGCCGTATTGCGATTATTTTGTTTTTGTTTTGTGTTGCAGTTTTGTTTACTATTGGTATTCCTCTTTCTTGCATAGAGATCGCTAGGTTCAGTACTTTTATAGATCTGGAGGAAATAAAAATGTACTATACAGTGTGTTTCTAAATTCCCATTACGGACTTTGAGGGGTTGAAGTGGGGACCAGGACGGTTAAGTTTGTCATAGGAACTTGTTCCCGGAAGCTATCCGCAAAAATCCACCACAACACACGTTTACAGCTCCCGCATTTTCGGCGCTCTGTCAGACTCCTACTTCTTGTCGTCTGGGTCCAATTGTAGGGTGGGCTCGATTTGACGACCACCGACATCAACACAGACACGGTACCTACGTATCATGTTCTCGTACACACGGTCACCGATCCCTGGTTCTGCAATATCCGCCGCAGCCGTAACGATAAAGTATCCCTCCCCTACCCATCAAAACTCCACCCTCCGCACGGCCCTACCGCTTTCTCAGGTGTGTAATACGGGGTGTTGATCTCTCTATTACAGAAGAAACCAGAATTTCAGAACTCAACGCGGAAGGCATTCCAGTCAGGAAGGCGTTCAGAACAAAGAACTCCACGGGTCCCACCTATATGGTGAATTCTTCTGCCATCACCCGAAGATGCCGACTTGGCTTGGCCAGCGGAGTCTCCACTCATAGACACCACAATAAATTGGAACCATCTCACGCCCCACCTTCACAAGCCATGTGGTGTGAGCGCTCTCTCACCAACAATCATACCATCATGCCGCCAAGACCCGTAAATGTGGCCGCTCTACACCCAGGCGATCCAACAGGCATAACCCCCCTC
Source organism: Anabrus simplex (assembly GCF_040414725.1). NCBI lineage: Eukaryota > Metazoa > Arthropoda > Insecta > Orthoptera > Tettigoniidae > Anabrus > Anabrus simplex. The sequence continues at coordinate 328,618,852 of NC_090265.1, forward strand.
CCAAGTGCCATCCCTGTGGAGGTGATCTCGCAGCGTATTCTGCCGTTGCCACCCTGCACCTCTTCAAAATTAACCAGAACTTATAGCCCCTATCAGGACCATTGATTCACCTATAACAGTAGTATACTTTTGGACAATTCGGCAGCCACCACCACCACCACCACCACCACCACCACCACCACCACCACCACCACCCTGTCCGCGGGAGAGGCCTCCACCAAAAGGAATGTGCTAAGACTGCATGCTTGAACGTACATGACCTCGCTAGAGCCGGAGGCTAAGAGTTTGCTCGTTATCTTACATGACCTTACCCTGGCTACATGTCCCGGCTTAACTTTACAGACCCAGGTTCGACTCTAGGCTTAGGGCCTAAGACCCAAGTTCGATGCTAAAAAGTACAAGCTTACGCTAACAGCGAATGATTATGGTCAAGTGTAAGCTTAACCCAACAGGCATGACGTCTAGACTTAACCTCGCAGATCCCGGGTTCTACTCCAGGTCCAAGGGTCAAGGACCCTAGTTCAAATCGTAAGAGTACAAGCTTTAAGCTAAGAGACTCAAAGTTCAACACACGTGCTAACCGCATAAGAGAAGAAGCTTAACCTAACAAACTTCAAATTCGATACCCGGGCTAACTGCAGGCGTACCTTTACGTTGACGACGCGTTAACCTAACTTCCCAGTTGAACGTGGAGCAAGATAGCGTCAATAGGGCTTAATACGTATGCTTTATTCATAGGGACGTAACATTGAAAACCGACTTAAGGGCCTCCTTAACTTTGAACAAGATGGTGGCTATAAGACGTAATACGTATGCTTTATTCATTGGAAAGAGAATTAAAGAAGCTTGGAGCTGAATTTGGAACAAGATGGCGGCTATAAGGCTCAATATCTATGCTTTATTCATAGGGGCGGAATACCGGATGGTGACTTTGGGGCTCAGAGCTGAACTAGGAACAAGTTGGTGACTGCACATAGGACTACGGAGATAGTGTACTTTATTCATAGGGAGCGTAACGTTCGAGAGCAACTTAAGGGAGCTTGGAGCTGAACTTAGAACAAGATGGTGCAAGTGATGACGCGTAACATGCTGTTCGTTTTTTAGTGTCTGGAACACTCAATTTTTGATTTGAACTTTAGAGCTTATAGATTTGATCTCTAGAGATTTACAGTAGCCTACAATATTGTTGATATTACCCGGAGATTAAACCCTTGTGTTTAAAACTGAAAAATGTTTCGCGCTACTTACCGGGTACCTAACAAATATTGACGACATTTTCAAGACATATCACTGGAACATAAATAATACTTACCCGTAGCACGGTGCAAAAAATTATAGTGGATAGCTGTACATATGTTCATCGATTAATGGAGATAGCGGTATTAGGATTAGTGAATAAAGGGATAGGATTATTGAAGTAAATGAATGACGTTTCTTTAGTATATCTCGTATATTAACACACCTGAGATACAGCTTTAGAAGTACATAGCTTTAAAATACATTGCATACTTCAAGCATACAGAGTTCACAGTCCTTAATCATTGGATTTAATCCATCCCAGTCGGTATTACCGTTTGTACCGCGATTCTTGTAGTGTTGCTGGCGACGTCTGCATGCGGCTACTTCTAATGACATCTTACAATGGAAGGATAGTATCCCCCAAGCGGAATGTATATCGTAAGCAGCGTACGTGGATAGAAAACCAGATGGTAACTATATAATCAAATGCTGTGGCATATAGCGTAAACGTTTATGTTTATAGAAAGCTGTAATAGCCTTACTTACTACTTTATCATTAGGCTTTTTGCAAGATTTGCACAAACAAGTTTTTCTTACTTCATCGTCTCTACTTTCTTCTTTCCTAGCCATGATCCTCGATGTAGAAGCGCGCGCGTACACACACACACACACACACACACACACACACACACTAATAATAATGAAGTGAAAATACTCTTTTTATACTCTTGTGATGATATTCTATAGTGGATGGTAAGTAACATTAGTCATGTGAATAATAAGACAATAAATTGTAGTGTTGTTTGTTTGTTTGTTTGTTTGTTTGTTTGTTTGTTTGTTGGGTATTCAGCCCGAAGGCTGGTTGGATCCTCAACCGGTTCACCATTAGCTGTCATAGATGGCCTAGGTGTCACTGAAGAGGCGCACTAGGGAAATGAGGAGTGAGGTAGTTCCCCGTTGCTTTCCTCACTGAGCCAGAAGTTGCTATTGCACATCAGTCTGCCAAGCCCGCTGAAATGCGTGCACCAACCGACCTAATGAGTGACATTTTCACACCATTCATAGCAGGGACTGGCTGCATAAGGAATGGCATTACTAGCGTCACTCATACCTTAGCCACTCTCATATTGTCAAAGCCAAGTATAAGACTGAGACTGGTCAATGAAGGTAACAATTTTATTCTAGCCCATACCAGCAGACATAGTGCACTGTGAACACTGCATCTTGCCAGCAAAGGCCTGTTGTAGTGTTAGCAGGAATATTTTCAGATGTATGAAATTATAATCGAATATCGGCAGGAGATTCTTTTACAGACTCTTCATGACAAGAGCAGTCTATAACAACAATCGGTGCTTTATTCTTACATTCTTCGGGAGAAAATAGCGGGCGATCTTTTTATGGTAATATGGTAATTGAAATTTACAAAGCATGTCATAGAGCAAGCTAGATTTATTTTTCTGGAAATTAATATCCATGTTTTCGTAGGGGTAAGTTACTCCGTTGAGGTATAGTCTGATATTTCTTAATTTGCAGTGATCAAAGTGAGAGCTATCTTTTTCATGGTTGAAATTACGATCCGTTTGAAATACATACATAATGTACAGAGGTTTTTCTTTGAAACGTTGTGTTTTCACTGCCCAGCTATGCTTGTTTGTAGGTGATAACACAGGATACTCGTGCAGCTCCCAACTTCGAAACCATATTGGTAATGATGTATCATTTTCTACAATCTTGAGCAATCGGAAGCTTTTCTCGATCAGATGTTACATGTGGAACCCTCCACAGGATACGTTGAAGGGTAATTTTTGAGTCTACAGGTACCGCTGCTGCTTTATGAGCATTGTAATCACTACGATCACGGATCAGAATTAGTTCTTGTTTTGCGTTGATTATAATAAGCAAGAATGTTTCAGTGATAACATACCTTTAAAAGTACAATCTTCATTAATCATGCATTTGTTAGTAGCTTTTGGACACCAACCATCCCTAACAGATTACTTTCTTCAACACTAAAAGAAGGGTAGAGTTTCGTTGGATTTGTAATACCAACATTCTTCGATCCATTTCAACCCTTTTTACTTCATAACGTGCCTCAGAAAAGAGAGAAGCTAGACCATGGTTGTTGAGATGTGCTCGGCTCACTCCCATCAGCTTTATCCGTTCGTCTTTCGATATAGAGGTAGCTTTCGTGAGGGAGGGTGTATACATCTGCTGATTGATAGTCGTGCGAATTTCATCATTAAGTCCAAACGTAAAAGGTTGATAAGAATGGAACTCGCTTCGTACTACACCTGTTTCTACTGTGTTCGTAATGTCTAGGATCTCTTCCATGTTTCTATTGTTGTAGTAGCGTATAACCTAAGTCTTGGAGAATCTGCCTATGCACATCTGTTAACTCGATAAGTCCTCGCAAACATGTGCCATGTCTCCTCGGTATACAGTTTTTTATAGGTTTGTTTCATATTGATTTAAGCCGAAATTTGTAAGCTACGTTTGTCGGACGATCTAAATTAATAAGCTTTTTGTATGTATCCCCACTCTCATAGAACATGTTTTCCTCAATTAATTGGAATTTCTAGGATTCAGAATTCAATCTTTCAGTACTTTTAATTCCTCTCTTTCACTTTTAAATACTTTTTTCAACTTTGCTATCTTTGCTATTGTGTTCTGTGAATGGTGTATATTCTTAACTTTAAGGTGTCAAATTAGACGTTTTTACACCTGACCCTAAAACACTATACTTTGTGTTTCCGTTATTATGGGTGAATACAAAAATTGAACTCGCCTTCATCCATTTCAGATTGTGTGCTTTCTCCAACTTCAGTCTCTTCAACATCACTTAGTACTGAAAATTATGCAGTACATATTACAAACCCTGTGTGAAAAATCGTTGAAAATTAATGTATTCTTTTATTCTCTGCAATATCATTACTTGACACAGGTATCACTAAATTACAGGAATTATAGGGTCCAAGTTCCAGATGTTTGGGAACAACATAATAATTAATCGGTATCTAGAGTGGTTAACGATGTCGTTATCAAGGAAATGATCTTCACAAATATAAAAACTGGTACAATTTACACCATCACTCACATGAGACACCCGCTTCCACAGCTTCAGAGCACTCTTTTTATTTGCTTTATGGAAGTCATAAAAATGCTTATTCTTGATGTTGAGGTTGCCAGTCATATAGACATAATAGCCACTTGTATATGCCGGAAACTTGCAGGGGTATTTTAACCTCTCTGAAAGTCGATTATTGGTAACTAGTTTTGCCAAACAATACACATTCTCTAGGGATAGTGCACCATCGCTAGTCATGGTGTACACTCACTGCCAAGTTGTAAGGAATGTGAACCATGGTGCTGCAACATAGTCATATTTCGTGTTGAAAATATCTTCATTTCTGCTCGCTTACACCGCGTTTAGGACAAAACTTATACCATTGAAACACCAGCTTCATGACGCATCCATTTATTACGAGCTGTTGACTACAACTGACTTACACACACACACACACACACACACACACACACACACACACACACACAGCAATTCAAAAACGTCCAAAGAATAAAACAAATGAAGATAAACCACTTGACTAAATTAATATGAATTACCAACACATAACCTCAATGTTGTATTCCAAAAATATGTACAAGATATGATACATAACATTTTATTTTTTATAAGAAAACTTCAACATTCCAACACTCCCCCCTTTTCTCAAAAATAAAATAAAATACAACACCTCAATCAATTGTCCTCTCATCGCAAACCTATAAGCTTATACAAATCCAAATTCCTACAATGGTGGGAGAAGGGGGTGAACACTATTTAACAGATACTGAGAAAGCAAACCTATTTAGTAGGGAATTTAGAGATTCAGTAGATGATTGTCAAGAGTTGGAAACCGAAACAGAAGATAGAGAGGGAGAGAGACAGAGGGAAACAAGAAGCTTCTCATTCACAAACGAAGATATTTTCAGAGAAATCCAACTGCTTCAGCAAGGAAAAGCAGCAGGGAGTGATCAAATTACTGGGGAGGTATTAAAGACAATGGGGTGGTACATAGTGCCTTATTTAAAATTTCTCTTTGACTATGTCATAAATAATAGTGTAATACCAAAGGAATGGAAGGAATCTATAATAATACCAATTTATAAAGGAAAGGGTGATAAAAGGAAACCAGAGAACTACAGACCAATCAGCCTGACCAGTATAGTTTGTAAAATTCTGGAGAGTTTAATATCGAAGTACATCAGAGGGATATGTGATGATAAAAATTGGTTCATGAGGAGCCAGTATGGATTTAGAAAGAAATTTTCTTGTGAGGCACAACTGGTGGGATTTCAGCAGGACATATCAGATCAGTTGGATTCAGGAGGTCAGTTAGATTGCATAGCCATAGATCTTTCAAAAGCCTTTGATAGAGTGGAACATGGAATATTATTAAAGAAATTGGAGGGAATAGGATTGGACGTAAGGGTTACACGTTGGATAAAAGCATTTCTAAATTCAAGGGTTCAGAAAGTCAAAGTAGGAAATAATGTATCTCAGGAAGAGAAAGTTTGGAAGGGAATTGCACAGGGTAGTATAATCGGTCCGTTACTTTTCTTAATATACGCAAATGATTTAGGGAACAATATAACATCAAAAATAAGATTGTATGCAGATGACATAATTGTTTATAGAGAAATAAACAACATTGAGGATTGTTCAGAATTACAAAGGGACCTTGATTGTATCCAACAATGGGTTGAAGAAAATAATATGAAGGTTAATGGAGGCAAATCAACTGTTACAACTTTTACAAACAGGAGCTTTAAAACTGAATTTGAATATACTTTGGATGAGGTAGTTATCCCAAAAGATGGCAAGTGCAAATACTTAGGTGTGAGATTTGAAAGTAATTTGCATTGGAAGGGTCATATTGATGACATTGTTGGGAAAGCATACAGATCATTACATGTCATAATGAGGCTACTTAAAGGATGCAACAAAGAATTAAAAGAAAAAAGTTACTTGAGTATGGTTCGTCCATTATTGGAATATGCAAACAGTGTTTGGGATCCTCACCAAGAATACCTAATAAAAGAAATAGATAGTGTGCAGAGGAAAGCAGCAAGATTTGTAACAGGGGATTTCAGGAGAAAGAGTAGTGTATCAGAAATGTTAAAGGAACTTGGGTGGGAAACTTTAAGTAAGAGAAGGGAGAAAACTAGACTTACAGGATTATATAGAGCCTATACAGGAGAAGAAGCATGGGGAGATATCCGTGAGAGGCTTCAGTTGGAAAATAATTATATCGGCAGGACTGACCACAAATATAAAATTAGAAGGAATTTTAGCAGAAGCGATTGGGGTAAATTTTCATTCATTGGGAAGGGTGTGAAGGAGTGGAACAGTTTACCAGGGGTAGTGTTTGATCCTTTTCCAAAATCTGTACAGATATTCAAGAAGAGAATACACAGCAACAGAGAAAATAAATGAAATGTTAGAGGGCATTCGACCAGTGCAGGTTATTGTATATAAAAAAATGTGTGTGAATAAATTAATTCCATCCCCTGGTCTAAGGAGTTTGGACAGCCAAAGTAGGGGACTGCCTGTAGGGGTGAAGTACAGTGGGGACTTCGAGGGCCCTGGGACCGCTACGGTAGCTGTGAAGGCCCTTCAGGAACTCTGAAAAGTGGTGGCAAAAGGGGCTCTGGTTAAGACACAGCAGGTCGTTATGCTACTTAGGATCCAGAACGGGTAAAAAAAAAAAAGTAAATAAATAAATAAATGCAATGTAAATATTAATGTTATACCAGTTGTATAGTATCATTTGAAGTAATTCCACATACTGTATATCAGTTGACTATATTTGTAAGTAGGACAGGATATATTATAAGTAGAATTTTGTAAACAATATAAATTTATTAAGGATGAGCTGTGTGTTTAACAGAAAACATTGTTAGCGTAAATTGTATAATATTGTATTATAGGAAAAATTTTCTTCTCTTGTTAATTTAATATTTAGTGCTTGACAATAATGTATTTTAGTGTACCATTTGCCACCGAGGTAGACACCTCATTTGCAAATAAAGAGATTTTGATTTTTGATTTGATTTGAAACTCTTAAGCTTGTTGCTTGATAAATTCTTTGTGAACAAGTCTGCAGCATTTCTCTCTGATGCTACATATACAAACTCAATTAACCCCTTTTCTACTAGTTCTCTACATACATGGTACATGATGTCAATATGTTTTGACCTTTCACTCACAAAATCATTTTTACTCAATTTAATTGCTGCTGCATTGTCAGCAAAAACTTTACAAGGTATATCCATAAAACTTTCCAGCCCTAGCTCTGATAGCAAATCTTTCATCCAGGTTACTTCTCGAGATACCTCTGCCATTGCCATGTATTCAGCATCCATGGTAGATCTAGCAATACAACTCTGTTTCTTACTATACCATGATACTGCTCCCCCTGCCACAGTAGTTACATAACCACTCACTGATCTTCTAGACTTAGTATCTCCTGCCCAATCTGCATCACAGAACACTTGTACTGACTCCTCACAATTTTTGAAACACAACTTTAAATCTCTAGTACCACATAAATATCTCATAAGCTTCACTTCTTTCCAATCTTTAATCTTAGGTTTTTGACAATTCTGACTAACTTTACTTACCGCAAATGCAATGTCAGGTCTAGTATTATTTGACAAATATAGCAAACTTCCTACTGCACTGCGATAAATGGTACAATCAAATTCCTGCTCATCATTTTCAGCTGCTGAATACCCACTTGGTAAAACAGTCTTACTCGGTTTACAGTCACTCATGGAAAAATCAGCAAGTAATTTGTCAATGTATAAACTTTGACTCAACATAACCCCTTCTTTTGTCTGTTCTATTTTTATTGACAATAAGTTTGTTGCTTTCCCTAGATCTTTAATCTCTAACTCTTCTGCCAACCTTATTTTAACCAACTTAACAACCTCTTTGTCACCTATTGCAATAATGTCATCAACATACAAGCCAATAATACAACACTCCTTTACATACACACATGGTTCTTTGATACATCTCTTAAAATCTAGTCTTCTAATTATAGCATCAACACAAGCATTCCAGTCTTTACTCGAATTAGGTAGTCCATAGATGCTTTTCTTCAATTTACATACATAGTTTTGGACATCCTTTTCTACAAACAATTCTGGTTGCTCCATGTATACAGTACAACTGATTTCACTATTTAAGTAAGCACTAGTTACATCTAGATGTTCTACAGTCCAGCCTCTACGTACTGCAATACCTATTAACAGTATCATTGTTTTCCTCTTTATAACAGGACTAAATGTTTAATCAAAACTAAGGTTCATCTGTCTCTTAAAACCTTGGGCAACCAACCTGGCTTTATATTTCTCAATGTTACCCTCACTGTCATATTTCAATGAAAACACCCACTTAGAACTAATTATCTTGACATTTTCTGGTCTTTTTACAATTTCCCAAACATCCTTCTTTCTCATCTCATTGATCTCCACTTTCATGGACTCCATCCAGTTACCAGACTCTTGGCTTGACATAGCCTCCTCAACTGTTCTAGGTTCTACTATATTTGCATGCCTAACTTCCATCACTGCCTTACAATCTGCACAAGTCTTACCTTTCCTCTGTCTTATTGACCTTCTCAGACTATTACCTGGCTCTTGTATTGCTATAGACTCAACCTCTAGTTGTTCCTCTCCGGTCGTTGGCTCAACAGCCAATGTTTCCTCTCCGTCCTCTGTGTCTAACTCAGTCCCTAATTTTATCTCTGGATCTTCAGTGCACAGTATGTCAAAGTATGTTTCACTACCCTCTGCCTTTGGTACATTTATCTTTTCTTTGATATCAATTCCAGGACTTTTCACCTTAAAGGGAAATATCTGCTCCTCAAATACGACACTTCTCCTCACTATTACTCTTTCCCTTTCAAGACTCCATAACCTATATCCATCTTTAGTACCTGCCTCGTACCCTATCATAACGCATGGCTCTGCTCTGGGATCTAACTTCCTGCTGTCTGCCCTCACAGCCCATGCCTGACATCCAAATACTTTCAATCTACCTATTTCTTCCTGATCCAACTTCCTATTGAACCACAGTTCATACGGTATCTGAAAATTTATTGCTGAGGATGGGCACCTATTTCTCAAGTACACTGCTGTCATTACCGCTTCTCCCCAGAATTCATTTGGTAACCCTGACTGGATCAATAGACATCTAACAGTATCAAACATCGTTCCATTCTGCCTCTCTGCTAATCCATTTTGTTGTGGAGTGTACGGTACTGACCTATGAGTAATACCACATTTTTGCAATTGTGCTTCAAACCCGCTACATGTATACTCTGTACCATTGTCAGATTGCACCACCTTAATTCCTACACCATGTAACTTTTCTGCATTTGCCTGATACCTATTAAACACCTCTAATATTTCATCCTTATTTTTCATACATACAGCCACATTAAATCTGGAGTATTCATCAATCATGGTTACAACATATTGAGCTTTCCCAAGTGATGGTGCACTAATTTTTCCAATTACATCAGTGTGCACAACATCAAGTGGTTTTTCTACCTTACGCTCACAAGACTTAGGTACTCCCTTGTTAGTTAGTTTCCCCTGAATGCATACAGAACAAGTATTAATGTCATTACTCCTTTTCAATTCTAACATAGGCAATTTAAACAAGGCTTCAGAATGTGCATGTCCGTATCTCTCATACCACAACCTAACCTGCCCAACACTTTTAAATACTACATTGTTATTACATTCTTGATCTATCATTTGATCAGTCACTCACAGCTACAATATCATTTCTCCCCTCTATTTGTACTACATACACATCATTCCTCCTGTTTGCAACAATGTTTCATCTCCATTCTTATCTACAACCACCGCTTTCTCACCTGCAAATCCTACTTTGAAACCTTTCCTGGTTAACTTACCAACTGATATTAAATTTGCACCTAAGTTTGGTATATACAACACGACTGTAAATGTAATTGTCCATCCTGTGGACATTTTTACTTTTACCTTACCAATACCTTTAATATCCAGCTTACTGTTATCTCCTATTTCTACATTCCCGGTTACATTTGTTAACATGTCTGTAAACATCTCCTTTGTTGGACACATATGATGGGACGCACCTGAATCGAACAACCAATCTTTAATTTTCTCAGCTCCCACAGAAACGACCATGCTCATCGCCTTATCTACTACATGTATAATTTCTGAGCTTACCAGTTTTCCACTCGCATTCACTGATTTACTCTCCTGCGATGGTTCGTCACTTTTCATTGTTGGACATACTTTTGAATAATGTCCTGACTTAGCACAATTGAAGCACTTTTGGGTACTGCGACAATATTTAGATACATGTCCCTGTTTACCACAATTGTAGCAACTATATTTTCCTCGTCCCACGTCTTCTTTCTTGATATCTCGCTTCTGTTGAACAACCATGGCTTGAGCTTCATCCTCCTCACGTTTTCCAGTGTCATAAGGCTTTCCTCCATTTTACTGAAGTTTCCTTCTGCTTTCCTCCGTGAGTAATCTCGCCTTCACCTTCGAGATGGTCAGTTTCGCCAAATCAGCTTCCAAGGAAGGTATACAAGCTGCATATTCCTCTAAGATTTCCGATGATCATTCCTGCAACTTGTTGATCTGTGAATTCGTATCCGGCTTTACTAGTTCTCCTCCAAAGTTGATTTATTTTTGCGAAGTATTCTTGAACACTCATGTCCTTCGGCTTCACAAAATGAGTTAACTGTTTCAAGGTCATAGCAGCATTCACTAGCCCTCCGTCATTGCACAACTCGTCCAGTTTTTCCCATGCCCTTTTCGCTGATTCAATATCTGCAATGTCACTTTCAAAATCTACTGCGACATATTTGAAAATAACCGCTAACGCGATCACATTGTTTCGCGATCGTCGTCTCGTTTCTGTCTGAGGCAATTGACAACCTGGCGTATCCTCATACCCTATTACTGATTCCCATACATCTTTCAAGAACAGCTCTTGTTTCACTTTTAATGCCCACGAAAAATAGTTCTCCTCTGTAAGCTTGGCCACATTCCTATTCAGTGTTTCTTCACCGGTCCACGAGGTCGCCATTTTTACCGTCAATAATGTCACAACTTGCTTCGTCCGACGTTAATTCTCGTTGCTCCATTTCCACTTATATTGACCGAAATTTACTGCGGCGTTTTGGCGCTCTGGAGCTCTGGGCCCATAACCTGTTGAAAATATCTTCATTTCTGCTCGCTTACACCGCGTTTAGGACAAAACTTATACCATTGAAACACCAGCTTCATGACACATCCATTTATTACGAGCTGTTGACTACAACTGACTTACACACACACACACACACACACACACACACACACACACACACACACACACACACAGCAATTCAAAAACGTCCAAAGAATAAAACAAATGAAGATAAACCACTTGACTAAATTAATATGAATTACCAACACATAACCTCAATGTTGTATTCCAAAAATATGTACAAGATATGATACATGACATTTTATTTTTTATGAGAAAACTTCAACATTCCAACATTTCGAAAGTTGCATTTTATGAGCTGCAGTTTGAAAAGTTATGTTATATAAAATAGCATGAAAAGTATAAGATATGAATAGAAAAAATAATTTGCTGCATTGAAACTTGCATTTTAGTTTATGAAGAAGAAAAGAAGAGCAGAATTGAACCGCCATTTATTGCAACGAGGACGCGCAGCATGGCGAGTTGCACAACACATTTTTCTTTTTTCAAAAGTATGAATCTGGCATTTGTGTTGATAGTTGCATTTGAAGAATCCCTGCCCGTTTCCCGACGACTGAGACGTGGCAGCTGTCCTCAAGGCAACAGTTTTCTCTTCTGGAACTTCCTCTTCTGAGAGGGCAAGTACTGAACTCTGACCTGAAACAAAATGTTGTAGTCGCATATCGTGTCGACCCTTCCCGCCATATTTATAAACAATGTATTACCTTCCATAAAGCTGGCACAGCACACTATATTTCGTCCCTATTCGGTAGAAGCCATCAGCCGTTGTCTCGAGGACGACACCCAAAACCGACCTTGCATCTCCTCTTCCTCTATCGAAGTCTGGAACTGGAACTCTCACTCCCACATCCCTTTTCCACTGGTGGCAACCAACCATCCGAGGACTGCTGCATTATCCTGCAAAGTTTGTCTCTTTCTCACTGCTAACGTGCACTTAATTATATTTTCAAGGTCGTCCTCAGAGTGAACGTTCGCCAATGCTTCAGCAAGTAAACTTGAAGACAAACCATGTATAGGAGGGTATCCAAACATCGCTTCGTACGGGGACCTTTCAGTTCCAAAATGTACAGCGCTGTTCTTCATTAACTGGACAAACCTTAGTGCACGGCTTCACTCCGCGGTGTTGTGCTCCTGCATCCATGTAGTTAGCATATTTTCTAGGTCTTGATTTGCTCGCTCTACGTTGCATTGGCTCTGACTGTGTCTAAGTTTACCGTGCACTATCTTAAAATTGGGCTATAGTTCAGTTACGATGCTCATTATTTTGTTAACGAACTCGCGACCATTGACTGCAACACTGAGGGAGCGCCTAACGACGTAAACATCTGTGTTATCGCATATCTCCTCAGCTGGACTTCAGTGGACTGAGAACAACGAATTTAGTGAGATAGTCCTGATAAACCATTAAGAATATATAGTCTCATCTGGTTGCGAGTGGAAGTCAATGAGATCAACTTGACATTTTGGAATAACTATTTGAACAGCATAGGCTTCACTACTATTCCTTTCTTCTGACCTTTTTGTTTGTAAACAACAAGCTAAGATAAATCTGGACATCTCTGTATGTTATTATGGTACTTTGACTTTAAACATTTTATCATTCGGTCGCGTTCACCGTAGCCAGTCGTTACGTGAGCAGCATGCAAAATAATATGCAGGTCTTCATCATGAACATCGTACTTAATCTTGCCTTCTTCAGTAACAGGTTATATTAATTTCATTATTCCATTCACCTCGAGCACTTCACATTTCTTCAAAAATTTGTAGGTCGTTTCCGTCCCTCTTTCGTCCAGATGTTAGTGATTTAAACTTGCTGATAACTGACTTGTACTTTTCTCTGTCCATGAAGACACAATTATAATCGTGGTTTCCCCGTTAGACTCTTAAGACGATCGTAGAACTTCACTCATTCAATCATACAGTAGGTGCACTGCTGTATCACATAATAACCTACTGGCAGTTACATTCATGCCGATGCCTGGTACCATTGTTGGACGCTAATAGGTCATGTTAGAGGGCAAATATATCGGTCTGTTTGAATATTATTCATAGCCGGTAAAAATTCACGACCAAATTAAACACGCGCCATTAATGATCTGCTTCTGTACACATCCATTAACCGGGTACACCTTCACTAGTGAATGTGTTTTTATTCATTTTATGGTAAGTTTTCACTGATCATTTTAGTGATGGTATTCATCCACTTTCACATAACATACAGTATACGATAGGCGCGATGACCTTAGCTGTTAGCGCCCTTTAAACAAGTGAGCAACATATACAATGAATAATAAAACAAGCCAGCAAAGGTAGGGGTACACATCACTTGACAAAAACACTACATCACGAACAACAGTGAATCTCCTTGTACATATCTGGAGCAGGGAAGGATCATGCAGACTAATGGTTTTACTGGGAGAATGGGTGGAATTCAATCGCTCCGAAGGAGTATCACTGCTGACTCGAATTAACAAGCTAGAAGTGGCATACCAACTGACCAAATATACCTACTATGAAGAAAGTCTCTCCCGTAACACTAAAATGAAGCGCTGCCCGTCAGTCATCCGCCCTGAAGCCTCATATGCTTCAGAATGTCTTAATATTCAACAGGAAGGACTCGCGAACAAGCTTGAAATCCAGGAGAGAAATATACTGAAGTTATTCGGACAAGTCAGGGAAGGGAACGAATGCAAAAGGCAACCCAACCAACAGCTCTACAAATACTGTGAAAAATCACGGGCGTGGCCAGGAAGAGACTCTTAGCATTTTATGGCACGTCTACAGGATCAATCCTGCCAGGTTCACTAATCACCTTCTCGCTTACTGGCAAAAGAGGAAGGCAGAGTCACCATGATTGATCAAAGTAAATAAAGATCCGCAAGAACTGGGAAGGACTGAAACCGACTTAAAGGACCGGTCATCACTCAGTAGGCTGCTTGAATAAATGAGGTTCCACGTCAAACCGTACCCTCTGCACCAAGGAGAGGAAATAATACAACCAGAGGAGGAGCAATTATTGGGCAAACGTCATAACCCACCCCAATCGCAGTAGTTCAATGTCGTGGTCCTTAGTCGGCCTAGCCTATACTAAACAAGAAGATAAAGAAGCTAGGGAAATATGGATAGCAGATAAGCAATAATTTGTTCTTTGTATTGTCGCATACCTTAGATCACGAATAAAGCACACTTCTGTTCTAAGTAATTAAGTCCACTTGTTTTACAAACACACGTTTAATATTATACGTTACTATAACGGCTTCTTCAAGCATTAAATAAGGACCGCAGTGCTAAAAACCTTATCTCATTGAAGTGAAATTACTTACAACAGCGAGCTGTCCTGCGGTTAGGGGCGCTCAGCTGTGAGCTTGTATGAGCGCTCGTGCAGTCATGCTCTCACAGTAATTTGCATTAAATATATTATATTTTGACGAAGTAAATTATTGCTTGATAGAGCAAAGTTTAAACAATAGATCAAAAATAAATATTGAAGACAAAATATTAAACATCACAATATTATAAAGAAATACCTAGATTACCCGGAATTTTTTTCTGATCCTTTTTTATTATTTGCATTGTATAATTTTATGGTATCTTAATCTGACTGAAATAGTGATAACAGGGCCTAGAGCCGCAATGTCGTCACAAATAAGGACGATATCTATTTTTTTTATTTATCTATCTACGTATCTCCCTTATTTACCATTTGGTTACTTAGTGAGCAGAAACTTTACTTTTCTGTCTGATTTTGTTTCCCAAGTCGTCCTTCAAGGATTAAACTATCTCCCGTTCTTCGAGCCTGCAGAGGTTCAAATACACCTATTGTCCGCCTATCCTTTGTACTCGTAATAGATTGATATCTTGGAAGGTAGTTGCTTTAAATTGGTTATATCCTCAGAGACTGATGGCTAGCGATCTCAAAACTTGGCATTGTGGAGGAAATACTGCTGTAAGTTGATTTTTCTTTCGGTTAACTTACTTTATTTCGTGCTTTGAGGCAGACTGTTTAGACATTTTTCCGTCTGCTACTGGCACTTTTCCTTCCAGGTCTGTGTACCCTCACTGTGTGGAAGTTACTCAGTTGATTTTGCTGGAACAGTTACCACCATCATCTCACTTTATATCATTTTCTCAAACAAGATACAAGTGTGTGTTTCTGGATGTAGTGTTTGCAAATAGTAAAGTGGCCAGTCTGTGATCTTATCTCCCGGTGGAGATTTGTGGTTGTGTAATTTAGATAAGCTAGAGATGAAGAGAGCCGTGGTTGTGCGCAGAACATTGATTGCAACAGTAACATACCAAAAATGTCAGATTTTTTAGAGGAATTTTGCTAATGCTTGACCATTCAGAGATTTATCTTTTAATGATGAATGTTAATTAACGGCTTAAGTAGTTAAGTTCTCTTATAGACAGATAAAGGACTTATTCTGATTATAGATTTTGGGAAGTATTCTGTATGCACTTACATCGTTAGGAATTGTTCAAATAATCTCGGTTTCACTGCAGATGAATTCCAGTCATCTACGTTCTGAGCTCAAATTTGCGGATTCAATTCAGATTATAAGACTTTTTTCCCCATTCTCAATCAAAATCTGACTGAACAGGAAGGAAACGATTAAGCGGTCTATCCTGAATATAATAAATATTTACAAAGTGAGATAATTCGAACAAGGTTTTCTGCTGTTGACGTTGGTGCTTCGCTTCAGCTCGAAAGTCTAAGATGTAAAATAGAATACTTCGTCCAGTGAAGCGTTATCCGGAAACGAGCCCATAACGCTGGCAGCATTTCCTCGCTGGACAGAAATTCCTATCCGCTGCCTTAGATTTTACAGAACTTGCATTTGTCGTCTAACAGCTAGGCTGCGGAGAATCGTACGGTGTGTTAAACATACTTTAGCACGTTATATCGCAACGTTTTTCTTCTCTCTATAGAATTATGCAATGAGTAAACCTCTAGTTATCAAACTCATAAGATAAAATTGAATTGCATAACACTGCTTTGAGGTTAGTTGGAGAGCTACAGGTTCCTTTCCTCATTGCATAAAAGTATATTCTATCAGCAGTTATTTAACATCAAATAGGTTCTTTTAAAAATCATGTTACTTCTAAGGCCAAAAGCATGTTGGAGTTGTTCATCTTGCTGCGCATGTCGTCGAGCATCTCGCCATGCACCTCGCCTCAGCAAAACATACAGAAGCATTTCTCCACGCCACACTTTGCGCCATTTTAATAGTATTTAGTCAGTAAGCGAGTTGCTTTCAGAGAACTCTAATTTCCTGTTCTATCGTTACCGGTCGGTACGATGTAAAACAAATAGCAATAGAAATACAATATGATCGTCAAATTGATTTAATAATAATAATAATAATAATAATAATAATAATATTTGCTTTACGTCCCACTAACTACTTTTACGGTTTTCGAAGTCACCGAGGTGCCGGAATTTCGTCCCGCAGGAGTTCTTTTACGTGCCAGTAAATCTACCGACACGAGACTGACGTATTTGAGCACCTTCAAATACCACCGGACTGAGCCAGGATCGAACATGCCAAGTTGGGGTCAGAAGGCCAGCGCCTCAACCGTCTGAACCAGTCAGCCCGGCTCAAATTGATTTCAAATCATGTCAGCGTTTTCCGGGCTTGTAGGCCGTGATCCAGGAGCGAGTGAATGTCCCGACGTTTCACCGAAGACTGCGTTCGGCATTGTCAAGGGTTCTGACTTCGATAGCAGCGAAGCTCTCAGTGGAATGAAGTGCTGTTGTAATTCCACCTACTTACATAGTGCAGGATACGGTACGCTGCTCGCCTATTGGCCGCTATGGTGGGGGGCGGTCGCTGATTGGCTGTTCTTCGGCCAATGGTTGAAGCGTTAGGGAGCCCGATGTACACTGACCTGCCTTGGCGGAGACAGGCAGCTGATCACCCGTTGCTTTCTTCTGGTCTGCCGCGGCTATCGTGTCCTTCAGGGTTAGAGCTTTCAAGACTGGAATCCAGGCTTTGTTTGATTTAGCTACCGAGTTGTTGTCTGAAGTGGCAGCAACTTTGACATTCCGATTTGTTCCCATCTAGCAGTGAAATGGAATTTCTCTGCACTATTCCGGAGGTTGAATTTATTTCGACGAGTGTGTAAAACAGGGACTAATAAGAACATCGCATTCGTTTCACATGGAAAGTAAATAGTGACAACACAGTATTTGCACAGGAAGGTAAATGCAGTGACTAAACAGTATTTGCACAGTGCTTAATCTTCAAGGATATGTTATGGTTTGAAGACTGAAAGTTTAGAAGAAACTTTTCTGGTGGTTTTTTCTTCAGAATAGAATACTCCCATCCCCCAGTTCCGGATTGCCAGGAAGGGAGTAATCATATATTGCAACCAAATTATTTGATGCATGCATATTTTTGTTACACGTATGTATTTATTACTACCGTAAATATTACAATTACGCCTACTTACTAATTACACCCGATCTCTTTGCTTTGCTAGTGGCTTTACTTCGCACCGACACAGATAGGTCTTATGGCGGCGATGGGATAGGAAAGGGCTTGGAGTTGGAAGGAAGCGGCCGTGGTCTTAAGGTACAATCCCAGCATTTTCCTGGTGTGAAAATGGGAACCCACGGAAAACCATCTTCAGGGCAGCCGACAGTGGGATTCGAACCCACTATCTCCCGGATGAAAGTTCACAGCCGCGCGCCTCTAATCGCACGACCAACTCGCCCGGTACACCCGATCTCTAAACTGAAGTTCCCAAGATTTTTATTTTTGTCCTAGACGTTAGAATTGTTCAATAGTCTGCAAGTGTAAAAACTACCGCACTATTAGTGTAATCTTTCGCGCGTGTACATTTGTAACACGAACGATTTAATGAAGAATTGATAGAAAAGTTATTGCATATTGTATCGTTTTGGGTGAGGATTTGGAGAGATTTCGGGGGATTATTCCAGGTTACAAGAAGTTTCTCTGGGTATCAGGGTGATCGCCAACAGTTGTGTTCGAATAACTCTGTAATAATCTTGGTTCTCGGTGCTACTGCATTTTATTGAGAGAACTAATTCTGACTACTCGCTGGAAGTAGCTATGTATTGTAAGTTCGAACCACCTATCTTTGGCTTCATAATTCTCTCATGAATATGACATGACACTCCTATACGATGCCAGGTTAAATGGAAGATTAAATAGGTGGTAAGAGAAGCTGTACTGCTATTTGTATCGGAAGGAACAGGGTTTGAGAAACTTCCGAAAGTCGAACGGAATGTGATTTGTTCGTATTCTACAAGGAGACTGCCAGTAAAGACTAGAGTAATGCAGTAGTTGAAACATTTGCTGTCCAGAATGTGTATCCTATGAATTCTGATGTGACTTTTCCAAGCTGTCATGAACTGATGCAGAGCAATTTCTTTTCCTGTCCTTGAAATTCTTTTTCATCTTTTAAATACAGTGTCACACAAAAAGGCAGAATATTTATGTAATTTAAAGGTTTAAAAAAATTACCAGCATATTTCATTCTCTTGCAGAGAGAAGCAAAATGTGGAACTGCCGTCTCCCGGTCGCTATGCAACTGGCATCTTTTTCCTGGACAAGACACATCATCAACAGAGCGAGACCGCCTTTGCTAAACTGGCTGAAGAAGTTGGTTTACGGGTAAGAATATGCAACTGGAAATGTATACCATATTCATATCAAACAAATAATTTGCTATTCTGAGAGGTCCGGCTTCTTGGCTAAATGGTCAGCGTAGTGGCCTTCAGTTCATAGGGCCTCGGGTTCGATTGCCGACCGGGCAGAGGAATTAGCTGCACTCGGTTAATTTATTTTATGGGAGGCTGGAAGTAGGTGATCGTCTTAACACACATCTTCATTTAGATACAACCTATCGCTCTCAACTATCGCAGAAATATACATCCCTTCACATAGGGTATGCTCAGGAAAGATATCCGACCGTAAAACTCTGCTTTTTTCACATTAGTTCCGCCCCCAGATACTCGAGAAAAAGGCCAGGAAGAAAGATTTGCCAGGAATATTGTTACGTGCCAGCACTATGGTAGGTGTTGCTGCGATTGCCAACACAATATTTGGGAAGAGTGCCAGCTTGTTCCAGGGTTTTCCCCTTTCAGTTGCGTCTCGATTGCGGACACCCCATTAATACTGCTGATGTGCCTCGATTGCAGACACTATTTCCTACAGATACACCTTCGTGAAATAAAGCATCTATATTGCAGTTTGATTACTAGTGCAAGTGCGTAAAGGTTAATTGTTAGCGCCAACCGGGACTGCATGCACTTTTTTTTAGAGCACCTCGCTTATTTTCAAGGTAGGCCTGCCGTGTGGCTCCGCACATGGTTAACGGCAGGGGGTCGGAAGACGAACGGACGCCATGAACCCGCACGGTTAACCGTACTCAGCCTTTAAAATAATGAAGAGCTTTTTTAAAAACTTCGTCAGAATGACTGTCTGCACTTTTCAAGAAGTTTGTCGTTTTTAAGACTATTTACGTATCAATGTAGACTTAATTATTTTCATTCTATAAGATTCTTAATAATTTTAAATTCATACTGCTAACAATACAGTCTTATTTACAATGTACGGTTTTTGAACGAACGACACTTAAGATTACTCCATTCTGAGGACAAATGACATTACGTCCGAAAACCTTTCCAAGTTGCCATGCTTATTGTACTTCCTGGTGCTTCCAGCAATTCTTTCATCCAGTTTACAGTACTTAGCTTTTAGTTCCTTCCAAATTTAAGTCCATCCGCATAACTAAATGATATGAATTCCCTGCTTCCAGATGTCTTATTGAGTGAGGCCTTCCAATTTTACTACTGATATTCCGATTCCACCCTTCAATGGTATTGTTTGTTTTTGTATCTAACGTTAAAACAGTTCCACATTTCCAGTGTGATAGACTTATTCTGAAGCCATTGTTCAACAAAATATAATCAAACGAGTTCTGTTAACTTCACATGCGGCGGAGTTTGGCTGTGAATTCGAATCCATCCACTCTCTCTCTTCAGGCTTCAGCAAAGTAAGTGCAAAGCATTTTCTTACATTTCGTCTGATTTCTTCGTTTTCCTTGTAAAAAGTCGTCATTCCTGTTTCGTGAACCTTCCTCCACAGACACTGCGTGAAATGCAAAAAACGTCCATGAGTCTCAAATGAGGAAATTCTTTCCTTAGAGCGAAAATAGCACCGGTCTCAGTCTACTGTGTATTTCTCCAGTTTCCATTCTGGAACAGCTTGCACAATGTTTTCGAGCATCCGAATACACGTTTCCTTCTTCTTGTCAGGAAGAAATGCAAATACAATAGGAGTGATGTTAGTTTCACTCTCACTACTACTCCCCAGGTCCACATGTATCTTGTATAGTTGGGCGAATTGGCTGCTTACACTCTTAAATGGACCGTAACGTAAAACAACGTTCTTTCTCGCAACATTTCCTTACCTAACTAACTGGTGAAAATTAACATTCTGTCATTTTTGTCATCTGAAAGAAGAAAGCTTTTTCCGTCAAACATTTTCAATCACCACCACCATCCAGCACAAAAACAGGGCATTCTCACGACACTCAGCACGAGAGCGACACGAATTTGAGTCACCAAATATCGAGGAGATGGACACTGTCACGTTCAAGGGTAATGGTTACAACGATGTACAGATTCTTCATTGAGGGTGATTTCTGATGCCAGCTTAGGTTCTTTCTGCAGTCCATGCTCCTTATTACTGTATTACGTTTAATGTTTAATGTTTGCGAACTGAGGAATGTGTATTATAAGTTCATATTCTTTATGCAAATTTTGAAATTCTTCAGAATAAATCCGAAGGTATTTAAGTACTAGTCTTTTCTCTAGCCCGTTTCTTTGCACGAAATATTGCTTGTTTTACATCCAGTTAAGCCTAACCAGGTATGCAATCACGATTTACAATTTTCGCTACTTAATTGCCAATAATAATAATAATAATAATAATAATAATAATAATAATAATAATAATAATAATAATGCCCAGTCAGCTTTCGTGGGGGTCTGGCACCGAATTGAGTAAGCGCTAGACATAACTCCTCGGAAGACACTGGGGTGGAGGGCCTCAACCCCGACATGGCGCGTCCCATATGGCTGATAGGGGATGTTCCTGTAGATATGCAGGACAGGTGTGAATAAGGCCAAGCCAAATAAGCACCCGCGGATCAACTGAGGCAAAAAGGACTGCAGTCAACGGTCTCGACGGCGGAAGAGGATATTTCCCAACGGCTGAGAGAGCGGAAGAACTGGCTCTTCGGCTTACAACCGAAGTTCTAACCACGGACTCCTAATTAATCGTAAATGATAATTTAGCCGGAAGACATCAAGAGGCACCTCTCGATCTTAACCATCGAGTTGTAACCTTGTGATCATACCAGTATGATCACCCCCTGCATGTATCTTCAACTTGCAACATTGGCATGATGGATAACACGTTATCACAGCAACTACCCCAGGCTCTGGACACACCTAGTCGGTTTCTCCCGATCATCGGATTCTGGGGGATCGGGAGCATCGTGCAGAGAACAGTCGGAGCTTCTCAAAATCTCTTCGTCCCAAGAAAAAGACCTTCTTAGGTACAATTAATGTAAACACCCTACTGAAAATAGGCAAGCTTAAACAGCTAACGGACACAAGTTCGATATTCAAATCATAGCACTCCAGGAAACGCGCTACCAGGATGAAAACCATTTTGACTCTGAAGAGTACAGGATATTTAAGGGTAAACCTGCCATAAGAATCCATGGGAACTTAACACAACTTGGACCAGCTTTTGCGGTACGAAAAACTATCATCAGTTCTGTACTTGACTTTACATCCCCATCTGAAAGAATCTCAGTACTTACTGTGAAATCTGGCAATAAAGCTTACTCCTTGGTCAATGCCCACGCTCCCACAAACACTGACAATAAGAAAAACCCAGAGAAAGTGGAAGCCTTCTGGGAACTCTTAGAAGAAACCACTAGCAAGATTCCAAAGCATCACGTGAAAATCTTAGTAGGTGATTTTAACGCACAGGTTGGCAGAGAGAGGAAACACAAATGGATTGTTGGTCATCACTCGGCACATTGGAGAACGAATAAGAACGGAGAAGGTCTTATAGACTTCTGTAAAACCTTTGTCTTAAAACTAATCTCTACGCATTTTGCGAGACCCCTACATAAGAAGAAAACGTGGAAATCACCAAACCCGTTATTGGGCGAATTCCAGATCTATCTCCAGAAAGAATATGTGTGAGATCCAAAATGTTAGAGTACGGAAGGGAGTTGTCGACTCGGACCACTACCTAACACAAATCAAAGTGAGATTCCAACCCAACAGATGCAGACCTAAACACAAAAAATCTCTAAGAGCTGATCCAGAATGTCTTCGACAGAACGCCACGACCTTTCTACAAGACATACTAGAGCAGGACCCCAAGGACTGGCCAGCCATGAAATTAGGACAGCCTCCAAGGAAACGCAAACATAGGTGGTGGAACACGACCTGTGATAAAGCCATTGATGAACGGATGAAAGCATGGAATCAGTGGAATGGACATCAAACAACTAAGAGATGGGAGACATTCCTAAAAGTTCAGAAAATCTCCTCAAAAATAATCCTCAAGGAGAAACGAGCCTATGACAAAAATAGACTCATAGAAATCGAACAAGATTTCCTTAGAAACAACTCCAGGATTTTCTACAAGACCTTCCGTGAAAATTTTTCTAGTTATCAACCACCATCTTTATGTTTCCGTCGAGCAAATGGAACATTAGAAACGAAAACCAAAGAGAACTGCACCATTCTAGCTGACTACTTCAGAGACCTCCTCAATTGTGATCCTCCAAAGGAAAGACTGAACTTTGAAACGCCCATGCCCAACCCCGATTCACAGCCACCGACAATACAGGAAACAGCAGAGATCATACGATCGCTTAAAAATCATAAAGCTCCTGGAGAGGACGGCATCACTGCGGAGATGTGTAAACTAGGAGATGATCTTGTAAGCAAAATTCATGCAATCCTAGTAGAAATATGGGAAACGGAAATGATTCCACAGGATTGGAAGTGTGCATTAATACACCCATTGCACAAGAAAGGTGACAAGGCAGATCCAAACAACTATAGAGGCATATCTCTACTGCCAATCACATACAAAATTCTTTCCAAAGCTCTCTTGAACCGGTTAGAAAAACAGACAGATCACCTGATTGGCGAGTACTAAGCGGGTTTCAGGAAAGGTCGATCATGTGCAGAACAAATATGGAACTTGAAGACGATATTAAGGATTCGCCGAAGTGCCAGCACGATCGTCACCTTTGTGGATTTTAAGAAGGCGTATGACTCTGTGTACAGACAGACAGTATTTGATACTCTAGAAGAACTCAGAGTGGACAAGAAGACCAGAGCACTTATCCAGCAGACCCTCACAAATACGACCTCTAAAGTGAAATTCCTTGGAGAAATCTCTGAGCCTGTTGAAATATGTACGGGCTTTCGTCAAGGTGACAGCATCTCCCCTATTCTGTTTAACTTAGTTCTAGACAAAGTTATTAGAGAGAGGGAAAAGGATATCAAGGGTGTGAACATCGGAAATTTGGGAAGCAAGGTCAATGTGAAATGTTTAGCATTTGCTGATGATCTCGCAATCATTACTAAGACCAAGGATGAAACAAGGTATGCTATACAGAGACTACACAATATAGCATCAAAGGCAGGCCTCCAGATATCCTACGAGGAAACCAAGTATATGGGAAATCTACGTCAAAATAGCAAAAGAACTCCGCTAGAGATGGAAAACGGCACAATTTCACAGGTGCCCTCCTTCAAATACCTTGGAGAAATTATACTACCATCAGGATTAGACAGTAGTGCCAATGTAGAAAGAAACACCAAACTACATAAATCATACAGACTGACGTGGAATTACTAAAACAAGTCATATCGCGTAATGCAAAATTACGACACTACAAGACAGTTGTATTGCCCGAAGCTTTATATGCCTCAGAAACCATATGCTTAGGTGGTCACTCTAAAATTACAGAAATTGAAAAGCAGGAGCGGAAAATTGTCAGGAAAATTTATGGTCCTACGAGAGAAAATGGAATGTGGATTAAGAGAACAGTGGATCTCTACTCCTTCACCGACAGGTTTACTGATGCCGTACGGAAAAGGCGCCTTAATTTCTATGGCCATATCTACAGAATGAACAGCTACAGACTAAATAAAAGATTACCGTATTCAAAGTAATCAACTCAAAGAAGGTCAAAATAAAATGGCTAGAAGAAACTAAGGCGGACCTCCAAGAAATAAATATCACAGACATCATGGTAAATCGTGGAGCTTTTAGAATAAAAGTAGCCAATCATAAATTTAGGGAGAAACCAAAAAAGACAACTGGTGGGAAGTGGTCGACAGAACGCAAGATGCAAGACAGTGCATTCATGAAGAGATTTTGGGAGGATAAGAAGGCACAAACCATCAAACCAACTAACAAGTTCAAACGCGCTCTATGAATGGGCATAACGAAGAAATAATAATAATAATAATAATAATAATAATAATAATAATAATAATAATAATAATAATAATAATAATAATAATAATAATAATAATAATAATAATAATAATAATAATAATAATAATAATAATAATAATAATAATAATAATAATAATAATAATAATAATAATAATAATAATAATAATAATAATAATAATAATAATAATAATAATAATAATAATAATAATAATAATAATAATAATAATAATAATAATAATAATAATAATAATAATAATAATAATAATAATAATAATAATAATAATAATAATAATAATAATAATAATAATAATAATAATAATAATAATAATAATAATAATAATAATAATAATAATAATAATAATAATAATAATAATAATAATAATAATAATAATAATAATAATAATAATAATAATAATGGGAAGTCCACAATAGCTGAGCACGCCCTATCGGCGGGTCATGATGCCGTGTTCCAAGATTTTAGAGCTCTTACCCTCGCTAAACAATACAGATCTAGGATTATACGGGAAGCTGCGGAAATATGTAAAAATCCTAACAATTTCAACAGGGACATTGTCTATCAATTAAGTAATTCGTGGTTGCCTGCCGTTAAGGATTTACGAAGGTAGTTCTCTTCCGTGTCCTTTCTCTATTGTTATTTCGTTTCGGTGTTTTCCACATTCGTACGTTCATCACCGGATGGTTCATTCCAAGCTAAATGTTTAGTGTTAAATGTCATACTTTCATACGTGTGTACACCGGTTATGCTGCACCCCCCCCCCCCCCAATCCCACACCGTCTCACATTCATCCTCGGGTTTTCTCCACATACTTTCTTTCCTTCTTCAGCTCTATTCTATCCTGGTATCTTACGTTGCATTTTATTTTTGTGTTTTCTTTTACTTTACAAACCATTTATCTCATCAGTTAGCAGAAAGAAAGATATATCCTACAGTTGTCCTTTTAAAGTTGTCCATGGAGAAAGGAAGTAATACCACTTGAATAACGCAGTTTTGTGCAATGGTATCTCTTAAGACTTCGGCGAAATGTTGATAATGTATGTTTAATCTGCTAACATGATATTTTTCTTTTACAGTACTGCGACATTCTATTGATTAAAGATAGTGCGGTGACTCATATTCACTAAAGCAGCCTGAATCTCTCTAGAATATTATTATTATTATTATTATTATTATTATTATTATTATTATTATTATTATTATTATTATTATTATTATACCTGGTCGTTCACCAGCCACTTATTTTTTCGGAGATAGGCAACCCATATGACGCGTATAACCTAAAGATCCTTACAATTTAGTTTCATGAATACCAAATAACTTGACATTTCTCTTATGGTCGATAAGGCTCTCCGCTACCTCCGTCATCAGTATAAATTTTTCCATTAACCTAGCAAAGGAAAAACTACTATGCACAATTCCACACCAAATACGAAGGTCCATTCTGCAAACATGCTATTGATTGTGCCTTGAAATAAAACAAGTACCCGAAATATCGAATTAATAGGTTATGCCACGTGTTTTGTAATTTAAAAAAGTTAAATGAACACTGTTAAAGCATCATTGAAGACTTTATTTTATTTACTCGTGTCAGAAGCATACTTAATCATACAGTTAAAAATAATAAACTATTTACAAAAATTAACAGACAAAAGAAAATAGACCAAATTTACTGTACATCTAGATTGTGTTTCGCCAAAACTGAGCCACACCTAGGGCGTTGTCATCAGCAAGCATTAAATCTTGCTCTGAGCATGAAAATGGGCAGAGAGGACATTCATACATATGGCTCACTGTTTGGTCTTCACCACAGTCGCATTTGCTGTCCTCTGATGTGAAGCCCCATAACTTAAGGACATTGCCCTGCCGACACCAGTTCTTAATCGGTTAACGGACCTCCAAACACTCCAGTCTTCATTGTAGCCAGCAGGAAGTTGTTCACGCGGCTCCATCCATTCTTGTTGCTTAGATTTCCACAAGGAAAGTCTTGCCTTATCTGGTGGTCCTTTCAAGGGCTTTGATGTCCGGAGGAAACTTTTCCTGGATTTCAGCCTAGATTGAGATTGTTGGTGACCAAACAGCGGGTGAGCTTCAACGTTCTCAACCTTCAGTCGTCCTTGATCAGCAGAGACTTCTCGACGAATACTTGGAGGTGCAACGCCAGCAAGACAGTATAGCTTCTCAACAGGAGTAGGTTTCAGGCATCCTGTGATTAATCTACAAGCTTCATTTAGGGCAGGGTCCACAGTCTTGGCGTGGGATGATCTATACCACACAGCGGATGCGTATTCTGCAGCAGAGTAACACAGAGCCAATGCAGTGGTTCTAAGAACTTGTGTCTTTGCTCCCCAGTTTGTACCTCTCAGCTTCCTCAAGGATGTTGTTTCTAGCACTGACTTTGTGTTTGATATTGGAACAGTGTTTTCTGAAAGTGAGGGAGCGGTACTTTGGGGTGAAAGAATGTTCGAAGGGGTTCCATTCCAGGAGACACCTCCACCTCCGGCTCTCGGGAGAGGCCTCCACCTCCCGCGGGAGATTTGAATTTTGGCGCGAGATTTGAATTTGTAAACAAAACCACGTGCTTTTTGACAGCTGTCATCGACAACGCATCGCTAACCTCAGTGCTACCATCTTAACGGGCCTAAACCTTAGTGCTGCCAACTTAAACTTACCAGCGCGAGATTTGAATCGGTAAACAAATCCACGTGCTCTTTTGACAGCTGTTGTCCGCCATCTTTAATCAAGAGCACCGTGCTGCTATCTTTATCGCAGTAGCGAGCAATTCAGTCCGCTGTCATCCGCCATCTTTAATCTACAGAGCACCGTGCTGCACTCTTTAGTTGAAATGTGGTGGCGGCAAATTCCACGTGCTCTTGTTTGGAAGCAAATCCAAGTGCTTTTTTGACAGCTGTCATCCATCTTTAATCAAGAGAGCACCGTGCTGTCCTCTTTAGCTACATACCTTTGCAATGTGGTGGCGGCAATTTGAAAAATGCTTTTTGACAAGCAGCCATCTTTAATCAACAGAGCATCGTGCTGCCCTCTTTAGCTACTTACCTTTGAGGCGGGCAATTTGAAAAATTCTATTTGACAAGTTGCCATCTTTAATGAACAGAGCATCGTGCTGCTATCTTGCGGGTAATTTCTACGTAACAGCTGCCATCCACCATCTTGCATCGCTAACCTTAGTGCTGCCCTCTTTAGCTACTTACCTTTAACATGTGGTGGTGGACTATTTGAAAAATTCTATTAGACAAGCTGTTATCCGCCGTCTTGCATCGCAAACCTCAGTGCTGCACTCTTTAGTTAAAATGTGGTGGCGGATAATTTGAAACATTATTTTTGACAAGCAGCCATCTTTAATCAACTGTGCACCGTGCTGCTATCTTTAGCTACTACCATCTTACATCGCTTACCTCGGTGTTGCCTTCTTTAGCTACTTACCTTTGAAATGTGGTGGCGGCAAATAAAAAAATTCTATTTGACAGCAGCCATCTTTATTCAACAGAGCATCGTGCTGCTATCTTTACGGCTACTGCCTCGCTAATTAGCACTTAGAGGCTACTACACAAGAAGGCGGTGGCTGTTATAGCGCCCTTCTCCACCTCCTCTGTTAAGGCATAGCTTTATCGAACAAGTTTAAACATTCATCGGGATAGCTAGAGTAAGCACGTGTTGCAGTGATGACGTCATCGTGCATGTTTAGACTTGATCGTTTTCTTAAGTGTAAGTAGGTGTAAGGAATGCGGTAAGTACAGCATTTTTAATGCGATTAAATATTTATTTACAGTCTACTACAACAGTGTTCGTTTTGCTGCTGACAAAGTTAGTACGCTTCTTAACGTTTTGCGGTATGCTTCTGAAATGCCTCCTGCAACATTCAAATTAAACAAAACATTTAGAAATATATTATACTAAGTATGTTATGCTTTACAGAGAAGATTATACACTTCTTACCTTGTTGTTATTCCTTTTCTGAATCATCATCATCATCATGAGGTACTAGAGAAAGTTCATTCATACACTGTGTACAGTGCTCAATCCTCGGATTTGGTCCATCCCAATGATCATCACCATTTTCTCCTCGATGCTTGTAATGTCGTTGACAAGTTCTGCATAAAGCCACGTCGATCGACATCTTACTGTGTAGAGGAAGGATGTCCCAAAAATTATGTACGTAAGAGGCAGCGTACGTAGATAAAAATCTTGGTGGTAAGTATTGAATAAGATGTTTCGGCATCGTCGTTCTATGTTTATAGAACATCTTAATAGCCTCACGTACTCGTGTAAGATAAATAAGATGTTGCGTTTGAGCATGCAAACAGCACGCACATTTACAGTTTTGTTCCATAGCGTACGATGTCGAAGCACACACTAATGTTAATGATAAAGAGCTATCCTTATTTATAGTCTCGAAACAATATTCGTTAGCTGATGGTAAGTAACATCACTTATATGAATAATAAGACAATAGGCTGCTGTGTTAGCAGGAATGTTTTCAGACGTTTCAAATTCTAAACGAATATCAACTAGAGATTCTTTTATAGATTCTTCATGATAAGAGGTCTATAACTACAAACGGTGCTTCATTTTTAAATTCTTGAGGTGTAAATAGCGGACGATCTTCTTTCTGATAATACGATGATTGAAATTTACAAAACATGTCATAGAGCATCCCAAACTTATTTTTCTCAAAGTTAATGTCTATGTTTTCGTAGGGATACGTAATTCCGTTGAGATATAGTCTAACGTGTCTTAATTTACAGTGATCAAACAGTGAGCTATGTTTTTGTGATTGAATTTACGATTAGTTTGAAATCCAAAAATAATAAAGTGCTTCTCAGTAAAACGTGATGTTTTAACAGCCCAGCTATGCTTGTTTGTAGGTGGTAACACAGGATATTCATGCAGTTCCCAACTTCGAAAACGTATAGGTAATGGTGTATCATTTTCTACAATCTTGAGCAATCGAAGTTTCTCACGATCAGATAAGGTTACATGTGGAATCCTCCACAGTATACAATGAAGTGTAATTTTCGATTCTACTGGTGTTTCTACTGCTTTAAGAGAATTGTAATCACTTCGATCACGGATTAGAATAAGCTCTTGTTTTGCGTTGATTGTAATACGTGTAAAGTCTTCTGCGAAGCCAAAAATATGTTTTAGTGATAACATATCCGTAAAAGTTCCATCCTCATTAATCATCCAGTTGTTAGTAGCTGTTGGACACCATCCAGCCATCCGCAAGATTACTTTCTTCATCACAGAAGGGTAGAGTTTCATTGCACTTGTAATACCAACATTCTTCGTTCGATCTATTTCAACATTATTTACTTCATATCGCGCTTCAGAAAAGAGAAAAGCTAGTGCATGGTTGTTTAGTTGTGAAGTGCTTGGTCTACTTCCATCCGACTTTTCTAGTCGTCCTTCAATTTAGAGGTAGCTTTCGTGTGGTAAGGTGTATACATCTTGCTGATTAATAATAAAATGAATTTCATCATTGTTATTTAATCCAAACATAAAAGGTTGATAGGAATGGAGCTCACTTCGTACTACACCTTCACGAGTTTCTACTGTATTCGTAATGTCTAGCATTTCTTCCATTCTGTTGTAGTAGTGTATATCCTAAATCTTGGAGTATCTGCTTATGGGTATCTGTTAACTCGATGAGTCTCTGCACACATGTAGTATGTCTTCGGAATGTACACCGTGTTTTATAGATGTTCTTCATACTGGTTTGAGATGTAGTTTGTAAGCTACGTACGCGTACCGATCTAAATGAATCTGATTATGTTTAGCAACATTACTCTTAGACTTGTAAATAATGTGTTTTACAGACACAGGATGATAAAGAACTACTGCTGATTTCTCACAAATAGTATATCCACGTTCCTCTGTAACAATAAAGTCGTGCAGGACGTGCGAAGGTTGTAGATTACTATTCAAGTCTGTAATAATATTACATGTAATGTTCACATGATAATCATCGAAGAGTGTTACAGGTTGATCAGACTCGTAACGTACGTTCGGTAGGAGCTCCCTCGATGAAAATCCAAGCAATGGTCCAATCGAATCACGTTGTGATTTGAAGTCAATCTTAAATTATGATTCAATAACACATTTATGTGTAATGTTGCTTATAGTGATTGAGAACTTGTAATTATGATTACTAAAACTATCTTCTCCAATTGCAGCCAGTCCCTGCTATGAATGGTGTGAAAATATTGCTCATAGGGTCAGTTAGTGCATGCATTTCAGTGGGCTTGGCAGACTGATATGTAATAGCAACTTCTGGCTCGGCGAGGAAAGCAACGGGAAACTACCTCACTCCTCATTTCCCTAGTACGCCTCTTCAGTGACGCCTAGGCCATCTATGACAGCTGATGGCGGAACTGTTGAGGATCCAACCAGCCTTCGGGTTGAGGACTAAACATACATACATCTTCTCCAAACTGATCAATTAACCTACTTTCAATATAGTCATGAATATCGTCTACTGAATAACTACCTGAGAGTAGTGTTAGCACATACTCATCGTAATAGAATTTGTTTACACCATCACGCACATTATAGATTTTATTGTAGCTTTCAAACGATACTAGTCCAAGACTATGCGCCTGATAGCCCAGTTCGATTGGCGGATTAAGACGGTTGTTTCAGGTCCTTCTCCACGTACAGCAAACGTTCTTTCACTGTTCGTCATCACGTAGACACTAATGCTCTTTCTCTACTGTCTGGGTTTGATATAAGAACATAAGAAATAATCGTCCGCATATGCGTGTATTAAAGTTTTGCACACGGTTTTTATTGTAAACAATGTCTGCACTGCTTCCGAAATAACGTATGAGCTCAAAAGGGGGAGGTAAGTCTCCATAGCTATCAAAATACCATACTTTAGATTTACGTTTTACATAAGCAGCGTAATGAGTTCCAGGTCCACGACTGTTGTCCAAGTTAATTACAGCATTTCACGTTCACGTGGGCGTGCTGGTAGTTGATCGCGCATATACACACCTCGAAAATAATGAATTCCTAGTTGTTTAGCAAACGTAAATCTTCATCATGCATTAGAGCTCGATGTGGCAGTGCATTCAGTAGACGTTTTTTGGAGAAATGTAGATACCAAGCCCTTTCTTGTATGGTGCCAGCTTCATGTTCACACCTTTGCCTCGTAATGCAATTGCCTCCATCGTCTTGTTATGACGTTCACTCTCCACTGTTTCGCTTCTTTTACAGCTTTGACGGTTCTCGCTACAGCAATAGCACCACCTAGCAATGAGCCAATGACCCTAAAGCTGCTAGGCCAGCAAACAGCGCAGGAAGAAATCCTCGTTTTGGTACCGGAATAATTCCTGCACGTTTACTAAATATTGCTCTGCACTTTTGAGAAATTCTCGCTCTTGCTGCGCGTAATGCCTTAGTAATAGCTTACACGAGATTGTATTACCCTCGAAGAGCTTTTTGCGCGGCCTTTATAACATCTTTCCATCCTACAGTTTTTGTTTTCTTCTTCATGTCGTTTGGATATCGTTGTTTCACCATGCTGTACACGACTTTACTAGTCAAGAGCAAATCATAAACTAACCGTTACCTCTTGTTTAATATATATATATATATATATATATATATTACTATTACGTACTTTATGATTCGGTTATCATGAAGATTATAAAGCAGCAAAACACACTACCTGTTACCGATATTGTACCCCATCTCTTACCTAGTTCTAGTACAACTACAAGAAAACGTCATGGAACGTGGTTTCCTTTTACTGTTCGATGTATTATATCAGGTCCATCGGGATGCGGGAAAACAAATCTTTTACTTACACTTATTACTTCTGTAAATGGTATACGCTTCGAGAATATTTACGTTTTTGCAAAGTCACTCAGTCAACCACTATATACTATTCTACAAACTGTAATGCACGATCTAGTTAAAGATGGAATAAGATATTTCAAATTGAATTCGCATGGGCAAGTACCATCACCAGACGATGTGCTTCCTAATTCTCTTATGATCTTTGATGATATCGCAACAGAACAGCAAAAAGTTATTTGTGCATTCTTTAATATGAGTCGGCATAAATATGTTGATTGCATCTATTTGTGTCAAACCTATTCTCGTGTGCCTAAGCAGTTGATACGCGACAACGCAAATGTTATTGTGCTTTTTTGGCAAGATGAGCGCAACATGCGACATGTGTATAACGATCATGTTAACACTGATATGACATTCGATAACTTTAAACGTATGTGTGCTAAATGTTGGTCATTACACCGTTACAGCTTTTTAGTTATTGATAAAGGAAGTGATGTTCGGCATGGACGATATCGCATGGGTTTCGATCATTTTATATGCATTAACACAGAATTACAGTAACTACTTGATTAAAAACCATCATGTTATCATCTAGCAAGGAGATTACAAAACATATCATCCAAGCTCGAAACAATATTCGACGGAAATTTAGAGAGCTTAAAGGTATTCAAGCAGACACGGATTTATTTTTAAAAACACAACTAAGTACACCACTCAAAGAAATTTGTAATTCTACTTCATTACCGCAGTCTACTTCAAGTTTTGCTTCTGTGCAAACATCATATAAAGAGAAGCATGAAGAAGAAGAAAAGCATGAACAAGATAAGGAAGAGAAGAAGCAGGATGTAGATCAAGAAGAGGAAGATAAGGAAGAAGAACTTAATGATACATCACCATCTAAGCGTGTTGAGTTTTTAACTACAGATTTTATTGCGGAAACACCTACTACATCGACGCAAAATCTACCATCTTTGTCTGAGATTATGATAACACCAGAGTATCGCAATCAGTTTAGAACTTTTATTCAAGATACCTATGGATCTCTCTTTGCACCTTATATAGAAAAACGTTTTACAGGACAAACTGACACTACCTACGGTATTCACTACGAAGATGACTGTTTCTGTGTAGGAAATTCAAATGTTGAGATTAACAACAAACTCATTGTAAAAGGTGTTACCTATAAACCTACGAAGGGACTTTTAGAACTTTTTTTCTCACGAATACCTGACAAGGATATAATTTTACAAGATGATCTTAAAAAATATAAAGCAATACTTTTTGCTACTGACGCAACGCGACGTAATTACAAGAGAGCAGAAGCGGTAAATGGAAATAAGAGTTACAAGTAACGTGAGTTTATTTCTAAGCTGTTTCCGATTGCACGTAGTTTGGTTGTTATCTACAAGCCTTTGTTGCCGTATGTGAATGTAAGATACTGGAATGACCCGAACTTACTCGTTAAACGATTACAACTTTTAAGAGCATCGCAAGGGGCTGGTCACACAGGTCACGAATCAGAAATTCTAGAAATAGGAAGAGAATTACGTTATGCCGGTATTATTTTGTAATGGCTCGTCAAGAGATCTCGCCTGTAAAGCTAAACGTCGCACCTACTGTCACAGACGCGTTATTACACAAAGATGATCTCTGGCAAGCAGACTTAGTAGAAATGATTTCATATGCCTCTAGTAATAAGGGGTATAAGTATCTACTTACTGTTATCGATGTGTACTCGAAGTTTGCTTTTGCACAACCCGTGCGTTCTAAAACAGCAGCTCAAGTTAAAGAAGCATTTAAACATATTGTTGAAGAATCGAAACGCTACCCAAGGCTTCTTCAAACTGATCAAGGTACAGAGTTTTACAACAAGGATTTTTCTTCTTACCTCAAGTTACTTGGCATTCAACACTACTCTACGTTCAGCAATCTCAAGGCAAGTGTTGTAGAACGCTTTAATCGTACACTCAAAACAATGATGTGGCGAGAATTTACAGCACAAGGTTCATATCGTTGGATTGACCTGCTACCTAGACGTTTATTTACCTACAACGATACACCTCATCGCACTATCGAAACAAAGCCACGTCTTGTTACAAGGAATACACCTCGTATATATGCTACTCATCTTGTAATTAAAACAGCTGATCCACGTCGCCATCGCTTTAAAGAAGGTGATTTTGTTCGCATCAGCAAACACAAGTCTATCTTTGCAGAAGGATACACACCTAACTGGAGCACTGAAAATTTTCAAATCAGAAGTGTTAAGCTTACTAATCCAGTTACGTATTTACTTTGCGATCTCGGAGGACAGCCTATTGAGGGAGGATTCTACGTCGAAGAACTGCAGAAAACAAAATATCCTGATCACTATTTAGTTGAACGTGTTATTCGGCTTCGTGGAATAAACTGTATGTTAAATTGCTTGGTTATAATAACAGCTTTAATTCATGGATTAATAAAGAGGATGTACTTTAAATCTTGTGTTTTTTAATCCTCTACCTACCGAGCTCGATAGCTGCAGTCGCTTAAGTGTGGCCAGTATCCAGTAATCGGGAGATAGTGGGTTCGAGCCCCACTGTCGGCAACCCTGAAGGTGGTTTTCCGTGGTTTTCCATTTTCACACCAGGCAAATGCTGGGGCTGTACCTTAAGGCCACGGCCGCTTCCTTCCAATTCCTAGGCCTTTACTCTTCCATCGTCGCCATGACTCATCTGTGTCGGTGCGACGTAAAGCAAATAACAAAAAAAAATCCTCTACCTCTCCCTTCTTCTAAGTCACTAGGGCATGCTGTGGGATTAAACAACGCCTGTAATATGTTTTCACAATTCATATTTATTTTAGAATATATATATATATATACATTTTTATCCTTTGTTTATTTTACTGTCTTTGTCACTGAGTTTTAGTTTTATTGCACCAACAAGTGCTGCTATCTTCTGAGCAGCTGAAGCACTAGGTAATAACACACACAGCATAACTTTACGAAGCAGATTTTATCAGCTACACGACATACTCTTTGCAGGCAGCATGTAACTACGTGTCAGGCGAACGTGTTCTAGAGCCGCAGGGAAGATGAAGCTCGAAGAAAAGATCAGTCACTTGATTGATGAGCCCATGCCCAACATGCTTCCTCATCTTTTTCCCAGCGCGTTTCTTCACCTTTTCCTTGTTTAATATCTCCGCAGCCATGCTAAGTGCTTATAAGCGAAGACAACTCGTTAGTTTTAGGTCCGTGATACAGTGTAATTAGTTGACATGTACGGCACTTTCTCACAGAAGGTCTTCTACCTAAACTCACGTGTTCATGATGTTGAGTGAATTACACAACATACTCAATCTGCTTTAACTACACTTTATTTTACACCACAATTATCGCTACACAAATGTACAAAAACAGCTCATTCCATCTTTACTTTTCTCTGCCGCTTTTTTCTCGGCAAAGAAAAGTTATGTACGGT
Source organism: Anabrus simplex (assembly GCF_040414725.1). Classification (NCBI taxonomy): domain Eukaryota; kingdom Metazoa; phylum Arthropoda; class Insecta; order Orthoptera; family Tettigoniidae; genus Anabrus; species Anabrus simplex. The sequence goes on from NC_090265.1 coordinate 328,655,272, forward strand.
TTTTAGTTCAAATTCCACTAGGGGCGGCCTACACCGCTCCCCCTCCAGTAACAAAGTTACAATACAAAGACAATATAAACATAAACAAAATATACCATAATCACAAGAATATTAAATATATACATCATCTAAATAGCGAGTGGGAAACCTGACAGTCCTTCCACTACGTGATTTTGTTACCACTTTCTCTTTGCTGGGTTTGTCTTTTGAATCCGCGGTTGATCCATCAGGGGGGCAGAGTCCTTGCAAGACACCTGGTCGTTCTTCATGTCGAGCTGTAGAAGTTTCATCATGTGCTGCTATGAAGTAGGCGGGTTTCAGGCGATCAATGGAGACATTCACAGATTTATTTTTTATGGTAACCGTGAAATATTTCAGTTTTGGCAGTTAGCAGGAAAGGACCTTCATATGGGTGTTGCAAAGGTTTTTTCACTTTATCGATTCTCAGAAATACATGAGTACATTTACTCAAGTCTTTACGGATGAACACAGTTCGGGAAGTTTTGTGCTTAACTTCCACAGGCCTGAGTTGCTGCATGTGCTGCTGAAGTTTGGAGACAAAAGTTTCTGGTTCGGTATGAGATGGAGGGTTATCAAAGAATTCACCTGGAAGCCTAATATGCGTGCCATACACCATTTGTGCAACTGAACTGTTAGTCCTCCCGGAGTGATGCGCGTAGACCTAGCAACACAGTCGGAAGGGTGTCTGTCCACTTTATAGAGTTGTGGGCTTTGATAGCAGTTTTTATTGTTCGATGCAGACGTTCAACTTTACCATTGCTCTGCGGATGATAGGGTGTCGTACGTTTAAGCTTCACGCCACACAATTCAGAAAGATTCTTAAAGAGCTGACTTTCGAACTGTCGGCCTTGGTCCGTAACTAGATTTGCTGGGACGCCAAACCGCGTCACCCAATGATCATAGAATGTTTTTGCTACCGTCTCTGCTGTTATATTTTGCAATGGTATTGCTTCCATCCAGTTGGTGAAGCGATCTATACATGTGAGGCAGTAGAGATAGCCATCAGAAGGTGAAAGAGGGCCAACAATGTCTGTGAACAGTGCTGAACCTCTCATGGCTGACTGGCGATTTGGTATGTCTTGTTATTTTGCTTTTTTGACATCCCATGCAAGCTTGCGTCCATTTTCTGACGTCGTTCTTGATACCAGGCCAGATAAACTTAGAAGTCATCAGCCTAACAGTAGTCTTTTTCCCTGGATGTGCCATGTTGTGGATCTGAAGAAAGAATTGTTTGCGAAATCCTTTTGTAATGTATGGCCTGATGTTTGTGGAGGTATCACACCACAGTAACTTTCCAGGAGGCAGTGGGTAGCTCTTGAACACGAGTGACTGACTTTCCTCTTGAAGTTGTTTAAGTTCACTGTCTTGACGTTGGCTTTCAGCGACTGTGTCATAATCGATGACAGTCATAGATTCAATCCGTGACGGGTTATTCGCAACGATATTGTCCTTGCCACTAATGTGTTGGATGTTTGTTGTAAACTGGGAGATATACTGAAGATGTCGCAACTGCCGTGGAGATGCCTTCTCATTTTTCTGATTAAATGCAAAAGTGAGTGATTTGTGGTCCGTATAAATTATGAAGTCTCTTCCTTCGAGAAAATGTTGGAACTGCTTGATAGAGAGGTAGATTCCTAACAGTTCACGGTCATAGGTGCTATACGCCCTCTGTGTATCGCTTAACTTCTCCGAAAAGAATCCGATAGGTTTCCATCATTTTTCTTCATACTGTTGCAGGACACTTCCTACTGCAAAGTCACTTGCATCTACTGCCAGGGCCAGCTGGTATGTTGGGTCTGGAAATGTAAGCAGTGCTGCATTTGCCAAGTCCTGCTTACATTTTTCAAATGTTGTGATAGCTTCTGGTGTCCAGTTAATTTGTCGCTTATCTTTCTTTTTAGCACATTTGAGATAAGCATGCAAAAGAGACTGCGTTTCTGCTGTATCCTTGATGTAACGTCTGTAGAAATTAACGGTACCTAAGAATACACGAAGGTCATGAACTGTCTGTGGTAGTTTGAAGTCAACAATCGCTTTCACTTTATCTGGTAAGGGTCTGGAGCCTTCCGTGGTGATTAAGTGTCCCAAGAATTCCACTTGCTCTACACCAAGTACAGACTTTGAGACATAGATTCGGAGGCCAAATTCATGTAGCTTCTCAAACACAATCTTAAGATGCTCGCGATGTTCCTCTACTGATTCTGAAGCAATTAGGCAGTCGTCAAGATATGGAAAAATAAAGTTGAGGCCTCTAAATACCTCATTAATTAAACGTTGGTTGGTGCTTGGTGCGTTACGGAGTCCAAACGGCATCACATTAAATTCATATAAGCCAAACGAAGTGATAATAGCGGTTTTAGGTTTGTCTTCCTCTGCTACAGGGATTTGGAAATATGCCTTGAAGAGGTCGAGCTTGCTAAATATTTTCTTACCCCATGTTGAAAATCTTCAGTCCGAGGAATCGGATATCGGTCTGGGATAGTTTGTGCGTTCAGTCGTCTGTAATCACCGCATGGTCGAAAAGTTCCATCCTTTTTGAGGGCCAGTTGGAGAGGACTTTGCGACTTTGATGGTCGAATAATTCCACTGTTTTGCATAAACTGGAATTCCTGTTTAGCAATGTGTAGCTTCCGAGGATCCATCTGCCTGTGCTTGCAATATACTGGTTGGCCTTCAGTTGGGATGAAGTGTTGAATGTCGTGTTTGATTTGAGTAGGTAGTAAATTTGTTTTCGTTAAATCTGGCTAACTGGATAAGAGATCGGCAAACTTTTGTGCATTTGACATTGTTCTAACAACATGATCAGCTGTGATGGCTGTTACTTCACCCATGACAGAGAGTTTAGTCTCGTCATCAATTAACTGCTTTTTATTTAGGTCAATTAGTAAGTTGAACTTCTTCAGAAAATCAGCACCTAATATGCCCTTACCAATTTTAGCTACTATGAAAGGCCATTGGGATTGTCGACGGAGTCCCAAATCAATATTCAGTGTTCTAAGTCCATCAGTTGGGATTTCTGTGCCATTAGCTGCAAATAATTTAAAATCTGGGTCACAGTTTATGTTACTGGAAGTGACAGGGATTATTGAAATATCGGCTCTACTATCCACTAGGAAGTGCAAACCCGTGTTTTTGTCACGTACAAATAAACGGGATTCACAGCAATCCTTACTACTTTCAGTAGTGGAGCTTGCTGCCAACTCTACTACTGTTTGGTGTTTTCCAAATTTTTCCACGAGCATGGAGGCTTGCATTTGTCAGGGAAGCACATTACCAAATCTGAAGTGGTAGTACCAGTACTTTCCGTTTGGATCGTACTTCTTTTTGCTTCGGTTTCGGCTCGAACTTCGACTGCGGGGCCTAAAAGGGCGCATTGAAGCTATCTGTTGCTCTAGGGCGGCTATCTGTGCAGAGTTTCGTTATAGCGTCGTTACTTACGGACGCATCTGTACCGCTATTTTCCACACTGTAGAGTTTACTGCAGGGATTCATGTCAATGATTTTGTCGGCCATAATTGCGATTTTGTTCCAAGTTTTCGTCAGATACGATTAGAACATGTTTGATAGTCTGGTAATTTCTCAAGCCACAAGGTACGAAGCACTTTTTCGGAAACATTCACGCCTGCTAAGGACTGCATTTTTCCTTAAAAGCTGACTAGGTTTCAGATATCCTAATTCTAGGCCTGTTACCAACCGTTTTATTTGTTTATCTTCGCTTTCCTTGAAGATATTTAGAAGGCGTTCTTTAGCCGCAGAATATTTATTCAGTTCCGAACTTTTGATAATGTCCCAAATGTTTTCGAGATATTTAGGTTCGAGCTGAGACACGAGGTAGTTAAATTTAGTGCCCTCTTGGGTAATTCTTGAGATAGAAAACTGAGCTTCCACTGGAAAGAACCATATTTCAGATTTTTCTGTCCAGAAAGGAGGGATCTTGATGCTTACCTTGTTAGCTCCACCTACCATGTGTCCTGAATGAGATTCGTTTGCCGTTGGCGTACCCGTTGTTGTTCTCATCCATTGTTCTTCACGCTTACACTACACTTATGCACTTCGCGATGTTTATTGCGCACTTCCGTCACTGAATCACGTCGGGGTCACTAATTATGTAGTGAAGTACACACCACACTGAATCTGCTTTAACTACACTTTTATTTTACACCACAATTATCGCTACACAAATGTACAAAAACAGCTCACTCCACCTTTACTTTTTTTTCTGCCGCTTTTTTCTCGGCAAAGAAAAGTTATCAACGGTTTTTAGTTCACTCAGTCCACTAGGGGCGGCCTACATTGTAAACTACACGTTTATGCTCTGACAAAACAGGATCTTGAGTCCACTCACGAGGCACCTTATCCCAAATCTTCTTTACAGCATTCGCAGCTACATTAACCAAAAATGCCTTTGGCAATGCATTTAACTCTTCTTCAGTAAAAGTGTTTAGTTTCTTTTTGCATGCATAAAACTTTACGATTGACTTTTCTACTGCGTTACCCTTAGTATCTGTTAGAAATGACATGTCTTGACTCTACAAATGTTTCTTTTACACTAAGGTTATTTCGACACTGCAGTTTACATATGTTGTTCACTTCCCGGCATGCACTGCAACACAACCAATCAAAGAGCATGCATACACGTTGTAAAGACTGTTTACTTGTTTCTCTACTATGCTCTTTCGGAAAAGTTTTAAATGATGGACACCCCAATTCATGCATGTCGATAATTTCACACGATGATGGTAGATAATCACGCAGCCATTCTTTCTTTTCACAACCCTTTAAAAGAACAAGATCTGCTTTTGACAAATGTGCATTCACCATTAAAGGTAGAAAACGATAAGGTATTCCTTTTTCTTCTCACTTCAAACCTAAACTGTTTTCGATCCATTGAGTCTGCTTTTTATCTTCATCTGTTTGCAAACAGTAAGGGAACGGTGGGCTAAATACCAAACTAACAAGTTTTGGTGCCCAGAACACACTGCAATCTAACACAGCCACCTCTTTAAACACAAATTTGTTGCCGTTTACTTTAAAGTCTTGTACATCAACTATTAATGTTTTCCTCATGTTTGCGCTCTACTCTCTATCACTGTTTCTCGAAGACTAAAGCTTTTAGTCAACGAACAGGTTTAAACATGCACACCTACAATAACGTCATCGCTGCAGCACATGCACACTCTTGCTTTTATGATGTATACTTATTGCATTCCTTACATCTACTTACTCTTAAGAAAACGATCAGGTCTAAACATGCTTAATGACGTCATCACTGCAGCACTTGCTTACTCTAGCTATCCCGATGAATGTTTAAACTTGTTCGATAAAGCTATGCCATAACAGAGGAGGTGGAGAAGGACGCTATAACAGCCACCTCCATCTTGTGTAGTAGCCTCTAAGTGCTAATTAGCGAGTCAGTATTCGTAAAGATAGCAGCACGATGCTCTGTTGAATAAGGATGGCAGCTTGTCAAAAAGAATTTTCAAATTATCCGCCACCACATTTCAAAGGTAAGTAGCTGAAGAGTGCAGCACTGAGGTTTGCGATGCAAGATGGCGGATAACAGCTTGTCAAATAGAATTTTTCAAGTAGTCGGCCACCACATGTTAAAGGTAAGTAGCTAAAGAGGGCAGCACGGTGTTCTGTTAATTAAAGATGGTGGATGACAGCGGGTGGAGTTACCCGCAAGATAGCAGCACGGTGCTCTGTTGATTAAAGATGACTGCTTCTCAAAAATAATTATTCAAATTATCCGCCACCACATTTCAACTAAAGAGTGCAGCACTGATGTTTGCGATGCAAGACGGCGGATAACAGATTGTCAAATAGAATTTTTCAAATAGTCCGCCACCACATTTCAAAGGTATGTAGCTAAAGAAGGCAGCACGGTGCTCTCTTCATTAAAGATGACGGATGACAGCTGTCAAAAAGCACGTGGGTTTGTTTCCAAACAAGAGCACGTGGAATTTGCCACCATAATATTTCAAAGGTATCTAGCTAAAGAGTGCAGCACGGTGCTCTCTTGGTTAAAGATGGCGGATGACAGCTAACGGAACTTTTCAAATTGCCCGCCACTACGTGCTTAAGGTAGTAGCCATAAAGAGGGCAGCACGGTGCTCTGTAGATTAAAGATGGCGGATGACAGCGGATTAATTGCTCGCTACTACGATAAAGATAGCACGTTGCTCTGTTGATTAAAGATGGCGGATAACAGCTGTCAAAAAGCACGTGGATTGGTTTACCGATTCATATCTCGCGGCATCATTCATATCTCGCGGCAACATTCATATCTCGCGCCAAAATTCATATTTTCCGCGAGAGGTGGTGGTCTCTCCCGAGAGCCGGAGGTAGAGGTGGCCGCCGAATCCCTGACTTACACTACTTGTATTCATCCTCTCAGCATATGAAGGGTTCGGATAGTACGGAGTGGTAGTAACGTGGGAGATGCACAACTCGGAACAGATACCTCTTGAATGAATTACTAGCGAAGGAACTGGCGTTGTCAGAAACTAGAAACTTGGGAGGACCAGTGGATGCAAAAATAGAATTTAATCAGTTGATAGAAGTACGCGAGTTAGTGGGTATGGTGGGAAATATCCAACAAAACTGAGAGAATGTATCCATATACACATATATGAGCGTTTCCCAGAGAAGACCTAGGGAGAGTGCCCACGTAGTGGATGAATAGCCTTTCCATAAGATGAGAGGCTTGTGACGATGACAACGGTTATGCAAGTCACTGTCCATCTTCTTCCAGCTGAATAACTGTCCGATTTTCTGCCCTGTTTTAAAGTACCCAAATGACCGCCAATGGGAGAACAGAGGTAATACTTAAATATGAATGGTACAAGAATCTTAGGGACAACAGTTTTGAGATTTTGGTCCTTCCAACCCTTACAACAAAGAACACCCTTGGTTAGAGAATAAGGGTTTACTTCAGTTCCATCATTAATTTTGTCGATGATCCCTTTCAATTCTGGATCAGATTTTTGATCCCCCAAATTCGTGGTACAGTAAAGGAAGATCCGAAAGAAAGGTGCTAATACCAACAACATAACTTCGTTTTTCGACGTCAAGATTCACATCAGTACCATAATTTCCATCAAACATCCTACTCAAGCTATTAGCAATGACATTTTGAGAACCAATATGTCGAACATTGAAACTAAATGATGAAATACGAAGTGCCCATCTAGTTTTTCTGCCGGTTGGGCTGATTTAGCACCCAAGAAAGAGCTTGATTGTCAGTTTCTAGGTCAAAGTTTACGTGTTCAATGAAGGGCCTAAACTTTTCAAGGACAAAAAATATAGCGAGACATTCCAGTTGATAGTGATTCCTTTCCAAATTGACAAGAATCCTAGATATATAGGTTACAGGTCTGTTCCCATCTTCATATTCTTGCAAGAGGACACCAGCAATAGCTTTGCCCGAGGCATCCGTTTGTAAGATGAAGCGCTTATTGAAGTCTGGGATCGCAAACACAGAGGCATTGGTTAGAGCAACTTTCAATGAATCGAAGGCTACCGGCTGGGCACTATCGCAGGTGAACTTTACATCTTTCCTTCTAAGATAATTCAAAGGAGCAGCAATCTCCGCGGTGTTGGGAATGAATTTCCTGAAAATACACCATACCGATGAAGTGAGCAACACCTTTAACATCCCTAGGGGATTGGAAATCTGATAGCCTGAGTTCTAGAATGGTCTACTGAGACACCATCTGACGAAACTACATACCCGAGAAAGGACATGCTAGGTGTAGGGAATGCAACTTTGGATTGTTTTACGGTAAGTCCGGCTTTCTTCAGGCGTTGTAAAACTTCCCTAACGTGTTCCATGTGTTCTCCGAAGGTGTTACAAAAGTTTATCAGGTCGTCCAAATAGTGGAACACAAACTTCAAATTTGAGATGATAGAACATGATAAAGCAAACGGCAACCTTAAGAACTCGTATAGATTCCAATGGGTGATAAAGGCCGTAGAGTGAATATATATTTTAGATAGAGGTTGGAATGGAGGAGGGGGAGGTTGGAATCAACTTAAGAGTGGTGTAAAAGGAGTTGAATTATTTTTTATGAGGATACAAATAAGAAGTGGACTTAAAACAATACATCTGTAGGGGGGGGGTTGACTGGGGGTGAGGAATGATGACAAAAATATGCATTTCAATGGAACCGTTTGAATTATGGAGTTAACATTTCAAATTATATCCTAGATTTTCAATAACAGAAGGTTTGAAACAAATTTAACCGCTCTGAGAGTTAAATGAGGGTGTTAAGATCCGAAAACAAAGCTATTCATTCTTTGCTCTGAAACGGTTTAACGTACGAAGACAAAATTCCAAATAGCGGTATATATTTTAAAACCTAGGTGTGAAATAGAAAATATTTTTTTACGTTCCACCCTAATGTGTTAAATCAGATTAGCTCCGTAAACGATATTATTCACCCCTCCAAAACCGTTCGAAGTATAAAGTTGTAATTTTGCGAGAGGGGTCTTCTTTCATGTCCTAGGTGTAAAATATTGTATACTTCAAAATATTTCTCTCCTACGGTGTTTAACTGGGCGTTGACTCTCAAAAACACAATATCCATTCTTCCGAAACCGTTTCAGGTACGAACAATTTTTTTTTAAGGAAGGGTCGTCTCCTACATCCTAGATGTTAATAAATATTTCAGAACATTCATCCCTTAAAATGTGTCCATTCCCCCATTACTTAACTGTTCGACGTACAAAATGAACGTTTCACTCGCTGGTTTAAAACATTAAAATTCTTCCCTATTGGGTTCAAATGTTAGACCAGAATATATATATTTGCTGTTTGCTTTACGTCGCACAGACACAGATAGGTCTTATGGCGACGATGGAACAGGAAAAGCCTAGGAGTGGGAAGGAAGCAGCCGTGTTCTTAATTAAGGTACAGCCCCAGCATTTGCCTGGTGTGAAATTGGGAAAAAACGGAAAACCATCTTCCGGGCTACCGACAGTGGGGTTCGAACCCACTATCTCCCAGACTAGAAAATAATCATTACCCCAAAACCGTTTGACGTACGAACTGAGGGCGTATTTTACAGGCTCAGCTGACAGTGGACTCTTCAAAATGTAGAACTGAATAATATGTTTGAGTTTACACTGTAGCGAAGCACGGGTATCTTGCTAATATATGTATGTACGTACGTGTGTACAGTGCCGATCAAAAGTTAAGGACCACATTAAGAAAATCATGAAGTTCCATCTAGAGTCTAAAATTGTGCTACTATACCTCTGTATTTTTTCCCTGGTCTCTCGCATCTGATATGATATCCGTCGCCTGATTTCAGTGATTTCATTTAACTCTTGGAAGGTCACATCAGAAAGTAAACATTTTTGGAAATATTATGTACCATATACTCCAATTGGTTTCAAGCATCACCACTAAGATTCTTTTATAGACTTATCAATGGGTGGGTGTAATTTTAGTATACATATAAAAAATTAAAAAATGCAGCACCGGTTTTAGTGCGTTTCTTTTTCAAACTAGCGCTAAAATGGTAAATTTTCCTTGTCGTATGTCTCAGTGTAAGCTACCGTCATCAGGAATGTGTTCTTGGATGCCATCCACAGAGTGCAAATGAAACTACCAGGGCAAGTAAGTTTGACCCCGATAGCTCGTTCTGAGACCTTGGGCCATGCATGACAAAGGCAAAGAAAAATAAACTTTTGGACCTAGTTCGACAAAAATAAAACGAGCAAAAATCGGGGCCGCATATCTTCGGAAATTTTATATTTATACTAAAATGGCCCCCACCTATTGCTGTTGTTGAGTCATCAGTCCATAGACTGGTTTGATGCAGCTCTCCATGCCACCCTATCCTGCGCTAACCTTTTCATTTCGACGTAACTATTGCATCCTACATCTGCTGTAATCCGCTTGTCATATTCATACCTTGGTCTACCCCTACCGTTCTTGCCACCTACACTTCCTTCAAAAACCAACTGAACAAGTCCTGGGTGTCTCAAGATGTGTCCTATCATTCTATCTCTTCTTCTCGTCAAATTTAGCCAAATCTATCTCCTCTCACCAATTCGATTCAGTATCTCTTCATTAGTGATTCGATCTATCCATCTCACCTTCAGCATTCTTCTGTATCACCACATTTCAAAAGCTTCTATTCCCTTTCTTTCTGAACTAGGTATCGTCCATGTTTCACTTCCATACAATGCCACGCTCCACACGAAAGTCTTCAAAAACATCTTTCTAATTCCTATATCAATGTTTGAAATGAGCAAATTTCTTTTCTTAAGAAAGCTCTTCCTTGCTTGTGCTAGTCTGCATTTTATGTCCTTACGTCTGCCATCGTTAGTTATTTTACTACCCAAGTAACAATATTCATCTACTTCGTTTAAGACTTCATTTGCTAATCTAATATTTCCTACATCACCTGCCTTCGTTCGACTGCAGTCCATTACTTTTGTTTTGGACTTATTTATTTTCATATTGTACTCCTTACCCAAGACTTCATCCATACTGTACCCTGACAGCACTCCCTGTGACCATTTTGCACATCTCAATTCTGAATCTTGGTGTTGGGTTACGCCACGGCAAAGCAAAACAGTCGGTGATCCATGAAGCCTCCACTCTAGGGACGTGCAAGTCCGACGAGTCGGGTCACAGGTTTATATAGTGGACTGGTATCAGTATAGTTTGAACGTAGAAAGTAATAATCATTTCCTACCCAAAATTACGTAAATATTCCGCAACAGAGTGTCAAGAGATCTAGGATATTGGCATATTCATCAAGATTCATTGATCATTATTTCATTTCATCCTAAATTAAATAACTATCCTAGTATTCCTACACTACATCAAATAAGAACTCTGTGAAATGTTTCATTTATGGAAGGATTTTCCGTTTAATGACTACAAAATGAACTTCGAATAATAGTTACACAATGAGCAAAATTAATAGCAACACAAACGGATATAGGAGGAAAAATGAATGTTACGTTAATTCGAAATAAACACCTAACTTCTTGCTCTTGTTACAAAAGGAATTACAACATCGACAATCAAGATAAATCAAAACAAGAGAGACAAAGTGTCTCACTGCTGAAGGCTTACAGTGAAAGATCTATTATCCATCACACATTTTTGAAAATAAATAACTGGGAATTATTGAATCATCCACGTCAGAAAAACGCTGTTCCTACTCAAATATATCATAGTATTCCGTAATTCTCATTTAAATCATCGCATTATTTATCGGTAAACTGTCTACCTAGCAACTTGAAAACACCGTTATTCTAAATTCATAAATCATCGCACATGCAAGAGAAATGTTTGAAAGACACAGGATCGTAGCATAATATATCATCCATCAATATCATGCACTTAAAAGACAGACTCGATCCTCTCGGACATTCATCGAAAACTGCACCTAGATAAAGGACATCAATAGACACTGCAGGATCTACAATAACCTTCTCTAACTACGTTGATTCTGCTCCATCGGATTCCACTGCGAAGTTTGGCCTGAAATAACTACATCAGCACTAGGCATCAACTCAAACGATCTACAAAAATATCCAACTAGCAAAGAAATGATTTACTTACCGTAGGAGATCGTATTCCCTTTACGACATGACCCAATATTTTATGTTACTGTTCATTTTGTGAAGATCCTAAACATCACCTTAATAGCGTGCGCTCTGGTCTATGTTGTATTTAAATAGGATAAATGTGACGACCATCTATCAGTATTCACGAGTACGAAAATCCTATAACGTTATCCTAAATACGGCCTCGTGCCTAAATAAATCATTCATCATAACGACTTCAAAATTCACGCATGACCAACACAATTCCTAACGTCGAGACCTTCATCAGGACCTTCACACTGCATCATCTCAAAACACGCAATCCTAATGACACGTCTATAACCATCCACATTTCATTATCCGTATACATATTTTCAAAGATCCTACCGTATCAAACACCTTATCACGTCACACAAACGTCATGCACGGCGAATTCACAATACCTAGGAAAACAACCTATTCAGGCACTTCACGTCAAAGACTACTAAATATGTTGCCGCATTAACATCATATCACCACAATAATATCGCAATTTCATTATCAAACACCGTATTCTGCACAAGCACATAATATCTGAAGACCATAGAATCGCACGTCACAAATACTGAGCTCCTCCGAGGTATTTTGAGCCACAAGTTAGGTTAACGTTCATCACAAGAACACTATTACGGCACCAGTACCATCGATGCCAAAAAAAATCATTCCGTAAAACCTTGCTGGAAGACATTAAAAGAAAACTCACACGACCCATCGCATATTATCGCAACATAGATTGAATCACCGCACTAGGTGCAACGATCATAATCAACACAACGCAATGATTAATAAATAACGGTCGCCTTCAAGTTGAAAATTATACATGTCGTAAATCGACATTTAAAATGAATACTACTCTACATCTAAAATAAGCAACTACATGGCGGAATATATAGACGATATTTAAGTACTCATCCTGGGTTGTTGCTCCACGACGGTGTCACCTTCCATGTTCAGCTCTCAATTATTAATATTATCCATTAGTGTCCATCACATTCCTGGCCAGATCCTTCGAGGTCCCTCTATTTTAGTTGTTCATGTTAATACGTGTTGTCATCTCATGTCTATATTCAATAAACGTCGGTTCCATGTTACCCGAAACTCAGAAATGTCTATTAGGACAGGGTCATACACCTTGATACAATTTCACAGTTCAATCAACACACTTGCCTTTACGTTTTCGATAACAAGATATCTTGTTTTACAATATAATGTGTTTATAATATGCCAATATCACGTTAATATATCTCTTCAACACAATCTTTCTCCCCACGAATTTTACAATTCCGATCCTTCTAAGACACACAGATTGAGAGTTAACTTCCTCAGAGACAAAAAACAAATTCTACATCAACATAATAATCGCAGACGGTTTACTTTTCAGAATTCTCCTGTGCTTCCAGCTCCCATGTGTTCTTGACAATTGAAAACATCTGACACTTAATGCGTAACGATCTCGTATAAATCAGCTGTACTGGCAAAGGAACTTGTTTAATAATTGCTGCCTCGTATTTAGGTTAGTAATCGACAGTTTCATTCTCCATCTCGATCGTCGAATCGTGCGAGACTAGATGCACAAGGTATGGCCTTCTCATATAAACTTTGCTTATTCCAAATCATTCACACATTTCATGGCCCTCAGTAACATTCTGTCATTGACATTTTCTGCCATTCATACGCATTTCAGTAACTTTACTTGAAGAATGTGTATTATTCATTTAATCCTGCCCTATGTTTCACGATGTTTTATTGTCTACCAATATTTTCGAGGCACCACGGGGTTTAGAGCTTGTTATCAATCCGCCGATATCTTCAATTCAGCGATGCTGTTCACATAGTTAGACAAGTCAACTGAATTCAAATTCTCCTGGACGTATGATGACCAGACATACGATTTCATTGACATTATTTCTCAACATAAACTTCCAATGTGTTCACCAACCTCATCCTGACATACATTGGAAGGTTATAATACCATTCAGCAACTTCTCGAGATCTTCTGCAGTCTCAGATAAAATATCATCGGCAAATCTCAAGGTTTTGATTTTCTCTCCTTGGACTGTGATTCCCTTTCCAAATTTCTCTTTGATTTCCTTTACTGCCTGTTCTGTATAAACATCGAAAAGGAGGGGGGACAAACTGCAGCCTTGCCTCACTCCTTCCTGGATTGCTGCTGCTTTTTCAAAGCCCCCGATTCTTATCACTGCAGACTGATTTTTATACAGATTGTAGATGAGTCTTCGTTCTCGGTATCTGATCCCTACCATCTTCAGAATCATAAATAGCTTGGTCCAATCAACATTAGCGAATGCCTTTTCTAGATCGACGAATGCCATGTATGTGGGCTTGTCCTTCTTGATTCGATCCTCTAAGATCAGACGTAAAGTCAGGATTGCTTCACGTGTTCCTACATTTCCTCTGAAGCCAAATTGATCTTCTCCCAACTCAGTTTCAACTTGTTTTTCCATTCTTCTGTAAATAATACGTGTTAAAATTTTGCAGACATGAGATACTAAACTAATGGTGCGATAGTTTTCACACCTGTCAGCACCGGCTTTCTTGGGAATAGGTATAACAACATTCTGCCGAAAATCGGATGGGACTTCACCTGACTCATACATCTTGCACACTAAATGAAATAACCTTGCCATGCTGGTTTCTCCTAAGGCACTCAGTAATTCAGAGGGAATGTCATCAATTCCTGGTGCCTTGTTCCTATTTAGGTCACTCACAGCTCTGTCAAAATCTGACCTCAAAATTGGGTCTCCCATTTCATCAGCATCAACAGCCTCTTCATGTTCCAGAACCAAATTATCTACATCTTTACCTTGATACAACTGTTGGATATGTTCCTGCCATCTTTCTTCCTTGTCTTCTTTCCCTAGAAGTGGCTTTCGATCTGAGCTCTTAATGTTCATACACCTAGATTTTTCTCCAAAGGTTTCCTTAATTTTCCTGTATGCAGCATCTACCTTTCCCAGGACCATACAGGCTTCGACATCCTTGCACTTCTCCTTCAGCCATTCTTCCTTAGCTACCTTGCACTTTCTATCCACTTGATTCTTTAATCGCCTGTATTCTTTTCTGCCCTCTTCTTTTCTAGCATTCTTGTATTTTCGTCGTTCATCAATCAGGTCTAGTATTTCCTGAGTTATCCACTGATTGTTAGTTGATCTTTTCTTCCTTCCTAACATTTCTTCAGCAGCCCTACTGACTTCATTTTTCATGACTCTCCACTCTTCTACAGTGTTTCCTTCAGCCTTTTCATTTAGCCCTTGTGCAACATGTTCCTTGAAACAATCCCTCACACTCTTTTCTTTCAACTTGTCTAGATCCCATCTTTTTGCATTCTTTCCTTTCTTCAATTTCTTCAACTTCAGATGGCATTTCATGACCAACAAGTTGTGGTCAAGAGTCCACGTCTGCTCCTGGGAAAGTTTTGCAATCCAACACCTGGTTTCTGAATCTCTGCCTAATCATAATGAAGTCTGTTTGATACCTTCCAGTGTCTCCAGGTCTCGTCCACGTATACGGCCGTCGTTTGTGGTTTTTGAACCAAATATTGGCAAGGACTAAATTATGATCAGTGCAGAATTCAACTAGCCGACTTCCTCTTTCGTTCCTTTGTCCCAATCCAAATTCTCCTATTGTACTACCTTCTCTTCCTTGGCCTACTACTGCATTCCAGTCTCCCATCACAATTAGATTCTCGTCACCTTTTACATATTGTATTAAATCTTCTATCTCATATTATATTCTTTCGATTTCTTCATCATCCGCTGAACTAGTAGGCATATAGACCTGCACTATTGTGGTGGGCATTGGTTTGGTGTCTATCTTGACGACAATAATTCTTTCACTATGCTGGTCGTAGTTGCTTACCCGCTGCCCTATTTTGTTATTCATTATTAAACCAACTCCTGCATTTCCCCTGTTCGATTTTGTGTTGATAATTCGGTAGTTGCCTGACCAAAAATCTTGTTCTTCCTGCCAACGTACTTCACGTATACCAACTACATCTAACTTTCGCCTATCCATCTCCCTTTTCAGATTCTCTAACCTACCACAACGATTCAAACTTCTAACATTCCACGCTCCGACTCGCAGAATGTCAGTATCCACTTCCTGATGATCGCCCCCTCTCGTGTAGTCCCCACCTGGAGATCCGAATGGGGGACTAGTTTACCTCCGGAATATTTTACCCGGGAGGAAGCCATCATGACATAATTCATACAGAGAGAGCTGCATGTCCTCGGGAGGTAGTTACGGCTGTAGTTTCCCGTTGCTTTCAGCCGTGTAGCAGTATCAACACAGCTAAGCCATGTTGAGTATTATTACAAGGCCGTATCAGTCAATCGTCTAGACTGCCGCCCTTGCAACTACCGAAAGGCTGCTACCTCCCTTTCGATGAACCATTCGTTAGTCTGGTCTCTCAACAGCTACCCATCCGATATGGTTGCACCTGCGGCTCGGCTATCTGAATCATTGGGACACGCAAGCCTCCCCACCGCGGCAAGGTCACGTGGTTCGCAGAGTCTACAAAAAATCTTGGTGGTGGTACTTGCAACTAATTACAGTATTTAGTACTTTATATTACCATATTTTTTTTTCTGTGTGACATCCAAGATTTAAATATTCATACAATCTACAGTATTTGGACTAAATTAATGAAGTCAGGTAACATATATCCTATTAGATGTGAGAGCTCAGAAAGAAAAATACACAGGTCTAGTGGCACAATTTTAGGATCTAGATATTTCGTGATTTCTTTACTTGGCCCTAAACTTTTGACCGGTAATGTATGTATGTATGTATGTATGTATGTATGTATGTGTCCGATTCATTGACTGAATGGCCAGCGTTGAGACCTTCAGTTCAGAGCTTCCCGGGTTCGATTCCCGACCGGGTCGGGGATTTTAATCGTGTTTGATTAATTCTTCTGGCTCGGGGACTGGGTGTTCGTGTTGTTTCCAACACTTTCCTCTTTATATCCAGACAACACACTAGACTACCAACCACCACAGTAACACGCAGTAGTGATTACATCCTTCCATATAAAGTTGGCGTCAGGAAGGGCATCCAGCCGCAAAACAGGGCAAATCCACATGTGCTGCACAAGTCGCACCCGCGACTCCACAGGTGTGGGAAGAAGTATGCACGCGCGTCGCGAGGAAACTGCTGAAGATAATTTAATGAAAATCGGTATATACAGTCGCTACAATCTAGCCCATAAATAATTTTATTCACGCTGAGTGCAATGGTAGCGGGTGACCTATAATTTAATTCTCAAATATTTATTAGTGGTCCTATCGATAAATACTACATAACTAAAGTTATATAGTATTAAATTTCCGACTATTTATGTCTCATACATTTTTACTGTACCGGCTATGATAGCGGAGATATTAATGCATTTTGATTTCTAAGTCCATATCAGCACCGAGTCACGAGATAATGGGTCAACAGAATGGAATGAAACTTGGTATGCAAAGTCGTATGTACAGTCTACGCTGTATAAGATGCCCTAACATCACAGAATCGGAAGAAAACCAAATATGAAGGTCTACAATATCGAAAGCTCATAGAATTTATCAACAATAACATTACTTTGACCATTGTTTGTTGTGATGTGTTTTGTGTCTTCTGCTGCCACTCATCTCGGATATATAGGATTACTGTTGCGTACAAAGTATAACAGCCTGCCTGAATACTGGCGGGAAGTAGCTAGGGAGTTAGATCTTTTCTTTAGCAAACCATTCCTTTGGTTCATAAATTTTCTGATACTTCTGGTACGTAACTCACTGGTTCATCATAGCATTCCAGCTATTCAGTCCCTACTTTGAAGCACTGATTAGAATAAGCAGTGTGCACATTTAACCGAACAATGGCTGATGATTGTTCGCGGTTGTGTGCGACTTATGTCTA